>NW_016107334.1:8124012-8147084 GCF_001604975.1 Cebus imitator
TTATGAGATGGAGCAACATTTTCCTCCATGGAGCCTGGACAGAGCCAGGAGTTAGCAGGAAGCCCCTAACAAAAGAGGAAGAGGGGAGCAGTTGTGGGTGCATTTACCACAGAAATTTCCATTGGAAATTTCATCATCTCACTAGCTCTATTTGAGTTGCATACATACACGCTTCAGATTATTTAAAGAAAAAAAAATTTTACCTTACATGCTCAATAAATATTTGTGAAAGAAACAAGCAAACTGAAATTCCCTATGAGTCATTATTATGAAATCAAAAGCTTTTGAAGTAGAAAGACTTGGATTCTAATCTCAATTACCTATATAACGCCTGAACCCAGACAAGGCGTTTAACCTCTCCCCAAGGTTCCATGTTCTCACTTGTGAGGTAGGAATAATAATACCCATTTCACTGCATCATTTGAGGATTAAATGGGATAATGCAGATAATGTACATGATGCACAGGGCACTTAACAAGTACTCAATAGATGCTAGTTCCTTTCCTTTGACCCATTAGACCTGCCATGCAATGACATATGGCTCTCAGTCTCACAATTCAAAAACACTTACTAAAAAATAGCTTCAAGAAGGCACAAATAAAAGGTATGACACCCTGTATTTATAGATTACAAAAAATAATGTTGTTAAAATGTCCATACTGCCCAAAGCAATGTACGGATTGAATGCAATCACTATCAAAATTCTGATGACATTTTCACAGAAAAAATAAAAAACCCTAAAATTTGTATGGAACCATGAACAATCCTGAAGAGCCAAATAAATTTTGAATAGAAAAAAGAAAGCTGATTATCTGAACAGATGCACTAGAGGCATCACACTACCTAACCTAAAAATATAATACAAAGCTATGGTAATAAAAACAATATAGTACTGGCGTAAAAACAGACACATGGACCAATGCAAAAGAATGGAGAGCCTGAAAAGAACTCCACACATTTACAGTCAATTGATTATTGACAAAGATGCCAAGAACATACCATTGAAAAAGGACAGTCTCTTCAATAAATGGTGTTGGAAAAACCAGATACCCACATGCTCAAGAATGAAATTAGACCCTTATCTTATACCACATACAAAAATCAATTCAAAATGAATTGAAGACTTCAATTTAGCACTCAAAACTGTAACAACTAGAAAACAACACAAAAGGAAGCTCTATGACATGACATTGGTCTGGGAAATAAATTTTTGGATATGACCCCAAAAACACAGGTAACACAAGCAAAAATTGACAAATTGGATTACATCAAAATAAAAATCTTCTGCACAGAAAAAAAAAACAATCAAAAGAGTGAAGAGACAACCTACAGATATGAGAAAATATGTTTAAACCATACATCTGACAAGCAGTTAATACCTAGTATTAACTATAAAAGGAACTCAGACAATTCAAGAATAAGACAACAAATAATCTTGATATAATTTGGATGTATGTTCCCTCCAAATCTCATGTTGAAACGTGACCCCTAATGTTGGTGGTGGGACCTGGTGAGAGGTGTTGGGGCCCTGGGGGCAGATCTTTCATGAATGGCTCAGTGCCACCTCTTGCAGTAATAAGGGAGTTCTCACCCTAAGCACACACAAGATCTGGTTGTTTAAAAGAATCTGCTACCTCCCCCTCTCTCTCCTGCTTCCTTGCTTGCCATGAGACTGTCTGCTCTGGCTTTGCTTTTCACTATGAGTAGAAGCTCCCTGGGGCTCCACCAGAAGCCAAGCAGATGACAGTGCCACACTTCCTGTGCAGCCTGCAGAGCCATGAGCCAATTAGATCCCTTTTCTTTATAAATTACCCAGCCTGAGGTATTTATTTACAGCAAAGCGAAAACAGTCTAACACAAACCCATTTTTTAAAATAGGCAAAGGGCCTGAACAGACCTTTCTCAATAATGGACATACATATATGTCCAGTGGCCAATATATCTATGAAAATATATCTATGAAAAAAATGGCCAATATAAATGTTCATTGCCACTAATCATCAAAGACATGCAAGTGGAAATCATCATGTGGTATCATCTCATATCTCTCAGAATGGCTGTGATCAAAAAGATGAAAGATAACAAGTGTTGGTGAAGATTGGAGAAAAGAGAAACCTTGCACACGATTGGGAGTGTACAGCCATTATGGAAGACCATATGGAAGTTCCTCAAAAAATTAAAAATGGAATCACCATATGACCTAGCAATCCTACTACTGAGGATATATTCAAAGGAAATGAAATCTGTATGTCAAAAAAAAATCTGCACCCCCTATTCACTGCAGTATTATTTATTAAAGCCAAGATCTGGAATCACTCTAAATGTCCCTCAGAGGATAAATGAGTAATAAAAATTTGGCATGTACACACAATGGAGTACTATTTAGCCTTTAAAAAAGAAGGAAATCCTGTTATTTATAACAATATGTATGAACCTGGAGGACATCAAAAGATACAAAATTTCTGTTAGGAAAGAGCAATAAATTCAAGAGATCTATTGTACAATATGGTGACTATATGATAACATAATAAGAATATATTGCATTGCAAAAATGTTAAGAGTAGATTTTAGATGTTGTCTCACAAAAATAAGTGAGGTAATAGATATATTGATTAGCCCAACTGAGCCATTCCACAATGTATAGATACTTCAAACCATCATGTTGTACACAACAAATATATACCAGTTTGCCAATTTTCAAAAATTAAATTTAAAAATACCTTCATGGTTTGTGCTTATTGAGTTTGCAATCTAGGAATTACAGCTGATTTTTAACAAATTTATAAAAGTAACCTCTATTTTTCTGGATAAGCAAAGTTGTTATTCCACTAACTTTTAATGGCAGAAGAGAAAAACAAAAATGAAACCCACCAAATTTCAAGTGTTATCAGAATAAAGGGGCTATAATTGTGTTTACTCCAAAGGATGTATGTCAAATGCAGTAACATAAAAGACATAATGGACAGATTGCATTCCATTTCTGTCAGGCAGCTTTACTGTAATCTTTCCTTCATCGCTGTAAAGGAGATAAACATAGCTTCGTCACTGGGGATAACATAGTTTACTATAGGTAAACCTAGGTTTTCCTAGAGCCTGAAACTAAAGGGAAGCCAGCACTTATGAGGACACAGACCCCAACAGCAACTTTGCAGAAATGTCTCCAGGAGTCCATCCACTATATGTAACCTGCAGGGTCATCAGTCAGGATTTTACCCAAGAAGCAGAACCACTATGAACAATTTGGGATAAAAGATGTGTTTCCCAGATTAGACCTGTAAACTGGGGGAAAGTCTCTGCAAGGCCGCTACCTCTGCACCAGGTGTTCACTACTTTATCTGAATGGGCAGTCAGGAAGGAAAGCTGGATGTAAGGTCAGGGCGAGCAATGATGAAGTGGACCCCACAAGCATACGCTAGAACCTACAAACACTACCTGGACCTTACATTTGTCTCTCACTCCTGTAGCCTAAAATACATGGTGACACAAAAAAGCTGATGTCCTCTGCCAGAGTTGCACACAGGAGAAAACCTATGGAAACCCAAGTTGCTGTGGATGCAGGTGCTGTCAGGCCAGGAAGGTGAGCCAGAACATCAATGAAAACGTTCCAGGACTGCCACATTGCTTGGTATCCCACCTACTGAAACCGTAGGAACATAAACTTGGCTGCTGCTTTACTTTCAGCTTCCAAATCTTGCACAAATTTCTCCCATGGCCAACCGTACTTGAGACCACATAGTGAAGGGAATTCTGGGAAATGTAGTTCCAGCTTAGCTAAACGCACATGGTGCAAAACCACCACAGCGTGCAAATAACAGAGTATAATGATGAAAATACCCTTCACTAGCATGCCGGCCAGCTGACACCTGGCAGACTCTTTCATTTCTCTCCATCCATGCTCCTCATGATTTCAAACAGCTGCTTATCCCAAATCCAATATTCTTACTCCTATTGACCTATGTTCAATTAACCTGCCAGCATATAAAAGCTGAATGTGGCCCTTATTTCTATGGTCACTTTGTTCACTTTGAACGAATGACCTCTGGTGATCATGGCAACTCTTCATCCCCCTTCTCCGGCTCACAAATTATCAAGGAAAGGACATCCTAATGGAGAGGGTAATTTAATCTGAATTGCTCTTTAATCCCTCGACATCTCTTGACTGCCTAGCTGTCAGAAGAAAGTGTGTTTTTTCAGCTGCATGGTCTATCAGACTTTCATTAATCTACCCTGTTTTAATATCCATTAGTGAGCATTAATCTAAAAGGATGGATTTGGGGCAGAGATCCCATTCCTCTTGTCTTCTCTAATTTTCTATCATCAGAGAAAGTTTATGTTTTTTTCCACTATGAAGATCCAAAGGGAATAAAATGAGCCAAAGAGTGTCTGTCTGTCTGTCCATATTGGCAGATTGCTATTTGTGCCACCCCTGCTGGAGCTGAAGTTTCTTCTTAGATTCTTCCTGCAAAGTGCACAGCCCAAATTCACCCTCTTCTCACACTCAGTCATGAATCCCACCCTTCACCATTGACCACCAGCATATTCCTTCTTGGGGATACATTCTCCTTCTCCATGTGTTTTTGTTCCTACGCCTTCCCCAACACAACAGGGCTGGTATCTGGACAGGGCCATGGAATCCATCTTGCAGAGGTGAAGTGTTTGAGTCTAAAGCCATCCTGGAGTCACTGAACTTCAAAGTAACAATCCAAAAACAGAGTGATTTTAAGAAGCAAAAAAGACAAAAGGATTTCCCTGCATGTTTGACCACTCTTACTACATGATTCATTTGCAGTTCATCTGTGTCTTTTCCAGGACAATCTGGAGCCCTGCCCTCTCTGAAAAGATTGTGTTCTTGAGCCATTCAGTTATGATGAAGGATTAATTTCAGTGGTGGAAAACACATTCAGAAGATGTGGCCTCTGCTATTATTTGGAAGTGCAAATCTTTTATCCAGTAGGACTAAATTTACCTACCCAGAGAAACTTAGATGCCATTTATTTTGTCTTGGAGTCTTCATCCAAAAATTCAAGAGGCTTTTTGGTTTTTTTCACTATGACAGAGTTCTCCATATTCATAGTCTCTTCAGAGAACATTCAAATTGGCCTTAAAGAGGCACAAACATAGGGTATTCTGAATCTCCCATCTAACCTCAAATTTACAGGGTTTCTAAATTTCCAAGAGAAGCCAGAAATCTATAATTTTATGTGAAATATTCAAAATCCAAAAATAAGTTTAAAATATGTTAGACTCTGTGGTGTAAGTCAGAAAATACATCTTCAGGCAGAAGCCAACCAACAGGCTCCCCGGCTAATGACATCATGCCCATTGCTCTGGCAGAAAGGCCAAGCTCCTACAAATGACTCGTCATCAGCTGTATAAGTGCAGTCATCACTGGTATCTTTAATCCACAATTTATTTCTATTAGAAGGGACTAGAGAGAGGCAAAAGCAGGTAAAAACTACAGTCACACTGAGTGAAATCCACGTATATGCAGGTTTCTTTATAAGAAATGCCGGAGAAGTTCTTCAGCCCAGGATAAAATGACAAGAGGTGAAAACACAGATACACAAAGAAGAATGAAGGGCACTGGAAATGGTAAATGTAGTAAAGCACCAAAGGCAATAGTTGTCTCATTAATTTCTTTTAAAGACAACTGACCATTTAAAGCCAATATATATGGTATATGCTTAATATATGAAATATTAATTCAAATATAATTTATATCTTATGTATTTTAACATATTTAAATATATTTAAAATACATGCTTATATTTAAATATAGTATATATTTATTTCTATGTTAGCACAGACTATAAGCATAATGTATGTAGATGTAGAAAGACATAACAGCACACATGGTGAGGGAGAAAGAGACATAAATTCATACTATTTCAAGGCTCTTATATTTTAAATAAAGTGGCACAATAATAACACTAAATAGATTGTGATAAGCTAATGATGACTCATAATGCCTAGATCAACAACTACAAAATAATCATAACAGGTATAGCTATAATCCAATAGGAGAATTAAAACAAAATACTAAGAAATAGTTGATTACCTGAAGACGGCAAGAAAGAAGGAACAAGAAATGAAAAACAGACGTATAAGTAAAAAGCAAAGAGCAAAATGCCAGACTAAACCCAACCATATAAAAAATTACATTAAATACATACAGACTAACAGTTCCTATCAAAAAGCAGAGATTGTCTAACTGGATTTAAAAAATAAATTAAGAGTTACCTATGCTTTTTTCAAGAGAAGAACTTTACATGTAAGATGCAGATAGCTTTAAAGAAAAAAGATGTAAAAAAAAAAAAAAAAAAAAAAAAAAAAAAAACTCACGTAAATTTGGTAGAAGAAAGCAGGTGTGACAATACTAGTACCAGATTAAATAAACTTCAAGATAAGCAGTGCTACCAAGAGGAGTCCATAATGGTAAATGAGTCCATTCATTGGGAAGACATAATAATTCTAAATGAGTATGCAGCTAATAATAGAGTCTCAAAACATATCAAGCAAAAACTCAGAAACACATCCACAAGCATAGCTGGAGAATGTAACAGTAAAAATATTGTATTAGTCATAATTTTCCAGAGAAACAGAACTAATACAATAGAGAGAGAGAGAGAGATTCATTATGAGGATTGGCTCATGCAATTACGGAGACTAAGAAGTCCTGTATCTGCTGTCTGCAAGCTTGAGTCCCAGGAAAGCTTGTAACTTTGTAACTCCAGTCCAAACTCAAAGGCCACCAAGAAACCAGTGTTTAAGTCCCAGTCCAAGTCTAAAGGCCCAAGAACCAGGATCAGCTATGTACATGGGAGGAGAAGATGGCTGTTCCAGCTCAAGCAGAAATAATGAATTCACCCTTCCTTTGCCTTTTTGTTCTACTCAGGCCCTCGATGGATTAAGTGGTACTCACCTACCTTGGTGAGGGTGAATCTTCTTTACTCCCTCTACTGACTCAAATGCTATTATCTTTCAGAAATATCCTCACAGACACATCAGGTAATGATGTTTCACCAGCTATCTGGGCACCCCTTAGCCCAGTCAAGTGGATGTATAAAATTCACCATCACAGATATAGATTTTCTGAATATAACCAGCACAGCCTCACTCCATTCAGGAAATATATTCCAAATCTTATCAACAGTAGAGGCATAGGCTCTGAGCAGCCAGACTGGACACTGGCTATAGTGCTGGAGGAAGGTTTCAGAATCGCTTGCTTTGCCAAGCATTATTGCTTTAGTGGCTGGACCATAACAGAGGGCACAATAGGCCAGGTGTGCATGGCTTAGGACAATGTACATTTACAACAGATATGAAAGTATTTCAATATTTTAATAATCAATATTGTTCCACAGGTATAAAAGCAGAAAACTATCCCTGACTCCTTGAATAATAAGAATGCCAAAACCAGCTTTATCAAGAAGATATCAGACTGAACATACTTTGAAAACAAGGTCTGGGATGGAATTATCCATGTAGTTCTCACCAGGCTGAATACAGAATTTTCCCCATAATAGAAATATCATAAAAACTAGTTCAGTGGAAGAAAGGATAAATAATTCCCTTATTTTTACTTTGTTCAAGAAGCACCCTTCAGCAACATCTCCATCTACATTTAAACAGATGACATCGTTGCACTTGAATTCTTTCATCACAATAGTTAAAGCCAAAACTAAGCAAAACATATTGGGATGCTGGCACCTTCTGTTGAAAAAGTTGTATATAAAATTCTGCTGAAAAGCAGCATATGTTTTTGATAACTGTAAAACACATTATATTTAAGAACCAGGAAGGAATGTAAATGCTGAATATTAATGTACTTGAAGTCTTATTCGAATTAAAAGTTGATCCTAGGTGTGATTTAATTCTTCCCCAAACGTGGCAACTTTTCAGGGTCGCTTCTGCAGAGTCTGCAAGGCTGAAAGGTCAGCTTTTCTCCTTAGTGCCCCTGCATCCTGTCTGGAGTCCAGAGGCAAGGATGAAGATGCCAACATTTTGTTTTGAAAGTGAGATGGATTAAAAAAGAAGTAGGGTCAAGATATAGGGAAGTGCAAGGCAGTATATTCCTGGCTGCCCACTGATTCCTTCAGAGACACAGAGACACAGGCTGGTGCTTGGCAGATGTGCTTACTTAGCATGTGGGACCTCTCTGACAGAGAAACAAAGAGAAGCCACAGCTCTGGGCAGTCCATGAATGCAGAAAGGAAGGGGGTCTGTATCAGCTTGGCTTCCTCCACTCTCCTGTATCCTGTCTCCCATCGGTCAAGGTTTTCCAACGGTGCGACACTGCTGGGGTTCAGCATCTGACCCTCCAGTGGTCACTCTGGGATCCAGACTCCATACCTTCAGGTGGTGGTGGTGTTTCATCCAAAGCTGAGGATGAGGTCCGGCATGGTGGCTCATGCCTGTTTTCCCAGCACTTTGGGAGTTCTAGGTGGGCTGATCACCTGAGGTTGGGAGTTCAAGACCAGCCTGGCCAACATGATGAAACCTGGTATCTACTAAAAATACAAAAATTACCCAGGCATGGTGGTGCACATCTGTAATCCCAGCTACTTAGGACGCTGAGGCATGAGAATCACTTAAACCGGGAGGCAAAGTTTGCAGTGAGCTGAGATCACACCACTGTACTCCAACCTGAGCAACAGAGCAAGACTCCATCTCAAAACACACACACACACACACACACACACACACACACACACACACACACACACACACAGAGCTGAGGCTAGAGAGGTAACAGATACAGGAAGGAGACTCCCAGAGAGACAGAAAGAAGGAAGTAGTCAAGGCAATGTGGGAACCGGCCCAGCTTCAGTCCCGGTACACCCCGTGCCTGCTGGTCCCATGGTACAGGGAGATGCAGACACAGCCAGCAACCTCCAGCATCAAAGAGCTCTGCAACCCTGCAAACCTGGTCCACATAACAAGGTACTGCAGGATCTCACTCTCACTGTAGTTTGCAGGTTAGCATGTGGGGGGAAGGAGGAAAAGGTGAAGATTGTAGGTCAGGATGAAGTGTGGACAGAGGAAGGAGAAGAAACAGGTACTTGGTGCAAAAGTAACTGTGGTTTTTGCCATTACTTTTAGTGGCAGTAATTTCCTGGAATGAGCCCAAAACTTATAATGAGATAAATCCCATTTCCACAGCTCATTAGTTATGCAACTTTGAGCAAGTCACTTAACTTCTCCAAGTTAAGCTTCCCCACCTTAAATGGGAATAATAACAATGAGTCTACAGAGACATTATGCCAACATACCACTTGGCATAGCATGTGACTTAAGTTACTCAAACTTTAGTGCAAGGATGCACCAGAGAATTATATCAAAATTCAGTGGGCCTCACATTGCCTAATAAGTAATGTTTGTTAGCAGATCATTGCCTAATCAACTGAAAGCATGAAAGCAACATCACCATAGTCAAAAGAGAGTGGCACTCCCTATAAACAACATAGAAACATACACCTACAAGCATATACAGATATGTTCATAAATGCCTGGGATACACCTCGCTACCATCTATGATTTTCCCCTGCAACACACATCAGCCTCTAAAGAGCTCAACAACTCAGCTCAGGACAAGTTGCCTTCGTTTTTCCATTTTGCAAGGACAAACCTGACAGAAATATAGGACCTGCATAGATATTTAAACAGCCCATGTGATGGGGAAAGCCTTTATCCCAGCTATGAAGGATAGACTGCAACAACATCCACTACACAGATGAGCCCTTAAATTAGTACCGGAGCTGCGAGTCCTCAGACTCAAAGAAAAGACACGTCCAGGGCTCTGCCTCTGCCACCGGCCATGCTGCAGGGGCATCCATCACGGTAAGTACCATAAGAAACACCATCTCTGATACCTCTTCATAGGGCCGCCAGCAAATGAGGCACTAGATTAGGCCTGACATGGGCATAACACAAGCTGAGGTTTGCCGGGTGTAATTAATTGGAACCTCGCCAGCTTGACAAATTGGGATGATGAATCTATCTTGTATGAATAGGGAAAAAATGCATAATCAGTCAAAGATTTAGTTAAGACAGCTTTTCTCTGACTCCCTGCCATAACCAAATCCATTAAGTCAAGGAAACATCACTTTAAAAAAGGCAATGTTCTTCATATGTTCAATTTATAACATTTTGTTCTTGAATGTATGGGAAAGTCAATTCAGATCTGCTTGACTGGAAAGGGAAAGGAGGTTTCTCTTGAGAGTTTAAAAAATAATCTGTCTCCCATGTCGTTTAGTTCACTTGGAAATATGTGTAAATAGACTTTGGGGGGATTTCATTATCAATTCTTTAAGGTATTTTAATACTGGTTGAGCCAAACAGGCCACTTGGCCTCTGTGGAGATGGTTTTAGGCTAAATGCAAAAAGAACATGAAAAGTTTTGCATTGATTTTGTCCATCACCATTTTTTTTCTAGAACATCATTTATAGACCGTAATAGATTCAGCAGAAGATGGGTAAGGACTGCTTAATTTTCTAACTGGCTGGGGAAGACAGTCTTAATTTGTTCTACCATCAAGTTGGATCTACCTGTGAAGTGAGAAGTATCAATTACATGAATATCCAGCTAATTTCACAAAAAAAAAAAAAATCAAGATTAATCAGCCCTCACATTAAAAAATCTTTTTGAATTACTGACCAGATTCACAAGAGTTATGCCCTGGGCAAGAAAATGTTGCATTCAAGAAGAAAGGAAGAGCCTCTTCATAAGTTTTCACTCAGACTTGCAGGTATTAATTAGTTCATAGTCCTTACAACAGTGGGATTTTTTTTAACTTATTTAATCTGCGCATCAATAACATTGTTACGTTTCTGCTAAATAATAAGGCAGTGTGTGTGTGTGTGTGTGTGTGTGTGTGTGTGTGTGTGTGTGTGTGTGTTCTCATCCTTTGGAAAACAGAAGCTATCTGGAGCTTTCATAACCCAAATGCTTTGCAAGCATTGATGACAGTGACAGCGGTCTGTGTGTCAATGTGCATGCGGTTCCTCTTCACTCAACTTTGCAAACAGCTAAAACAATGCTTAGATTAAAATTATGAATGCGATCTCATCTGTGGCCACACAGGCAATTCAACACAAACATCATATTCTGGCGAGGCAGGCGAATAATCCCTGGGGGTCAGGAGTTCAAGGCCAGCCTGGCCAATATGGTGACACTCCACCTCTACTAAAAATACAAAAATTAGCTGGGCATGGTGGCACATGCCTGTAGTCCCAGCTACTCGGGAGGCTGAAACA
Source organism: Cebus imitator (assembly GCF_001604975.1). NCBI lineage: Eukaryota > Metazoa > Chordata > Mammalia > Primates > Cebidae > Cebus > Cebus imitator. The sequence continues at coordinate 8,135,269 of NW_016107334.1, forward strand.
GGAGGATCGCTTGAACCTCTGGGAGGCAGAGGTTGCAATAAGCCAAGATCTGTCACTGCACTCCAGCCTGGGTGACAGAGTAAGACTCTGTCTCAAACAAAAGCAAAAACAAAACTCATATTATGGGCACCCACCAATCCTATCACCCATCCCTGTGTCTTGGAACCCATTCATAAAAAAGTGTTCTGCAGTTGTCCAGCGAAGCACAGAGGAAAAAGAATCAAAGGAAAGAAAGGCCCAGGCTGCACCTTGAGCAAAGAGAGGCCACAGGGCAGTTACAGAGAGTTTCTAAGTCTGTTGCTATTTCCACCTCTCTGTGCCAGTAGAAATGCCCTGTGAAAAAAAGATATCTGTGGAACTCAGTAAATATCACTTTGGAAATTGACTCTGCCATCCTATAATTTGAATCACACCTTAACTTCAAGTGGCAAAATGCTTTTCCTTGATAGCCATAAAAACTTTTAATGTCCAATGAAACTTTAAAAGTAGAAAGGGGAAAAAAGTGGAAGGTGCTCTATTTTCCTTTTGTGGGTGTTTTTTACAATCTTTTTCAAGGGATATAGAGACAGCCACAGGCATACACACTGATTTATGGGGTGCAGGAGAGGAGCGGCCCCTCAGGAGACCACTGAAGTTGCAATTAACAAAGGGTACCATGTTTTGCTGGAGGTGCCAGAATTTACACTTACGAAGATGGTCGCTGAGCAAACTGGGACAACTGTTAACCATAATTTTACTTCGTCTCATTTTCAAAATCTCCAGTTTTTTAAAAATGTAATAATGTTGCTGAAGGGCTGTAATCTTTTGATTCTTCAATTATCTTTCCTCTTAAATTTTTGCCTATACTAGTTCCATCTCCCCAGCCATTACAGAAAAGGAAACACTTACCCTGGAATAGTGCTTTTTTTTCACTTCTAATCAACATATTATTATGCATTATCTCATAGAATCCTTTCCATCACCATGTAGCAAGAACTGATTTTTTAAATGGGGTCCAGAGAAGTTACAAGATACCCAGTTTGTTATAGCTGTCAGTATGTAGCTGGGATTCAGAACCAAGGTTTTCAGATTCCAAATATCATGGCCTTTTCATTATACCATAATGTGCTACCTTTCCATGATAATAATTTTATGGGTTTGCAGTTTTTTAATTTAGTGATAAAATAATACAAACAGCTCTGTGTGTGCCAGGTGCCATGCTTGGCATTATCTTGGTTAATCCCCACAGCATCTCTGTCAAGCAGGTCTGATTACCTCCCATTACAGATGGGACATTCACACTGGGAGAGGGAAAGCAACATGGCAGGACTCAGAGCAGGTCTATCCAAGGTCAGTGTCTGGCCTCTGGACCAGCAGGCTACCAGGTTCAGCTCAGAGGTGACAACACATTTCCATAGCACATTCCCCATGATCTTTCTACTTCCCATCTTTTTGTCAAAATCTACCTACAAGTATCACTCTCTTGCCTTTCCCCCAGCCAGAGGCAAAACTTACCTGCTGGCCAAGTGCCCCACTCCTCAGTCAACTGCCCCAATCCATGATCCGAGAGGTACAGCCCCTCAGCCCAGGCTTCCACACACTCACTAACTATTAACTGAGTGTTTACTACATACAGGGCACACAGTAGCTCCTGGGAGTACCTACAGCTCCAATCCTACCCTCAGTGAATGGGTAAAAAGTAAACACATCAACAATTAAATATCAAATTAAACCTATGATGAGTTCTATGAAGGAAAAGAGCAGGGTAAACCAATAGAAAAGAAATGGCCGCTGGGTGCACCGGCTCATGCCTGTAATCCCAGCACTTTGGGAGGCCGAGGTAGGTGGGTCACTTGAGGTCAAAAGTTCGAGGCCAGCCTGGTCAATATGGTGAAACCCCATCTCTACTAAAAATACAAAAATTGGCTGGGTGTGGTGGTACGTGCCTGCAATCCCAACTACTCAGGAGGCTGGGGCAGGAGAATTGATTGAACCCAGGAGTCAGAGATTGCAGTAAGCTGAGATTGTCATTGCACTCCAGCCTGGGAGTCACAGCCAGACTCCATCCCAAAAAAAAAAAGAAAAAAAGAAATGTTGTGTGCAGGGAAACCAAGGCTGGAAGACCACAGTCCAAGACCAGCCCTCTTAGGAGAAGTTCCTGTTGTCCACGACCTAGGCCAGGCTGAGAGAGGGAGATCATCTCTTGGAAGACTATGTTCCACTTACGATAAACACCACAAGAAAGTCTGTCTTCCCATGGCCATGTGTGTCTGGTTTTGACCATGAGCCCTGTGAGACTGGCTGTACACCTGGCCGGCCTGTGACATGATGCCTGTTCCAGGCTGGAGCTAACTAGCTCCTGTCAGAGTCACAGCCACCCCGTGTTCCACACAGTGACATCCTGTGGCTCTCATATCCAGGATGGATATCAGTTTCCCATCAACAGCCTACGCCTGTCCCTCTGGGTGATCACTCCTCCCTGTGTTCTTCACAGCACACCACAGGGAAGGCTCATTGCTCTCCCAACAGGTGACAGCATCACTGTTGTGCTCCTCTCAACAGACAAAATACCATTGACTTGGAGATAGAGCATTTGGTTTTCAGGTATGGATTACAAAAGAGCCATGAGGCTGACAGCATGCTCCTGGGTCAGGAAGACCTCAGGCCACATTGTCCGTGCAGGGAAGGGTGCCTTTGGAACTGACCATTTATTTTTTTATCTCCCACCCAGAGTCCTTATTCTGTCGCTGAAAGGCAAATGTAACTATATCGAGAACTAGATGTCCTAGCCAGGCAGCAAGAAGCTAATGGGAGGGCAGGCGTCCCAACCCACCCTCCATAGTAAAACATACACTGGGGGCTCAGGAAGAGCACCAGAGGGAATCCAAAAGCCCCAGACATGCCAGGTCTGTTATGGTATGACTGACAGGCAACTTCTCCCCCTAGATTTCCAATCCCACAGAAATACAGTGAAGAAACTAGACACAACAGCAGGCCACGAGGCACTGGTGGCCGTAAGATGTGCCCTCAGCCTGGAGAGACCCAGGCCAGGAGAAGGTACAGAACAAAGCAGATCACAGTCCCTGAGAGAGAGCAGGGGGAGGCATCCCAGTGTGACCTGAGGGCCATCAAGAGCTGGTGTTTGGTGCCCCTGTGGAAGCTGTGATGTTACAAGTGGACCAGCCTAAGACTGGGCTCTCGAAAATGATTCATTTTCAGAACTGGCTGTGCTACTGAAACTGCAGGGTGGACATATAGGGGATTTACTGTGAGGAGCCTGAGAGAAGGGGCTGCCATCCCCATCTCAATTGCATTTCTCCTGAGGACATAAGTTCTCAAACAAGGGAGGCTTCTTATGGCGTGGAGGGGCAAAGACGAGAGAGGTTGCAGGAGTCTCTTCCTGGAGCCCATCAAACACGAAGAGACATGTAACAGAATGGGAAGCTCCTGAACTGGGACATGAGAAAGATGTGTGTGTGCTAAGAAATCTCTGAGCCTTCCCACTCAGGCCGCCTTTGGGGCCCTCAGACCTAGCAGCCTCTGGGTTCAATCATCCTGCCTATACCTCTTTCTGGCATTGACCCCAGGCCAGACCCCGACTGAATCTAGGCTGATGGGCACCTGGGAATTTGGCACTGAGACTTCAGTCCATTTGCTGTGAGTGGATGAGCTCCTAGGTAGATAGACTGGGTTGCTAAGGCCACCACTGGTCCACATCCTTGAAGGGCTGTGTGCAAACAGTCGAATGAGAACATGTACAGCAGGGAGCAAAGAGAGAATAATTGCTTTTTCTAGGTCCAGTCCTTGTGGGGCTGTAATTAAGTTCTAAGGGTTTTGTTTATCTCTTATAAATTTTGTTTTTCATCAGAGCCTCTTTGATTGAGTTTCTGGTGCTGGCCAATATGCTGCTCTGTTTGAAATTCTCAACAAAGAGTAGCAATGACAATGATGACTCCAAGATGACTCCAGAAACAATGAAAATTACTTCCATGACATCAAATGCTCTTATGTAAGATCGGCACTGCCCCAGATAAAGCGGCTGATAAATTACTGATAAATTACTGACCTAATCAGAATATCACTACAGCAATAATATAAATATTAGGACCTTACCACTCAAGGTGTGGTCCTTGGACCAGCAATATGAGCTGCACCTGGAAACTTGTTACAAATGAAGAATTTCAGGCCCCAACCTCGACTGAGCTCATCAATATCTGCAGTTTTACAAGACCTTCAGGTGATTCACATGCACATTAAGTTCAAGAAACACTACTCTGGTTAATAACACCCGCCTTGCAAACAAAGGTGCCCATTAGTCTCCCTCCTGATCCCCAGGACTGGCTCAGCAGGTGTGGTTGGCTGAGCAGGTCTTCCATTTCTCCCTCACAACTCTGTGGATACCCTCCTAAGTCTGAATGCTCATTTAAGGGGACAACCTCCCTGCCAAATGTGGGCCAGTCTTTTGTGAGGAAAACAGCTGCCATTCATTGACTCAAGGGCCATTCATTGGCTCCTTGATCATGGATGTGAATTTTATAGAACTTAATGTCTACTGTTCACATTACAAACCTTCAAAAGATTCTGCCAAGCGCACTAAATAAAAATGTCTATTCGGCCAGGCACAGTAGCTCATGCCTATAATCCCAGCACTTTGGGAGGTCTAGGCAGGCTGATCACCTGAGGTCAGGAGTTCGAGGCCAGCCTGGCCAATATGGTGACACCCCGTCTCTACTAAAAATACAAAAAAAAATTAGCCGGGTGTGGTGGTGGGTACCTGTAATCCCAGCTATTCAGGAGGTTTAGGCAGGAGAATCACTTGAAACCAGGAGGTAGAGATTGCAGTGAACTGAGATCACACCATTGCACTCCAGCCTAGGCAATAAGAGTAAAACCCTGTCTCAAAAAAGAAAAAAGTGTCTATTAAATACTGGCTGCAGGCTTTTTCAGCCCCGCCATCTGAAAGGCTCTTGGAGGAAACTTCAAAAACACAAGGAAAACTAAATTAAAATCATGCAACTTTCATCTTCCAACAACCCTGACTCCAGGGCTTTAATGACATAATAAAAAAAAAAAATTAAATGGTGATTTCAAAGTCAGAATGAGCATGTATATGCTTACTTATTTATTCATTCATTTGTTCATTCACTAGTTCATTCACTTTTGCCACTCATCCAGTTCTGACAGAAGGCAGAAATAGGTGGGGGGCTTTGAATCTTCCTGCATGTGTGAGGAGACAGAGATGGCCAAAGAGGTAACATTCTGAATCCATGATTCTCCGGAACAACTTGCTAGGTTTCTTTTCAAGGGTTTAACTGACTTGAGGCAGATTAGAAAGTGAGAAATGAATTACAGAGAAGAGAGTAGGTGTTATTGTGAGTCCAACATGGCTGCCAATTCACACCAGCTTGCATGATGCCCGTGTCTGTCACAACCTGAATTATGCCATCTGTAAAGGAGGAACAGCACCCACCTGGTGGGCTCATTCTATAGACTGGAGAACATGCTGTGTATAGTCATTATTATCCCACAGAAGAAAACTTCTCATTACCGTTAGTACCCACCAGTACTATGGGTCAGGCCCCCCACACTTAGCACCGTCCAGGGAAGTGGGATTGCAAGTCAGGAGCTAGACACCCACATGAGACAGTGTCACTCTGCTCTCCACAGACAGCTTCAGGGACTAGTGAGGCATTCGTTGGAAAAAGGCATAGAATGATGACATAGTTAAGAGCTCAGACTCTTGGATTTGAATTCTGATCCCATCATGGTATTAACTAGAATGAGATATTTAGCTTCCCTAAGACTCCATTCCCCATGAGAAAAGTGAAGAGGACAAATGCTACTTGTCCTCCAGAGCTGCTGTGAGGAACAGAGCCTGAGTGGTGAATGAAGGTAGGGGTCTAACCTTGATGGGACACAGGAAGATGATTTGGGAGCTGTCCTACCATGCTTGGTACTGCCTACAATGGGGACTCCTTCAGCTGCTTCCCAGAAACAAGTCATGGGAAACACAGGAGAAAGAAGGACAAGGACAGAGGTTGCCACCAGAAAGGCCATATTATCAGTGATGCAGCCATGAGATAAAGTAATGGCACACTGTATTCAAAAAAGTCAAAGGATTATTAATTACTCTATCATAAAGACACATGCACATGTATGTTTATTGCAGCACCGTTCGCAATAGCAAAGATTTAGAACCAAACCAAATGCCCATCAATGATAGACTGGATGAAGCAAATGTGGCACATATACACCATGGAATACTATGAAGCCATAAAAAAGGATGCATTCATGTCCTTTGCAGGGACATGGATGAAGCTGGAAACCATCATTCTCAACAAACTGATACAAGAACAGAAACCCAAACACTGCATGTTCTCACTCATAAGTGGGTGTTGAACAATGAAGACACATGGATACAGGGAGGGGAACATCATACACCAGAGCTTGTCAGACTGTGGGGGGCTAGGGGAGGGATAGCAGGGGTGTAAGAGGGGTGGGGGACTAGGGAAGGAATAGCATTAGGAGAAATACCTAATGTAGCTGATGGAGTAATGGATGCAGCAAACCACCATGACACGTGTATACCTACGTAACAAACCTACACGTTCTGTACATGTACCCCAGAACTTAAAGTATAATAATAATAACTTTTTAAAAAGCTAAATTATAGTCCTGGTGCCCGGATGATCTATACATTTAACTTTGGACCAGCCATGGAGCCTTGGATTCTTTATCTATAAGATGAAGAGGTTATTTTATAGACTCATCTCAATGCACTGTTTATCACCACTGTTACCTTTTTTTAGGAGTTAGATTTTCCCTGGTCTTCCAACTAGTTGAGACTTCACCTCTGTGACACACCAAATGTCTTCCTTTCATTTGGCTCCTATTTCCATGTCTACTCCCAGAAAATCCTTTTAAAAGGTAGTTTCGGGCTGGGCGTGGTGGCTCGCGCCTGTAATCCCAGCACTTTGGAAGGCCGAGATGGGCAGATCGCCTGAGCTCAGGAGTTCGCAATCACCCTGGGCAACATGGTGAAATCCTATCTCTACTAAAATCTAAAAAATCAGCAAAGTGTCATGGTGCACCGATAGTCCCAGCTACTTGGCAGGCTGAGGCACAAGAGTCACTTGAACCTGGGAGATTGAGACACTGCACTCCAGCCTGGGTCACAGAGTGAGACTCCGCCTCAAAAAAAATTTTTTTTTAAGTTTGGGATTTAAAGCTGTTGACCTAATGCTGTGTCAGATGAAAGTATTTCTGCCAATGAATGTAACCAGAATAAAATTTGCTTTTAAGATGTTTACCTCCCGATGGTCACATTTTGGCTTTTTACCTCAATTTTATTTAACTAGGTTGAGAATGAGTTTCATGTTTCAAAATGTTGGTTTGGGGGAAAATGTTGATAAGAAAATAACCCGTGTATGAGAAATGCCTGTTTAATCACTAGTTCAGTCATTGACTCAATTTGGGAAAATGAAGCCTTTTGGGGCCTCAGGTCCTTCTTTTGTCGTTTACTATTTATTTAAAGATGTCCTTAAATGTCTCAGTGAAAACGCATCACAGAAATGTGAAATATGGCTTTGAATTTTCATTTGCATCTGTTTAATTCCTGAATGGTCTAGAAGGTGCTGTCCATTGTTAGACATATCCACAATTGGAACAGAAGACTTTAGTTCTTTCTTAGAGGTATGATATTAATTTTTTAAAAAATAATGTTTCAGTGTTAAATACTTGCTATGTATATACGGGGTTCCAATTTAAATTTGTAACTTATATGACTATTGGGTTATCACCAGAAGTGCCAAAACTATTTTTTGGTTAAAAAAATTCATAAAATATGATTGCTCCTCTGGTTTGCAAAATAAACTGCAGAGAGAAAAAGTAGTTGGTGTAACCATAGGGCTCTATTGCAAGTGAAAAGAAAATAATCCATCTGTGGCTCAATTTTGAAAATGAACAATCTCATAAATAAATCAAATTTTAAAGATGAATACTTCCCCTACTGCCATCTAAATTCGAAATAAAGTGTCCTACATGTAAGAATTCTTTTGGCCCAAATTTCTTTGTTTTCCCTTGTAAAATCTAAATGCTGTTGAAAAATTGTATGGCAATACAAATTATATATTAAGAAATATAACAATGGGCTTAGGTCAGAAATCAGACTTCTGGGACCACAATTTAAAGAAATAACTGAAGAAACAAGATTCATGGAGATAAACATATTCATTTTCACATTATCTATCATACGAAAAAATTGAAGACAATTTATAAGTCACCTTAAAAATAAGAAATTTCGTAAGTAAAATACGGGACAAAAAAACTCAACAAAGCCCACAGCCATCAACGTATAACAACATGGAAAATCTTTGATGTGCAAAGTTCACCAAAAAAAAAGAAAAAAAAGCAGAATACAAAATTATGCTCACTGTGACTATGAAAAACTATGATCAGAGTTTATAAAAGAATATGTAAAAATGAAACTACTGTATTATATTGATGCAATTGGAAGTTATGTATGTAAAAATAAACCCTTATATTATAGCTATAAATTTTAGCCTTATAATTTGAAATAGAAGGCTGAATCTAGAAGAAAAGATTTTGTGATTCTCTGGAAGGGTTCTGTGAAGTTGAAAGAGAAAGAAATAAATATTTGTTTCTGTTTTAGTTAAGGATTATTGGTCACCAGCAACAGAACCTCACTCAACTCAGCTTCAGTGAAATACAATTTATTGTAAAGATACCATATAAGGCTGGGTGCAGTGGCTCATGCCTATAATCCCAGCACTTTGGGAGGCTGAGGCGGGCAGATCACGAGGTCAAGAAATTGAGACCATCCTGGCCAACATGGTGAAACCCCATCTCTACTAAAAATACAAATATTAGCTGGGCATGGTGGCATGTCCCTGTAGTCCCAGCTACTTGGGAGGCTGAAACAGAATCACTTGAACCCGGAAAGCAGAGGTTGCAGTGAGCAGAGATCACACCACTGCACTGCAGCCAAGCAACAGAGTGAGACTCTGCCTCAAAAAAGAAAAAAAAAAAAAAAAGATACCGTATGAATCCAGGAAGAGAACCTTACTGTGCAGCACGGGGTTGGGGCTACAGCTGGAGAAGTAGGCACCGGACCATCATGATTTCACTAGCCCCAACACCAAATGAACAAACTATAACAATTTTAAATAAAGACCAGGTGCAACCCAGCCCTTACAAGACACTAAGAGTGAGAGGTTCACTCCCCTCACCCTAATCATGGCCCATGGGTTCTGTAATTAAAAATGCTGACACTTTGTTCATCATGGATTTTTTGCATTAATTTTTATTTCTTAAAATTCCATAATAAAATACTATTTACTTCTGTCATTGAGGTGTTCATTTCTACTCCCTCTTAACTTTTACGCCTTACTCACTTCCCTGTCACTCCTGCCTTGCCAACAATAGTGGCTGAAATTGCTCCATTCTTTGGTCAGGGTACTGTTTCCCAATAGCCTCTGTTGAAATCTTAGCCTCTTACCTGGTGACCACAGATGAATTCATTGGTAGGCATTCTCATGCTAGAGTGGTTGCAGTCATCAGATGAGCTGAGAGTGAGAAACAGGGCATAACATAGGAGATGACAGAGGTAGGAAAAGCTCTGGACCCTGGAGGGAGAGAATGGGCCAGAGCATTCTCTTATGTACACCACTTTTACAGCCTTTGGAAGGAAAAGTCGAGTCCCTGCTCTCCCGCCTTCCTTTGTACCAGCTCCCTGTTAGGGTAAAAACGATCCATCAGCAACAGGCATGCCTTTGATAGAGATGGATTTTCCCTATAAGCAGTGGTCCGCCATGGAAACCACTGATGGCACATTGCAGCCTTGCCTTGACCGCACCCTTGGCCATGCTGTCGCTGTGTTACAGCTCTTTGCTCCCAGAGCCCAGACAAGCCCTGCCTCCTGACTTAGCTCTTATTCACAATCCCCACATGAGTCACAGATGCCCTGATGCGCATTGTCAAGGCATGTGCATGTCAGGAGGAAAGATGATGGATAATGCTTACTTGATTTTATTCAATATATGCTGCCCATTAAAGATAAATGTCACTTGTACCTGAAGCCATCTGAAGTGCATTTGTTTTCCTATTAATGGAAGTATATTTGTCGTTCCCTCCCCTTTCCCTCTGCCCTTTCAAGTCTGCTCCTCCATTCTCCTCCATCTGCACCTCTCCTCATCCCAACACCCCCACCCTAACCCCAATATTTCTTTCTAAAATATGTCTGAGCAGCTAAAGGAGTTTTCATGTTTAGAATGCTCTTGTCACAAATAGACATGAAGAAGAATCCCTGTAATGTGAGAAGCCCAACTTTTCCCTGCAACATAAACCACTCTTCACTGACCCCAATGAGATTTGTTCCCCTTTTCTCTGTGCACATTTCTGAGTCTTCCCCCTGGGTTACTGAGTTAATTACATCTCCTTCTTTCTCCAGGAAGGAACTGGGGCGGCTCGTACATTTCACATACCACCTGATGGCAGATGGGAACACTAAGTCACATATAGGTCAGTCTTTCCTAGCACAAGATGCCAAGAAAAGAAAACACCTGGGTTTAATTACCAAGCCCATAGAAAGTTTTGGGAGTGCCCAGTCTCAGTGCCATCTTCAGATGGTCTCCTTTATTTGGTGGTTTGATTAACATATCTGTCAAATACATTTTTTAAACCAGTCATCGCAATCCCAGATGCTCTTAGCTATTCTTTTGAAGCATTAAACTCTGCAGCCAAGACAATGGCATTCACCTTCTGATTTTCATCCTATATTTCATCTGCAAATAATCTGCCTTTGAAGAAAGTAACTGAGTAGTTTAAAATTTCTGATTCATCTGGTATTCACAGACTTTGGAGAGCCCTGGTAGAATGATTCTACAAATCCTCCCAAACCCTCCCTCCAAAGCATACACAACACAACACAGTGCCTAGTTTGCAAGATAATTACAGAACCTGTAAAAGAACTAGAGAAACAAAAGCAAAGACTACAACTACAGAAAGTTTCCAACCTTAATTTGTCTCCTTTGTAATAGCATAAAATCAGACACGTTGAAATGTTAAAGAAAGGATAGATCACTGTATCTAATGATTTTTCTGGGTTTAAGCTCACTACGTTGTACTTAAGTATACAATGACTGTGCTTCTTTCCTGATAGAAACCCTGCAAACATATTTCTCTTGAACAAATGCTAGAGGTGATAGCATGTTGGCTAAGTGACACATCAGGCCCACCCATAATGAATAATGGCAGGAGTTGAAACAAATGTCCCTCCCAAATGCTTCCTCCCTGCTTCATTTCCATCTACCTTTACGCAGCCTCCAAGACTGGAAGACTGACCTTCTAAGCACTTCCTGCACTATTTCCAGGGAACGCTGCACGCCTAGAATACAACGTGTGTTTCATTCAATGCAGCAACCTCATTTTCACCACCCCTAGCTACAGAAACTTCTAATATCCCAAATTAAGCTTAAAACCAACTGATAAAATATAAATATATAAATATACATATTTAATATATATATTTATGTATATAAATTCCTCTATATATAGAGACATACACACACACACACACACACACACATATATATATATGGAGAGAGAGAGAGACAGAGAGAGAATGTGTGTGTGTGTGTGTGTGTGTGTATGTGTGTATAATCACTGGAATGTGGTTACATTCTCTCTCTCTCTCGCTCTCTCCCTAGATATAGATATGTGTATATCTATATAGATAGATACAGATATGTGTATATCTATATAGATATAGATGTGTATATCTATATAGATAGATATAGATGTGTACATCTATATAGATA
>NW_016107334.1:8147199-8173737 GCF_001604975.1 Cebus imitator
GAGAGAGAGAGGGAGAGAGAGAGAGAGAGAGAGAGAGAGGGGTGTGTGTGTGTGTGTGTGTGTGTGTGTATGTAATCACTGGAGTGTGGAGTCAGACAGATCCAAGCTTGAATGCTGGCTCTCCTGCCTCTCCTGCTTATGGCCATAACCTTAGGTAATTCCCATACTTTCTAAGCTTCAGTTTTCCCATAGCTAACCTTGAGTTGACAATACATATCTTAGTGGCCTCTAGTGCATATAAATCACAAAGCCTATTCCTCAAACATTTTAGGGGGTCAATAAATGTTAATCTGCTCCAGGTCATATTTTTCCCTTCTTTTGCAAATCCTCTGTTCTGAATAAGGATGATCAAGTATGTGCCATACTACAGCCATGATCTAGGTGTAAATGAAACTGTTCACTGTTGTTATTGCCAAGTGCATTGAACATGAACAATTACAGCTATCCTGGGGTCCCTGGAGCTTGACATGTCTTTTCCATTTGGGGAAACTGCCTAGCTTCCATACTTTCAGTAGAAGAGGACCTCAAGTATCATATAAGCTTAGCACAAAACAAACAGCAGAGATTTCAACGACTTCACATCCCAAGGGAAAGACCAACCAACCTAAGGTAACCTGCTCAAGTACTTTCTACACGATTAAACATCTGACAGTTTGCAGTGTCTAGCCAGGCATGGTGCTGTGTTTTATTACCGGCCATTGAAAATAATTAGTTGGTGACCCAGAAAACTGATATATAAAATCCTTTTAATCACCAATATGGCTTTCAATTATACAGCGTAAACTTATTAACCTTTTTACAGCTGAGATTTGATTTATGAAATTTATCTACATTACCATTATGGGCAGAGATAAAAAGTATATTATCCAAGGTGTTGGCATTAACAATAAAGAAGTGCTTTTTCCCATCGTGGAGACTTAAGTAGCAATAGCAGCCTCCTGCTAAGTTTCTAAGGATTCATTTGTTTGCTGCATCCATTCATGGTTAGCTGAGGACCTGCTGTGTGCCTATGGAACTCTGTAACTTAAAAGGGTAAAGTCCAAATACCTTTGAATGGCCCCAACCCAACTGGATCCCACCCAAATTTTTCAACTTCCTCTCTTAAAAATTCAGCTGAAAGCTGAATCAAATAATAAGTTCACAATCATAAGCGATACGAACAGCAACAAAGGGAGAGTAGAAGTTCATTGAGGATGGCTACAGGGGCGCTGATGTGTACAAGAATAAGTCACTAGAGCAGCTTCCCTGAGAATGTGACATTTGAGATCCAAGCTTCAAAATCTGTAGTAACTAACCACACATTTTGTGTGCAGAATCAGAAGAGATTTAGGGGACTTTTTTATTAGTTGGTTGCTTTCTTAATCAACTTTGCTCAAAAAAAAAAAAAAAAAAAAAAAAAAAAAAAAAAAAAAAAAAAAAAAAAAAAAAAAAAAAAAAAAAAAAAACAAAGTGGCTTGCAGAATTATGTAAAACACACAATTACGTTTATTAGAAATAAGGGAGAAAGAAAAATTGGTGGGAACATAAGATGTGATTAACCCAAAACCCTTGCCTTAGCATCTCACACCTTCGCCCTAGGGAAACCATCAGTCTCAGAGACCCACGGCAAGGGAAAGCTGATCAGTGACTCAATTTCCATTGCCCACAAAAGTAAACCCAGTCTATGTTGGAATACAGTGAGTACGGAAGTGTGAGTCACCAGGAACCTGAGGAGGCAGCTAGATCAGAGGTTTCCTAGACTTCCCCTCACATATCTAACAGGATATTAGGAGATCTAGGCCAGGACAATGAAGCTCAAGGTTTCCAGCCTAGGATGGGAAGGGGGTCAGTGTCTACTTCAACCAGAAATTTTCCGCTTTCAGCTGTTCCACATATTAGAATTCTCCATTCTCTTTCTTTGGAAGAAAGACTTACAATGCCAATCTACATAGGTTTGAAAGTCTTGAATTCAACTCAATCCCTTCATTTTGCAGATGGGACAAGGCAAGATGAATCGGTGGAATCACCCTGGTTAGTGTCAGCATTGGGACAGAATTTTCTGTGGAGCCTCCCAGAATTCCAGCATGGGCAGCATGAGGAGTGTGAGCCATACAGAGCTCTCAACCTCAGCTATAATAGCCACATGCTCTACTACAGGGTTAACTAGTCACAGCTGCATGTCTAGTTTGCTTCCATGCAAAAAATGCACTCTGTGCAATTTCCCTGTTTTATTGCACAGAATCATTTTGTGTCTCATTTTCAAATAGATATTCTCCCTAAACATCAGCTACCCATCATCCCCAGGTTTCAGAAGAAAAAAAATAAAAAACTATCTCTTAACTTCTTAGGTTATCTTAACAAGTCTTTCCAGCTTGTGATAAAGAAAATGCAGGACTTTCTCATCAATCTGGGAACTTGGAATTTACTTCATCTACTTATAGGAAATTCCATGTGTGCTAACCACACAAAAGCCATCTGGTGCCATGGCTAAAAGCACAGACTCTGAATCCTAAAGCCAGGTTGCTATGAATTCAAACCCCAACTCCACCTCTTTCTAGCTATATGACCTCATACAAATTCCTAAATCCCTGATATCCAACTACCCAACTACAATACAAATCATAATCAAACCTACTGTGTTGTCATGAGGTTCCAATGAGATCATGTATGTATTTACCTTAACAGTGTGTTTAGTATAGAGTAAGCATGCAACAAATTTTGCTATTACTGTTAATATACAAACAATTCTACAGTCATTAAAATGACACCAGTAGAGATGATTCAAGTGATTTTAAAAGATATTTTGCGAAACAAGAGCAATAAAAAAAGAAAATCAATGGTACCACATAATCCAGTCAGTTTCTTACTCCACTCACAAATCATTTGTTCAGCTGGGAAAATTATGAACTGTCTGGAAATAATACAGTAAAGACCGTCAATGACAATTAGAGCCTAAAGAGTCTCATATAGACTCGGCAATGAATCTAGGATCTTCTATTCTACTAAAACCCATTTATTACAAAAAAAAATTCTGGAACCTCTTTACCACAAGTGGACATCATTTAGTGCTCAATTACAACGCAATTCCACTGGAAGTATATATTAAATGCAGAACATCTACATTAATACCAGGAGAATTTGGTTAAGATTGATGTTATTGCAATGAATACCAGATGAATATTAAATACCTCACTTAAAACTTCCTGGGCCCAGGCACCACCATTCCTTTGTTCCTGTTATCTCTATTTCAGAGGATTTTTCATGGAGGCAGGAGTTCGGCACAAAGTCCATTTTTATTTACTTTTAATCTAGCTTAGAGCTAGATGGCTCTCAAACATTGATTAATTGAAACACATTGTATAATAATATTAAAATCACAGACATCCAACACCACCACCAAAAGTAATTCATTTTCCAAAGGGCGATAGGTCTATGTAACGAGAAAATTTGTAAAAGTGGATAATTTCAGACGAAGCACTGAAAGGACATTTTAATGGCCCCGGCATGGATTGAACTTAGTGGAGCAAAGAAATCTCAATTGAAGAATTAGGACCTGCCCCGTTCAAACCCTGGGATGTTAATGACTCAGGCGTGGGCTATGAGGTTTTCGTTAACATCCTATTTCAACACACATTCCTTGAGCTGGGAACGAACTTCTCCTGGGGTCATTTTTTATGCTAATCAAGAAAATTAAGCTCTTGCTATATAGGAATACGAGCAAATGCAAGGCCAAATTTCCATTATAAAATTTGGGGTCATAAAAAGTGAGTGAAAGCTATGGTTTTCTCACCATTTTTCATGCTACATTCCCAGGCAGGGGGGCAGGGATGCATTACCCAGAGTTCAGGGTAGTGGGTCCCTTGCCTTCCTATCAGATGAACTTTGTTCAGGTCACAGCTCAACCACTTACTAACAGCAAAAACACTCAGACCTTCAGTTTCCTCTTCAGCAAAATGGCAATAATAAGCTCAACATGTCGCCCTGTGGATGAAATGAGATGCCTCACATGAAAGCTCCTAGGATGAGTATCCTCCTCAAAGGGGTTGCAGCCAGGCTGCCCAGACCTTGTTCCTCTTCTGCCTTGGATTGAAGCACTTGCTTCATAGAAACCACTGCTGCTCCAACATAAGCACAGTCATTGCTCCAGGCCCATCTGTGACCTTAGGTTAGAATCCTTGTCTCTAGTCCAAAAGAGTCAAATCCACCTCATGTAGCTGCAACATGGCCCACTTCTAGCTGCCCACTAGGGTGTTGACCCAGCATGTCCTCAGCTGGCCAGCCCCTGCCTTAACTTTCACCACATAGACCCAAATGAGTCTCAAGACTCAAGTCCCCCACTGGATGGGGATAGACAAATGGCAAAGTTGGAAGAAACGCTAAAGAAAGTCTATGCATGGGCAGTAAGACTGTGTATCCTCTGAGGAAAAAAAGTAGTGGTAGATTAGTTTAAACTGAAGATTGCAAACCGGCAAACGGAGGGCCAGCTGTAGCTCTCACCCCCATGGTGGTTTGCCCTGTTTGCATAGAGCCTTTATTTTGAAATAGGGAAATCTCACATTTTAAAACTCTGGATTTGAGTCTCATCCTATAAACCTAGAAATTCTAGTTCCCACACACCAACAACCTCCTGGAGCCCAGGTGAGGCTGCGCTTTGGATGCGGCCTGAGCTCCCTTAGTCCCCACTGTCTTGACATGCCTGACTGCCTGTACCTTCTGGCCCACATCATTCACTTCGATGATTTATAACACCCATCTGGCCCTGCAATCTCTGGGATTATAACCAGTTATTTAATCACACAAAGTTATATTTGACCTTGGCTTGTACTCTCATTCAAGAAATGCTCCCTCAAAAGGGTTAAATTGGTATCCTAGCTGGAAAGCAGTGGTTCTCAAAGTATGGTCCCCAGAGCACCAGCAGCAGCTTCACCTGGAATTAGACAGGCCCCACTCCAACCCTACTGAAGCAGTAACTCTGGAGGTGAGAGCCCAGCTGTGTGTTCTAACAAGCCCACCGGGTCATTCTGATACTTGTCAGGGCTTGAGAACCACTGAAGTAGAAGGAAACTAAAGCATGCAAAGCTCCCAGCATGCCCTTCCAAGGACATATGTCACGTGGGCCAGATCCACTCCCGAATTCTCCAGCCTGTCCCTGAGGCCTCAGAGGCTGGCCCAATAATCTCATTGTACCTTGGTCCAAATCTCATTATTATAAATATAAACTCAGTTACTTCCCAAATATTAATCCCTGCATAATCCTCCTAGTGCAATGAAGCAAAATGAAGCCACATCCACAGAAACGTGACAAGGGAAAACCAAAGGTGCTAAAAAATGAAATATGTGTCAAGTCTCCAAAGAAGTTCATTACCTGAAGGACACATTATCCCCTTCTCTTCCCATGAGTCAGCACAGTCAGTAGTCATTCCTAATTGGTTTAAAGCTTAGTATGACATATTAGGATGCCATGGGATGTGATGACACAGCTGTATTCCCGAGGGGATGGCTGAGACGAATCTGTGTACAGTGGAGACAGGTGGAGAGAAAGGGAGCAGGTGGAAATGGGTTGTAAATATACTATAACTTAAAAAATAATGGGGTGTTTTTTTCCCTACAGCTTTCTGATGCTTCATCACTAATTAAATATTGAAACCACAAAAGGAGAAATAACGTTTTGTTGCTGTTTGGATTTGGGGCATGAGTGTAAATATTTTGTACCATTAACATGCCTGGTCTCAGAGCATTGAGTTGTAGCCTTATGAGCTGAGAAGGAGATGGATTAAGGAACATATTAGCAGCTAATGGTGACATCTATTTTTCTTTAGGCCATTAAGAGTTCTGGGGTTGTGCATTCCAGGAAAAGTATTTTTCAAGTTAGAAAACTGGTAAGTCTTTTAAACAAGATACAGTAGTAGATTCCCTGTGATAAGGATTTTAGTCAAAATCACATTGTGCAGAGCAGAAAGGCTGTTGTCAAATGCAGAAAATATATAGACAACTCTCCTGGAATTCTTGGGTGATTCACACCAGAGAGCAGCATTGGAATCATTTATACTCTCATCCTCCAAGTTTGCAATGGTGGAGTACTTGGAACCCTCAGGCATGGATTCTCAGTCTTGGCTTCAGTATAAGATGATCTATAACAGTGAAAAGCAGCAAGAAGCTTCTGAAACCACAGAGTCATAGGCACTTAGAGTTGAATGGAGCCTCAAAGTTCAACTTAGCCAACTTCCCCCATTATCAACGGTGCCCAGCCTCTCTCCACTTATCTTCCTCATCATGTCTCTCAGGTTTGGATGGTGGCAGACCCCATAGAACAGTTCCTGCTAGGAGTTCATTCTTCTGTTGGTTCACCCAAAAATCCACCTCCCTACCACTTTCCTTAGGGTTCTATTCTGCTTGAAAGATAACACAAGAAAGTGTCTTTCTCTTCCACCCCATGTGATATTCTGGTGGCTGGGCCTAGAGTCTTTCAACCCACCTTCCTGGTTCAGTTTTCCCATTCACAGCCAAAGAACCTCAACTTCTTCATCTGCAAAATGCCTTCCATGATGCCCTCCTAAGGTTTTGGTGCAGAGCAACATCCAAGTAGGATAACCTGTGTGAGTATTTTGTCAAACAGGAGATAGTGTCCACTAGTGAGCAGACTCTGTGCCTTGCAGCCATATGTCTTTGAAGGCAAACACAGATCCTCTATGTGTGATCTGGAGGAGACCACTTCAAACAAAGACAAAGCAGTTCCCATGAGGGTTTTTGTAAGAACCAGGGATAACACACAAAACCCCTGGTACGCATTAGTGCTTTACAAGCATGGGTCCTTCCCTTTGCCAAGCATTATTATTAAATAAATGAACTGTGTCCCACTGAATGGGCTGCTCTGCGAACAAGGCTATGACAATCACAGCATCCTCTGGCACCTGTGGCTGGCACTTGTGCCCCTGTGACCTGGATGCCCCAACTCTGGTCCCAGCCTCCCCTCTCTAGGCTTGGCTTCCAGGAAGAGGCCAACAGCAAAGAACCACATAGGCAGGAGGCATCAAGGATGCAACAGACTCCTCCCTCTCTCTCTTTGAGGACGACAACACAGACTTGGTTCTGGAAGACACTGCTGAGAGGAATGAAGGGCAAAGGGAGTCATTTGGGGTCCCTTGAAGAGTAGTAGCATTCGGACTACCAACTCTTAGAGTTGGCCTATTTTCTGAGTAGGAAGAGCTTTGTCCTTGAAAGAGTCAAAAAAAAAAAAAAAAAAAAAACAGAGCAGAACCTAAAGAAAAAGAATCAGAGTGGCATTTATGCCCCAATTCCAGCTTAAAAGAAAGACTGACAGAAAACCTTGGGACTTTGTGTTATGCTTTCCATCCCAGGATTGTAGAGGAGGCAAGGACTAGGGACTTGAGCCCCATTCAGGAGAAGCGTGTGAGTGATGTCACTTCCGTAGAGCAGGATAAACAGAGCACTAGGGTGGAAATCCCTGGAGTAGAGGGAGCAAGAATCTTTGCCATTGCACAGAATTGCTGAGCCATTGTGCTAACATTAGTACCTCCCAAGAGGAAGTGATCATCATGACATGCCCCAGATGACAGACACTTTTCAATAGTGATGATTTTAATTGCTGTCAAAAAAGCTCAGGCCCTTTTGCCTGAACTTCACTGGGGTTGGAGGTAACAGAGAGTGGGCATGGAGTGGGTGATAAAGTGTGTAGTCTGCCAAAATTTGACCCCATCTCAAATGAAGAAGGCGAAATGCAATGGTCAAGTCTACAGGGAAATAATAAAAGGCAAGATTAAAAAGCAAAGATCAGGAGGCAGGGTAAAGAATGTGTACTGTTATTTCACTTTTCAGAGAGGTAAGAAACTGTCTGAGGTCACGCAGCCATAAATGGCAGAACCAGGGCTTAACCCCAGGTGTGCCTGGCACCAGGGCCTAGGTCCTTTTTTTCTATCACCACTGCTTCCAAAAACAGAAAGAAGTGCCTGGAGGTGGTGTCCCTCAATTATCTATTGTCTGAAAATAGAACACTTGCGCACTTAATCCACTCCTAACAATGGACTCCACACCCTCTCACCTTCCTTTTTAGCTTGGCATCATTGTTGGGAAAGAACAATCAAACATGATAGAATGCACAGCACAAACACATTGTGAAATTAACATTTCATCTGCAAAGCATACACATTACTTGCATTAAACAGACAGAGACAGTCCTTAGCTCTACTAAAGGGCAGGCATCAGGAAAAAAATAGTTATTTTTATTTATATTAAGCCACCTTAGCCATCCTCCCTTACCTCTTTTAAAGGGTCACGTCCACTCTCTCTAAATATTACTTTCAAATTGTTTGTTCACACCTAGCCATTTTCATGGTAGTCATGCTCTTTTATAGACGACATGTTTGACATGCAGTCTATAAAACATTCATAACATTACATAACATTCAGAATGTGGCTCTTCTCTGCATCTCATCATTGGTCCTTCCCAGTTCAGATTCCACCTGCCTGCAGTTTGTGAGCACAACACGAACAGGGGGAGGTGGAGGCTGGAGTCCCTACATATAGATGGGCCCCGGGAACATCAAGAGTGGTTGAGGAACTTGTCTAAGTCACACAGCTCGTAAGTGTACAGCCAGAACTTAGACCTCAGCATTTGCATCACCAAGGCCTGCTGTCCCCAATATCCCATTCTCTCTTTCCTTCCTTCTCCCTCCATTTCCCTCTGCCTTCTTTTTCAATTCTTCTATCACCTTTCTTTGTTATAGATAATTCTCCTTGCTCCTTACCTAACTATAATTCCTTTCAGGGAAATGTGAGGCTATGCAAAAATCCAGTTCTAAAATTCTAACAGGAATGCAAATTCAAACTATTCCCATATGAGTGAAAAACTTCCATATGAGTTAAAAACCACGTTGTCAATACCTAATGCTGACTTTTTTCTCCAATCAAACAGCTAGAGCTGAAAAAAAAATTTATCTTTTGAAGCCCCACCGGGGTAACTATTCCATGGTCTAATGTAATACCTATGAGGTAGAAAGGAAACATTGCTCTAAATATTCAAAATAAATTTCTTAAACCACCCTCTCCCCATTTTGTATATGTAATTCAAATTTGGTCAGGCATAGCATAAAGGTACATCCTTTCTTTGTTGTTTTCCTTGTGTCTTTTAAAGTTTGGTAACTTATCAAATGTTTCATTAGGTACTTGGCCAAGCTAAACTTTTTGTGTATCCTAATACCTAACAATAATTGCCTATAAATCATATTTTTACTTTTAAATTTCCTTAGATACATACAGATGAATGTCTTATTTGACTAGAATAAGAATAGTATTTCTTATTTAACTAGTTTGGAAAAATTTATGGTGAACATATGTTTTGTTTTTGCATTCTATTATTTAACATTTTAGAATATAAAATAGCTGTACATATATACACATATATGTCACGTGTGTATGTTATGAAGCACAATTTTAAAAGACCTAAAAACACCAGTACCATTACCCAGCAACTTGAACTACCTCAGAGGTAACTACATAGTATTTTTAATTTCAGATTTATGCTCCTCTTACTTTTGTTATTCAACAAAACAATATTTATTTATTTATTTATTATACTTTAAGTTCTGGGGTACATGTGCAGATTGTGCAGGTTTGTTACACAGATATACACATGCCATGGTAGTGATCTGCTGTATCCATCTCCCTGTCATCTACATTAGGTATTTCTCCTAATGCTATCCCTCCCCAATCCCCCTACCACCTGCTATTACTCCCATAGCCCCCCACCCTCCAGGCCCTAGTGTGTGATGTTCCCCTCCCTGTGTCCGTATGTTCCCATTGTTCAACACCCACTTATCAATCTCGGCAAAGTGACACAAGGACAGAAAAACAAACACTGCATGTTCTCAAAATAATATGTTATGGCATTTTTCTTGTTTTGAGCTTTCTACACCTTGTACTATACCGTAGTTAGTCTTTTGAAACTTGAGTTCTCACTTAACACTATATTTCTAAGCTTAGTTGATATTAGTTCATGCTGCTGCTGTTTGTTTTCACTGGTTATGGTACTGCAGTATACAATTACTTTAAAATGTATTTATTCGTCTTGGACATTTAAATTGCTTATAATTTTGCTGCTACTAGGGATAAGTTGATTATGATCATCCTTGCATATAGCTCCTGGTACACCATGCACAAGTTTCTAGGATATATTTAGGAGTAGACTTGCTAGAACGTGGCATATATGAATGTTCAACCCTCATGATAATAGCAAATTATTTTCCAAAGCAGTTATAACAGATCATACTTTAGTATATCAGAGAGATCATTGTTCTATCCTCTCCAGATTGGTATTATCTGACTTCTAAATTTTTCCCATCTAGTTGGTATAATACCTCATATGCTTTTTAATTTCCTTATTAACGAAGTGTAGTATGTTTTCATATGCTTACTATTTACATTTTATCTTCTCTGAAAGTCTTGATCTCATCTTTTGCAAAAGACAGGTGGAGTTCACTTCTGCCCAAGAAGCCTGCCTTTAGAGAATCCCCTCCTCCCACCCCTGTGCCTCCAGCTGGATGGACAATCACAGGATCCTGTCCTTACTGCATTGTGTACCACAGGAGTTAGCATAGTAAGCAGACCATCCAATCAAGGAAGCCCATCTCACATGTGATAGATGTCACTCTCAGCAGCCATCCAAACAGAGCTGTCCCAAGTATATCTCCCTGGAACTGATGTACAGACACTCAGGGAAAGAAGTTCTTTTTTGGTTAAGTTTCATGCCAATGTCAACACCCCTTCTTCCTGTGGAGGAAACTTAAGCCCAAAGGAAAGGACGTGGCCCACAAAAAAAGGGAAGCAGACTGAGAGAGAGAGCCTTGACAATATTATGTGAGCCCCTGGATCTTACTATACCTAAAGACAGACCTGACTTCCCAGTAAGATGAGACAAGAAGCTCTTTTTTTTTGCTTAAGTTATTTTGAGTTGGATTCCTGTCACTTGCAACTAAAATAAAGCAAAGCTGTTTAAGGACAAAAAACTAAACTGTAAAAAATTAAATGTTAAAAACTTTTCATTACTTTGAGCCAAGAAGGACTAGGAAAACATTGGCATGAAGGTTGTAATAACAGTTGACATTTCTATGGTATTTTATAGTCTACAAAGCACTCTAACATTAACTAAGTTGATTCTTCCTGTATTTCTGGGAGATGAATGGGGTAAGTACATTATCATCACCCATATTTCACAAACGTATTTCAACATCTGAGTCTTGAATCTGGGATTTCTGTCCTAAGGTTTTTTTGGCTATCTGGACTTGTCTTTAATCATTATCATTTCTAATACCCTCAGAACTGATTAGATAAAGAATAACAAGTTGACTTCATTACAGAGAACAGAGAATGTTGAGGGAAGTTGAAGTAGATAAGCAAACATATGTTGATCATGCATGGTATCTGACAGTCAGCAAATGTCTGACTTAAGAATTCCTTGATTTGACTTTTTTTCTCCAAGTCCATCTACCCAGAAAACTTTTTTAAAAAGTAAAACACTTGGCTACCAAACTTGAGAAAAAAATGCCTCAAGATGTTCTTAGATCTGCTTTGGAAGACCAAATTCCAAGATTATTCCAGAATCATTATCAATCAGATTATGGACTTCTCATGGTAGAAACATGTTTTATATGCATGATAACTACTTAGTAACTGAACCATTGGTTGCCAACACTACGCTCAGTGAGTGAGAAGAGGGAGCACTGAACCTGAAGCAAACAGTCAATGTTCCCAGAAGCTAATGCATGGCAGCCTCATATTGAAGGAGAGAAAGCCTTACTAAATTTCAGCACTGCATGGATCTGTACACCCTTGGAGCTAAAAAATATAACTGATGACCACTTTGGAGGAAAGATAATATGGGCCATAACTTGTAGCAATTCTGAGAAATCTTTGCAATTAATACTAAAAGTACTTAATCAAAGAAGCAATGTTCTGAAGCAAAGGCAAAGGACATGAACAAACTAGACACAAAGAAGTGAAATACCTGAGTAATAAAGAAGAGGATCTTAACTGGTTGGGACAAAGAGAGTTTCCTTAGCCACACCTGACCAAGAATTTCAGGAATGTCTTCAATAAGAAGGATTACCCATAATATATGCATGTGAGTGTGTATGTCTTTGTTAGATTTAACTCTGTAGTAAATCTTGCATTTGTTTTCACTTTTTAACCCTTCTGTTGACTCTTTTAAATCCATGTTAAATATTCCCTTCAGATTTTTCTATGGTTATATCTCTGGACCCAGTGAATTCCAAGGAGACACTGCAGTCAGGATTCTGGTGACCATATAGGTAGGACAGATAGGCTGCATGAATTTCCATCTGATGTTTTGCCCAAGCCTGATACCTTTTAGTGGGTCATGTGCCATGAGATCACATACAAATGCCTAATAAAGCAATATGCCCTCAAAGGCAAGCTAGCATGTAGAAATAAAAGATTACCCATTCACATACCAATGAGAGGTTTGGGCACCCTAAAGGGGATTGGACTGGAGTTGAATTAAAAAGCTCAAACCTTACTGGAGCCATTTGCACTCATTCCAGCAAGTCTCCTGAACTCTATATATGTATATACTGTTCTGTAGCAGCGATAAGTGTTCAACATTTGTTTCTTTATTATTTTTATATGCATTATTATCCAACAGTATGGACATAAATTAAAAATTCAAAAGGATTCACATACACAGAGTTTATGTTGAAGGTATTCAAAAATGTGAAAGATACTTCAAATTGACTTCCAATGACCCAATTTTTCTTTCCCCTTTACCCACACAGTTCCACAGGGTTAACTCAGTAAAAGACTATATTTCCCAGCCTCTCCTGCAGAGAGGTGTGGTCATGTGGCCAAGATCTGGCAACTGAGTAGTAAGTGGAAGTGTGTGACTATTCCAGGGAGTTTCATTTAAAAGGAGGGGTTTTCTGTGTTCCTTGGATTGGGTTTCAATCTTTTCTTGTGTCTCAGTGAGTTCTTTACCATTCAGATTCTGAATTCCATGCCTGTCATTTCAGCCATTTAAGTCTGGCTAAGAATAATTGCTGGAGAGCTAATGCTGTTGTTTGGAGATAAGAAGACACTCTGGCTTTTAGAATTGCCAGAATTATTGCACTGGTTCTTTCTCATCTGTGTTGGCTCATGTTCCTTAGTGTTTGAAGTTGCTGTCTTTTGGACAGGCTTTTTCGCTGTCATATTTTTTGATGTCCTTGACCCCTCTGCTATGGTATAAGTTGGGTTTACTTGAATGGCTTTGCTTCTACATGTCTCCAGGGGCCAAGGTTAAGCTCAGCACTCCTAGAATGCACATTCTAACCCTGGGGGACTGGGATCAGGCTCATAGCCATGTTCTGTGTCTCCTCAAGGTTAACCACCTGCTACACTACAGGCCTAGGTGTTCCCAGTCTGCTGGCAACAACACTCTGACACGGTCTGCCAGCAATAGTGCTCCAGCAGGGTGACAGTGGGTCCCTGTTGTATGCATGCTGGCAGGAGTACTGGCAGGTGTCCACCTGCAAAAGTGCTCCAGTGGTACAGTAAGCAAGGTCTTCAATCAGCCACATTTTAAATTAAATTAAGCTTTCTCCAATCACTTCCAGAATTTTTGAACTGATCTTTAGTGTTCTGATCTTTCCATCTGTTTCCATGTTTTGGCATCCTCCCTACAAATCTCCTAGTACCTACAGGTCATAGAGGCACAGAGGCTGCCACAGAGTCGGCTGGGGCCTCTAAGAGTGGAGGAGACCCAGCAATGGAGACAGGGCCTGGAACTGGGAGGGCGGATGCTAGAGAGAAAGGATCTGTCAGACTCCATTCCCACTTTCTTTTTTTTTTTCTCTTTTCTTTCTTTCTTTATTTTTTGAGACACAGTCTCACTCTGTCACCCAGGCTGGAGTGCAGTGGCACGATCTCAGCTCACTACAACCTCCACCTCCCAGGTTCAAGTGATTCTCTGGCCTCAGCCTCCCAAGTAGCTGGGATTGCAGGTGTGTACCACCACACCTGGCTAATTTTTGTATTTTTGGTAAAGATGGGTTTTACCATGTTGGCCAGGCTGGTCTCAAACTCCTGACCTCAGGTGATCTGCCTTCCTTGGCCTCTCAAAGTGCTGGGATTACAGGTATGAGCCACCACGCCTGGCCTTCCACTTTCCAAATAAAAGAAACTGAGCCCCAAGCTTATACAAAGAGTAATGGACAGAGATAGTGTTTAAAATTCAGTTAAGTCAGATCTGAAATTAGTTTTCCTTTGTCCAGACTTCTCTGAACTGAAGGACTCCAGAAAAAGGTACCACATCTACCTACCCCAATTTGTCTATAAGCCCATATTCTACTCTAACCACACACAGTTGGATAAGATGGGATTGGGGATGGGAGCTAATGCCCCCATCAACATTTGTATTATGGTGTCCATGAAATTCTTCACAGAGAAACAGAAATGCATTCAATGACTATCTAAGCATCAGAGTTGAAGACAAGAATGAGAGAGAATTTGATAATTGAAGAGGCTATCTTGCGGAACAGATGTGTTTTCATCTCAGCCAACCAGACGGTCCATGAGGTGGCTAAGAAAACCTTCAGAAAAAAGGAAAATAATGATGAAGATGAGACAGAGTGTTTGGGGGGCATGGGAAGTGATTGGTTGGTTTGCTTTATTTCTTGGGGGTTTCTGACTTCCAAAATATTTATTTAATCAATCCACTCTCTCCATCTCCATCATCATCACTCTAGTGTAGACCACAGTCACCTCTTAGAAGAAACTATAATACTCTATAAACCTACCAATTTTTCTTCCCATATCCTCTATATCCAACTCTAACTCCAAAATCCATTCTCTTTTTTAGAGGCAAGAGAGCTCTTCTTAGTACTTTAAAGATATCCTTCTACTGTCTTCTGGCTTCCATCATTTCTGTTGAGAATTCAAGTATTAAAACTGTTGTTCCTATGAAGATAATGTGCATTTTTTTTTGTCTGTGGTTATTTGCAGTTGTACTCTAATATTTACTTGTAATAAAATATGGTGACATCATATTTACACTTCCTGACATTGCAGAGCTTCCATAAACCTGTAAATTAATGCCATTCATTGGTTTTGAAAAATATTCAGGAATTATCTCTCTAAATACTGCTTCTGCTTCATTCACTATTATTTCATTCTGGAATTCCATTTATATGTTAGATCTATTGACTTGAGTCTCACATTTCTCTATGCTCCTTTCTGTATTGTTTTTTCTTTTCCCTCTGTGCTTAAGCACAGAGATATTCAGTTGACTTTCCTGCTAGCTCACTAATACTGCTTACTCTTATGTCCAAATTTCTGTTACTGATATTGTACTATTTAGTTTTAGAATTACTCATTTGCTTTAAAAATTTGGATCTCTACTCATCCTCTCTGTTTTTGGCTTTTTTTCTCCATGTCCTTAAACATATATATCAGACTATTTAAAAGTTTTGTTAACAAACTTCTATATCTGGATCACCTATGGGCCTATTCCCTTTGATTGTTTTTCTCTTGATTTTCGTGGGCCTCTGTTTTGGCATGTCTATAAACTATTAATTTAATGGATACTGTTTCTATAGCTTGAAGATTCCAGGTTACATTATTTTCTTCCAAGGACCACATACCTCTCCCTCCTTTAGGCAAGGAGAGTAATAACTGATCACTCGAATCTAATCACAGACTATGCTGTATCGAGTCTGTGCTACAGTTAAGGTGAGGCTCAATCTACTTTCTGTTTGCCTTTATTTAAGGTACAAGCCTCCAAGATTTTCACCTAAGTCTGGTGTGTTCACTGGACCTCTTCCCCATAGTGAGCTCTGAACTCTAATCATTATCTCTTGACACTATGAAGACTGGTGAACCCTGTTGTGTATTTTTCAGAGGACTTCTGTTTAGGTTTTTTGCCTCCCATTCCATATAGTCTCTGAATTCAGTTTCCCTAGGGGAAACATTAGCTGCATGTTAGAGGACCACCAAGTCTCTTCCAGAAGCTCTACTTGTTTCTCTACTGTCTAGTAGCTGCCTACCACTGGTGCAAATCCTGAATTTTTAGCCTCTTACAGTACCTAAAACCAGCAATGGAACCTAGTTTAAAAGAGGCTGGAGAGGACAACTCACTTATTCAGTCCTCTCCACTCTCCTCTGTGTTTCAGCAGCTCTCTGCTACTTTCTCACTGATGATTTATATATTTTTTCTGTTTTTGTTCTTAGTTGTTCTCTCTAGGAGCTTAATCTACCACTAGCTACTTCATCTAAACAGGAAGTGGTGGTCTTTTATGTAACCTTTCTAACAAATCTGAGTATCTCCTGCTTCAATCCTCCAAATATCTCTCACTGCTGCTAGAATAAAAATCAAATACTAGCCTACTTAACCCGGCATGACTGCCTACTACCGTTCCACTCTACTTTTCATTCCCTGCAGCACACCTCCCAACCCAGTGCACTGCAACCAACCTGATCTGGTTCCCAACCCTCAGTCAGGGTCTTGTCTATTCCCTCCTTTGGATGTGTTGCTCAAAAAGGCCTCCTAGAAGAAGAGTCAAGCATGGCAGTGGTGGTGGCCTTCAATCTGATCCCTTGATTTTGGGCAGGGGGGTGGACTACTTTATTTTCTAGTACTCCTCAGGCAATTACTAGATGTACAAACCTCAGAAAATATACTAATCTGAGTCTCAATACCTGCATCTACAAATTGAGGAAATAATTCATTTTTTTGTGTGTGAGGACCAAAATAGGTATTGCATTTTTAAATACCTTCCTTTACATGATTATGGCCTTCCCTCTTTATTCAAAAGAAAATCAGCCAAGAAGGAATATTCCCATTAGGAAGACTGGCTTTATTTCTGTGGCAATATTCCATGTCCCTTTTCTCATTCCTTCTCAGCAGGGTTTGGTCCCAGCAGTCAGATATGTTTTGAGACATTGCTATGACACACAAACATTTCCATCTTAACAAGAACCAGGCCCTCACTTAATGCCAAGAAAATGTTCTTGTTACAAGTTCTTATCCCTTGGATGAAGAAGAACAAAAAATCCCTAGAAGCAAGTATGTTTCATATTTTTGAAATATCCTAATCCTCAACTAACTGTAATATGCCTCTAATTGCTTTTGCTTCTCATGTTTTATGTCCACTATGTGGTTCTATTGTTCAAACATCACTTCAAATGAAATTGTGCCAGCAAAAAGATGTAGCATCTTTGGATCCTTTTGGTTCAGCTGAACTTTAGACTTAATCTTTTAGGGCACTCTTGTCTGGTAAGGTTTAATTTATATTAAACTTTCTAAAAGGAAAGGCAGAATGGTCAAAGCGAGATAGCAAGACAGACAAGAGCCTGTCTTTCATAAATTAATAAGCATCACCGACCGCCTTTCTTGACCCTTTAAACTCTGTGAAATTAATATAAGTAGACAACTAAGGCCCGTTTGGCCCCCCTAGAGCCTTGCAAGTTCACTTAAGCAATCCAAGTTTCCTTAAAGTTTTATAAGCCAGCTTTTAGAGCAAGTCCTTTGTACTTATTACTGGTGACAGTGAGAATTACAGGAGCCAATGAACCTTACTGACTTACGACCCCAATATGGTCGAGCACTGTTATCAAGGGAAATATCAGAATCAATGCTTGTATATTACATTGAGGTCCTGACTTCTGAAAGAGCCCCCTGTAGACCCTTCAGAATATGTCAGTGAAATAAACAGCTAATACTCCAAGGCAGTCTACTGACAATGGCCAGACAGTGCTGTTTATTTAACCACTTTTTAACCATCCTAACCCTTCCAAAGAATACATGTTTCCAAAAGAGAGAAAAAGGAAACAAAATGCTTCATGTTTCCAATTCTTTTGCAATGAAAACACATTTATGTGCACTTTACGTGTGGATTCGCTGTGGGAAGCAGGGAACACCATGCCATCTTCCTCCACCATTAATGGGCTTGCATTATTAAACAGCTACTGGTGGAAGAGGCCACAGGTACAACACCTTTTCTATTGAGGCACCCAACGTGTGAGCTTTCATTTGCAGCCAACATTTGCTGAAGAAAGGCTGGAATCATAACCACCTTTAACTTACTGAAATTAATCATGTCACCACTTCAATAGTAACCTTTCTTATATATCTAATCACCAACCCTGTGTGTGGACTTTTTATGTAAGTTTTAAAAATTTCTATTTCAGCCATGCTTAGATTTTTTTATTACTTAAATTCTCTACCAGGCAGAGGAGGATAATCTGTAATTATTGTGGTAATCAGAGCAGACATTTTTACGGGTATTTTCCCACAATAGATAGTCAAAGAACTAAGAAATTTTACTGGAATATCAAAAATAAATATGAAAGATCCTTTATATACAAAGAATACACTTTCCAGGTGATAGATGGATAGACTTGAAGGCTTCTGCAGTCCTCTAACGCTCAGATTCTCTCTCCTATTATTTTTTATCTTATGATAAAAATAAGATCACTGTGCCTTGAGCCATTCAAAAATTTCCATCTGGTAGAGTGCCAGCTTTTGAGGATTGGCAGCCAGAATGCAGGAACACCACTTGTAACCTTCAGGCTCTTGGCATTGTACTCAAACAATCTGAGTGAACCTGCCCAGAATTCAGTCCGAAAGTCAGAATTCCCAAGGGATACTCAGCAGAGGATCAAAGGTCTAGCCTCCTCCTCTGTGAATCCACTCATCTTATTTTTGGCAAAAAAGTAATTCATATCAATTTAACTTTTTATTGGGGGGTAGGCATTATTTAATACTTATCAAAGGAACTTTTTCCAACCAATTCAGTGTCTGACTTGCCTTAGGCATTTCCTAAAAAAAAAATGCCCTTTGGATGGCAATGATGACACCTGGGAGTGGGCTGTGGGCTGACCCCATAGATAGGATGGATTTCTGGAGACAGTGCTGTAAAGTCCAGGGATCCCACTCAAAGAGCCCAGAATGTGAGAAGAGAAGAAGGTAAATCCTGGACAGCCCAAGGCCACTTTGTGCTCAAGGCTCAAAAGGTTCAAAATCCAGGTACAGCAGGTAGAGAGAAGAGAGTAAGACCAAGAGCAAAAGAGAGGCTCCTATGTCATCTGCAAAGGCAAGACTCAAAGGCACAGAAATTCTTCTTATTGATAAGCCAAATTTGAATGCAAAGGAGTAGATTGGATAAAAGCAGAGAATCAGCCCAGATGAACCAGAAGTATCTTCACTTAACCAGAAGTATCACACATCTAGTAAGAGCATCCTTTTCACTACCAAAGGTACTCTCCAGGAAGAAAGGGACCTAACACATTATCACAAAGGCAACCTTACCTCTACAAAAAAGGCACATGGCGTCACTAAGGATGGCCAAGGGCCTTCTAAACCACAACACAGGTGAGCTTTAGAATCCCCAAGACAATAACAATAAATCCTGGTTTAATAAATCCTGGCTGTTCATCAAGAGGACCTGGGGGCGCTTTTGGAAAGTTCAAGGGCCAAGGACCCCATCTCAGGCTAAATGAAACAGAGTCTCAGGGGCTCTGGCACAAGCACTGGCATTTCTTAAGTCTTCCAGAAGATTCTAATGTACAAAAAAGGCTGAGACTCATTGGTCCAATAGAATCTTGATTTAAAGGGAAAAGAGATTCCAAGTCAATTTCATTGGGATCACAATTAGCACAGCAACCTTGCTGCCACCCCAGTGCCAGCCTGGTACATGCCTGAAACCTTTTGACCCAACTGTCATCCAGCCCTCCTGGTTTTCATCAGAGAAACAAAGTGCATTTGTGAAATCAAATCCATTCTGAACACCCATAATTAGCATCCACTTCAGCACACCCCTCCTGAGAATGGGTACTAAAATGACTTGAACAAAGCCACTTCTTTAAAGGGTCCTCGAGGGTTTTGAACACCTCCCTACACCACCACCCCACAAAATACAAACCAAAATCAGAGAATTGAGCCCCTTTTATTCATAGAGGGAGTTATTCCCCCCAGCCCTTATCTATAGTTTTTTAATTCAGCTTATTAGATGCTGTTTCTCACCTACTCCACCTTCTCTCTGACTGAAAAATTCCTACTTGTCCTTTAATGACAACAGTAAACAATAGCCAGGACCCTTATGCTAGATCACACTTTGATAGATAATTCACTCTGTGCACAGCTCTGCATTCAGCACTTTGTTTGTGCACATTATCTCACTTAAAACTCACTCTACAGCACTATTATGCTCATTTACAGGTGTGGGCTTGATTCCAAGCCCTAGAGCTAGGAGAACGTGGAACAAGAGCCCTGGCCGTGCTGCCTCCCTCCTGACTGGGCTCTTTACCCTGAGGCTAAATGCCTCTTTGAAGACTCAAATGTCACTGTCTTTATAAAGCCCACACTTTCTCCTTTCAACAGCCTAGGGAGGAATCATTTATTCCTGCGGTATTCCCATCTCCTCTTTGTTACATTTCAAATGCCATTATAATAGAATTTGTTTAAACATATGTTTTGCCACAAGATTATGAACCACACAGATGGACATTCAACTTTTATTCATCTTTGCTTATCCCAAAGCCAACATAAGGTACAGCGCATAATAGGGTCTCAATATCTGCCAGATGAATGAAGGAATGGCCAAAAATTCATTTCTAAGAAAGAGTGCCTTCACTGTTAAAACCTAAGCAGTCTATTTATCACAGAAGCCCAGTACTCACTCTTACATTTTTTTTCCTTCTCCTCCTCCCCATTTTGATAAAATAAGGAATAATGGTTTTTTTCACACAATCCCCAACACACGCACTTTTTTCCTGCATTGAAATGACAATGGATGTTTGTGAAAGCCCCTGGAGTCTAGAAGGACATCAATCACTTTCACAGCTGGAGTCATAGCACTTTCCTTAAAGGAAATTTTAGGCAACAAGAGAATAAGTTCCATCCTCAACAGGACAAGAAAAAAGGTAGGTAAAAGGAAAGGCTAGCAGCCACGAACAGGCTTTTGTGCCACTAACTAGACTGCAAGCAGGTGTTACATCAATTGGACCTTACTCTTCATCCTAAGACTTGTCTGTTTGCCTTCCATTTCCCTTCTAAATTTGAGGAGGAATAAGTACAGCACCATGAAACCAGCTCATAACAAAACAAGCACTTATACCTCCATTGCTGCTCAAACCAAGGACACTACTGGAGAGTTCTCCAGGGATCTTTGTCCTTCCTTCTTAGGGCCCTGAAATACTCAAGTTCAGCTGTCAAAATACAAAGAAAAAGAAATCAGGAGTGTAGACTTCAGTTTCCAAATGACTTAGCATTCAACAGTCATGCTACAAATGTTCCTTGAAATAAGGAAAGATTAACCAAGCAGTAGAGTCCATTGGGAAAAGTTTGGACAAACTGTCATTTCAGAGCAATGAAATCATCATTACTATCTGAGAGCTATGTAATTCTAGACAAAATCTTGTCAACCCCCAAAATTACAGACTAGAGACAATGGAGTCAACAGCCTCCTTGAGCAGGGGCAGAGTCAATTAATATGGGCCAAGAACTTTCTCAGCTTAGTACGATGGATGGCTGTTGGTCATAGGCACATTCCACAGATGAGAAAATAACTCACAAACCTGTCAGAATACACAGTCAGGAATACGGCTGTTAGGCCAGGAGCAGTGGCTTATGCCTGCAATCCCAGGACTTTGAGAGGCCGGGGTGGGCGGATCACTTGAGGTCAGGAGTTTGAGATCAGCCTGGGCAACATGGTGAAATCCTGTTTCTACTAAAAATACAAAAATTAGGTGGGTGTGGTGGCATACACCTGCAATCCCAGCTACTCAGGAGGCTGAGGCAGGAGAATCGCCTGAACCTGGAAGGCGGAGGTTGCAGTTAGCTGAGATCTGAGATCATGCCACTGCATTCCAGCCTGGGCAACAGAACAAGACTTGATTCAAATTCCAGTCCCTTTTTTTCTAGTCAAGTCTCAATTTCTGCACATAGACATCTCATACATGGCTCATAGGAAAAGAACTGACTGGAGTTAGAATACCTATTTCATTATATGACTAAATAAAAGTTTTAATTACCTTATGGGAAAAAAGGCCATTAAATTTAAATGTAATTATGAAAACTTTATACCCTTTGGTTTTAGCCAATGCATCTTGAAAATTTTGGTAATTCACATAACATTTCTAAAAGACCATCACTATTTTATCCAAAGTCTGCCCTTCTGAGTTTAAAACATCCCAAGAAAGATAAAAATATCTATCCTCTTTCTAATACCCTCAACAGAAATGTGTATAAAACAAAGAAACCTGGGAGCACTGTGGGCTACAATAGCCTGATTGCTTTAGTTTACCCTTTTATTTAACACCATGGTGTTTAGACACTCTCCTAGGGTAATACATTCAGGTGAGATTTGGAAGGGCTGAGAGATTTGTCATGGAAAGAGAAGCACTATTAAGGATATCAACTCCTTCACAAGCAGAACCATTTTAGGAAAGCTGGAAGCTGAAGATTCAAAAATGGATTCTTAAAACTCCCCTATATCTGAACTTCCTAGACCACCACCAGCTACCAAGAGTATACACATACACATTTATAGACATCAGGTGTCTTTATAGTTTTTGTATTTCCCATTCAATCTGCCTAGACTAGGTGTACACCACTTATCTACTTAGAAAATATGTACTCATCTTTGGAGACATGGTGCAAATATTCCTTAGCCACATGCCACTACAGTGGTCATGGAGGCTGGAGAAATAGCAAGTCCTATGTGATATGAAAAAAAGATAAAAGTCAATGATGCCTCCAAGATTCCTGTCCTAAGAATTGGATTGATGGTGATACTATTTATTGCTATGGGGAAGACTAGAAAGGGAGAAAATTTAAAGGACAAGATCAAGAGCTTAATTTGAAACAGGTTAAGACTGAAATACCCATAGACTCTCATATGGATTTTTTGAGTAGACTGTTGGCTATTCTAGTAAGACAGTCTGTACTTCACACTAATAAGGTCGTTTGAAAATATGAATGTAAAAGTCACCACATGCAGAAAGTATTTAAAGCCAGAGACTGCATAAAATCACCAATAAAGAAACTGTGCAGTAGAAAAAGATGAGAATCAAGAACTGCTCCTGGGAAATTCCTACCTGATTAAAGAAAGATAATGTCAGTATGAGCGACATATTCAGACAGGTGAAGCATTCAGCAAACAAAACATATCAAGTTTCTCTGGTCTGAAAATATATTTTTATTCTTTAAATTTACATTCTTTTTTTTTATTCCTATATTATTTATTTAACACTTTCTTCCTGAATTACAATTAACAGTGGTTTTCACAATGTGTTTTGCAGAGAAAAGGAAAAATACTTTCATTCCAGTAAGTAACCATTATTTTTCTAAATTATTGTTATAGTTTAGCCACAAAAGCATCTTTCTTTATGCAAGTATGCTAAATTCATAGACAGGAACAGGCAGTTGTATGATTTTCTAGTTCCACCTGTGAATATTCATTATCAAACCACTACTTTGCCTACAACTGTATTCACTCTTCCATTCCCAAAAAAAAAAAAAAATAGAATAGCCTTCTGTGGAATTTTAATTATACCACCTCCTTTTTATAGTTTCGTATTATGACCTGTTTGTGCACTTCACTTTGATCAGAAAAACTGTAACAAAAAAATTTTTTTTTAGTTATCTTCTCATCCATAGAGATTTCATAGATTCCCCGCAATGTTCACTTAAGTCAGTAACAGATTCTAGCTAGCTTCCTAAGATTAGGAAAATTCATGGAGTCTGAAAAAGCCTTAGGATTTGGCTACAGAAGACTAAGCTTTCTGCAAATGACACTATCTTATAACTGGAAGAGAAAAACTTAGTATAAGACCTCCAATGACTGATTGACAGTGAAGAATCTATTCTTATCTGCTCTTTACAGATCTGTTTGAAGATTGAATGAAAATTATTCTCGAGTTCCCACCACATATCTACCCCTATAAATTAAACAACATTATCTGAAAGCTTGTTAGTATCTCTGTGCTGAAACAAGCATAACCTGTTACTTTGCCAATCTCTCCCTTTTGCTGAGAAGTAACAAGTGCAGGCAAAGAAAAACTGGCCATGAGTAATCATTGTTGAAAGCTGAATGATGGATGCATAGAGATTTATTATACTGTTTCTGTATGTTTGAAGTGTTTCTCAATAAAAAGTTTACAGAAATTAGGTGCATATCAGTTGGCCGGGAGAGATTCCATGTAGTACTGCAGTGGGTGATGAGCAAACAGGAGGAATGTGCAGAAAATACACACCCACCAGGCCTTCCAGAACCGTGTCTACTAGGGACTCTCTTGGAGAGACAGAATAGCAGGAGGGAGGCAGGAGCACTCTGGGACGGCACCCAGGGCTCTGAGAGAGGAGGCCCTGCCCTTGGGCCTTAGAGACATCAAACTGAGTAAAGGCTGACATTTCCTCATCCCAAGAAAAGCATAAAGGGACCCTAGGCCTCAGCCAGGTCCTTCCATTTCAGCAGATGTGTTAGGAGAGCCCTTGATATTTTTTAAAAATATAAAAATAAATTTCAAAAAGATGAACCGACTACCTTTTTTTCATTATAGAAAAGGGAGAGACACTTTGCCATTGGTAATAAAGTATGATTAAGTGTAAAACATTAGAGACAGGGAAGCCTGAGTTTGGGGCTGCCACTATGTTAAATCGAGCAAGTTATTTTTACCTTTTATCTCTTTAACTGATTTGTGAACTGGAGAATTTTTGTGAAGATAAGACGACATGATGTATGTAAAGTCTTTAGCAAATATTAAACATTCAGTAGAAAATACCCAGTAAACAGTACTTGATAATGCTGTTATCATTAGCAATTATAGGAGCATGAGTTCATTAAAAAAGCAGAACTGGCATTGACTTTTAGGAAGAATATTAACATAATATATTCAGTTGAAGAATATTGCTCTGTGGTCAGCACCGCTTGTAAAACAACACACTTCGGTTTCCTCCCAACTCTCTGACTCATCTCTAGCTTAGCATGTGTGAGTGAGGTGACCCTCACTCACCACACCTCCACCAGGGAAGAGAAGACCTTTTCTCCAATATGTTTATCAGAGCAAAACTAGATGAGATAAAGTGATCTGGTCTTCCAGGAAAGTGAGTAGAATATATTTCATAGATAAATATATATGGTTTTCAGTTTTCTGTTTTTCAGTTTTCTTATTGAAATCAAAATATTCTTTTTAGAAATTTGATGAAATATCAAGTAAACCCCTTAACATATTATTCTACATCTAAAGAAAAAGTGAAAAGAACAACCCCTTAAATCTTTTGATCACTTAATTTCACAGACTGAAATGTTTCTGAATACTTTCATTTTGAAGTGAGCAACCATTAATGGGCTGGATCGGAGGGACAAGAAACAGTTCAATCATCTCCAGAGGTTGTCATAATAATAATAACTAGATGTTCATCATTGTAGAAGGACATCCTCTATCTAATAGAATGATCTCTGTATTTTTCATAGGACTATTTTATAATTATTATGCTAAAGTTATCGTTTATTATACAATAATAATAATATAACCAGAAATTGAAAGCAAAAAGGGAAATATACAGATACACACACAAAAGACCGTGAGCAGCTTTACTGCCTGATTCTTTTTGCCACCTCCAAAACATTAATAATTTTTTAGATGTAATGCTTGTCTCTTAAAAATGTTCTTAAGCATTTGACAGATGCTAATGCACTGTTTGCTAATAAGGACAGATAATAAAATGAAAGAATAAGTAGCCAGTTCATTTAACAAAAAAACCTCAGAAATATTAATTCCTAGACTGTGTTGGGATTTGCAAAATCTCTTCATGTACATCAAAGAGACTCACTTTCTCCTAATACAAGCCTTTCCAGTCCACTAGAATTACATATGTGAATAAGATAGTTATGCTCCCTTGACCTGACATAGTTGAAAATCATTTTTTTTTTAAAATTATAGCACATTAGAGGTGGGGGGACACATGAAAAAAATACAAAAGAGTGGCACAGACACACACACGACACTGTGATTTGCTGCCTTCCTCCCCATCACCCACATCTAGCACCTCTCCCCAACTCCCCTCCCCCTGCTATCCCTCCCCTATTTCCCCCCAACAGACCCCAGTGTGTAGTGCTCCCCTCCCTGTGTCCATGTGTTCTCATTGTTCAACACCCGCCTATGAGTGAGAACACACAGTGATTGATTTTCTGCTCTTGCGTCAGTTTGCTGAGAATGATGGTTTCCAGGTTCATCCATGTCCCTACAAAGGACACGAACTCATCGTTTTTTATGGCTGCATAATATTCCATGGCGTATATGTGCCACATTTTCCCTGTCCAGTCTATCATCTATGGGCATTTGGGTTGGTTCCAGGTCTTTGCTATTGTAAACAGTGCTGCCATGAACATTCGTGTGCACATGTCCTTATAGTAGAACAATTTATAATCCTTTGGATATACACCCAGTAACAGGATTGCTGGGTCAAATGGAATTTCTATTTCTAGGTCCTTGAGGAATCGCCACACTGTCTTCCACAATGGTTGAACTAATTTACACTCCCACCAACAGTGT
>NW_016107334.1:8177902-8294298 GCF_001604975.1 Cebus imitator
CAGTAAGGGTTGCTACCAGTTTCTTCTTCTGCTATCTTTGTCCCAGAAGGATACCTGCCAAATGTCAGTCTGATCTCTCCTTTATGAAGTGGCTCTTTGGCTATACAGGGGTCAGGGAGCTGCTTGAGGAGACAGTCTGTCTTTTACAGGAGCTCAAGTGCTGAGCTGTGAGCTCCGTTGTTCATTCAGAGCTGCTGGGCAGGTACATTTAGGTCTGCTGCAGCAAAACTCATAAACTGCTTTTTGTTCCCAGGTGCTCTGTCCCAGGGAATTAGGGCTTTATTTATGAGTTTCCGTTGTGCTGCTGCCTTTTTTTTTTTCAGGGCTGCCCTGCCCAGCAAGGAGACAGCCTAGTCACTGTCTGCCTGCAGAGGCTTTGCTGAGCTGCTGTAGGCTCCACCCAGCTGCCCTGTGAACTTCCCTGCAGTCTTGTTTATATGGGCATAGTTAGCACTGCCTCTGCAATGGTGGCCCACCTCTGCATTGGCGGACTCGCTCTGTAATGCCAGGTTGCCTCGGCAACAGTGGGTCGCCTTGGCAACGGCAGGCAGCCTCAGCAATGGCGGGTTGCCTTGGCAACAGCAGGCTGCCTCAGCAACGGCAGACTACCTCCTTATTGGTGAAGTGCCTCGGTAATGGCGGACGCCCCTCCCCCACAGAGCTGGACTGTCCCAGGTTCAGCTGTGCTTGCTGTGAAACTCTCAATCCAGAGAGTTTCTGATTGCTGTTCTTTTGTGGGGGTGGGACCAGCCGAGCCTGATCACCTGGCTGCCTGCCTCAGAGCTTTTTATTTTATTTTTTTCTTTTTTATCCCAGGTGTTCCAGTCACCTGTTGAAAGGGCACCGGGATCTGTTTCCCCTGCCGCAAACAACTGCGCCGGCTTAAACAGCAGTGCTGAGATTCGTGGCGCTTTTTTTTGCTCAGGAATCTCCTGGCCTGTCTCCCTGTTCAGTCCCCCCTTTAATCAGATGAATGTGTGGCTTCCCAGGGCTCCAATCACCAGCCAAAAGGGCACCTGGACCAGTGTATTTTGTACAGAGAACTGGCCGCCAGCAAAGCAGCCACACAGGGCAAAGCAGCCCTGCCAACCGAGAGAACTGCGCCAGCCAAAACAGCCTCACTGGCAACCCGTGGGTCTCCTCCGCCTGGGAATCTCCTGATCCATGGGCTATAAAAATGCATCGTCCACTCACCCTCTGCACTTTCACTGGGAGCTGCAACTCTGAGCTGTTCCTAAATGGCCATCTTGGATCGAACACCCCAGTTGAAAATCTTTAACCATTAAGCTTATTTACACACAGACATTTCTACCTGAACATTCTGGGTAGGATACTCCTCTTGCCTCCACATGTGACCCCCTTGTGGCCACTGAGGGGAGCGTATGGAATGGTGCTGGCAGCAGGTAGAAACCTTCCCCATGCACCCTACCTTCTCCCTTTTTCCCCGCTACTCTCCCTCCAGCAATCTTGGGGTGGGCGCAGAAGGAGCAACCCAGGTCAACAGAGTGAAGCTAGGCTGGCTGGGGGCATCCCCATGGGATTTTCTGGCTCATGGTAAAACGGTGGCACACACAGGAACACACCCAGCCCTGCAATATATTGCAGTACCTTTGTTTTCGTCCAACTTTGGATGGAGTCTTCTGCTCTCAAATTTATGCCAGTGCTGTAAATTTAATTTACAACCTCAGAAATGAAAATCAATTACTAAATGTGAAACCTTACTTGACTAAACTATCTTAGTCTATTTAACTTAATGGGCAACATGAGAAGCAGCAGACAATACATTTAAGTGACCTTAGAGATTTAAAAGGCATTAAAATAACAGTGCTGAATCTGATTTTTTTAGCTTCCCAAGTGGAATCTGTTTTTCACTGGAAAAGAAAGAAATTATCTTTTATTTCTTCTTTCTATTTTTCCTGTATTTTCATGATTTGTTTCCAAAAAACAAATAGTTCTTTAGCATGCAGGATTCAAAATTTTTGAAAACTTAAAAGACCTGCTAACAGTCTGGTCTACAACTGATAAGTGGAAAGGAAGCAAGGAGACCACAGCATGCTTGGAGTCACATTCTGGCCCCACCACCTTCAGATACAGGCTGGTTATGGTCCTCTCCACATCTGAATTTGTTTTTGTTTTTTTAAAATGTATTTGTTTTATTTCAGATTCAAGGGGTACACATGCGGGTGTGTTACATGGATATATTGCATGATGCTGAGGTTTGGGCTTCTACTGAATCATCACCCGAATTGTGAACTTGAACATAGTACCCAATAGCTGGTTTTTCAATCCCTGCCTCCCTTTCTTCCCCCTTTTGGAGACCCCAGTATCTATTGTTCCTATCTCGATGTCCATGTGTACCCAACGGTTAGCTCCCACTTACAAGTGAGAACATGCCATATTTGGTTTTCTGTGTCCGTGTTAATTCACTTAGGCTGACGCCCTCCAGTTGCAGCCATGTTGCTGCAAAGGACATAATATCATTCTTTTTATGGCTATAAAAAGAATTATTATTATTATTATTCCATGGTGTGTATATATATATATATATATACCACCTTTTCTTTATCCAATCCATCATTGATTGGTTCCATATATTTGTTATTGTGAATAGTGCTGTGTTGGTATCTGAATTTCTAACACACAGGGAGAGCACTTTGTGCAAGTCAATGAACAGCATTTCTCTTTTGGATGCTCCAGCCATCATCCAGAGTCACAGTACAACTCTGGACAAAGTCACAACATCTCTGAACTGTTGTTTCCTCATCTGTAAAACAGGTGAAAGAGTGCCTACACTGAGGCATTGTAAGGAGGATTAAACAAAACATCATAATAAAAAGCATGCAGCACTGTTGATGGCATTCTGCAGAAACTCCATACATAGTTATTAATGACTCCTCCCTGTCTTAAATGGAGGGATGAGAACAAACACCTAGCTTTGTCCCCATCTTAACTGTGATGTCAGCTGCAGGTTTTTCTTAGTTAACTACGTTTTTCTTTGACAATGTGGGAGCTAACATCTCACTATCTTACAAGATTGCTTTAAGGTCCAAATGAAACAATGTGTGAAAGAACTGTATAAGCTACAGATTATTGTATTTTAGCTATTGGCATTCATTAAATCACAAAAAGCTAAGGAACGAAACAAAAAAGAAAAGTACAGCACAGTTTGTGAAAAATGATTGCCAAAATGGCATTTCAAAGATAAACATTGAGAACAGTTATTGTTTTTACTAATTAATAAAGTGGACATATTTCCTACATTTGTGATGCTACTATCCTCTTTGAAATTGATGATCCATTCAAAGCCAAATGCTTTTACATAGACCAAATACATTTTTGTTTATCAAAGAATGTTGTCATTCTTAAGTCATTTTTCATCAGTCCTCCTCTAAAGGATAAACTTTCAGGCAAGCTCAGAGTTCATTGGTTTGGGGCTATTCATTATCCATTTTTTTTATGAGACAGTTGATGATACATTAGCCTTTGAGTGTGGTCTGCTCAAAAAGAAATGGTGCCGTAGCCCTGGACCTGGACTTTAAAACTAGGAGTGCTCTCTCCCTTTATGTCTCTTTTGTAAGGTTACATTTTATCTCATCAGAGCAACATTCGAACTTGCCACACATAGGAAATTGGTGTTTTCTACTCTTTTACTGTCCTAGTGAAATTTTAATTTCAAATCTATGTATTTGTTCTCTTCTTATACAGTTGGAAAGAAAAGGCTCTTCTTCCCTTAGAAGAAGGGGAGAAAATCTCTTTGATGTTCAAATTTTCATTTGTGATTCAGAAACCTCCCTGCCCCCAAGAGTAATTTTAAATTCAAAGAGAAACTTGTTTGATAGAGTTTTGCATGCACGCGCGCGCACACGCGCACGGAGAGAAACTTTTTCTGAATGATCAAACATGGATATAAATCCACTATAATTAGCTGATTCAATACCACACCATCCAAGTGATGCTTGCTTTGAATTTTCAACCTTCATAAGGCCATGTCTTCATGGCTTTATACAATTACCCATTTTCACTCAAATAGGCTGCCTTGATAACTATTTCTGTGTAATCCATGAAATTAGTTGTGCCATTACTATGATTATTAACAGTAAAGCATTTGAATTGGTGGTTGCAATCCAGAAATGTGTAGCTGGCTTAAACCAGACATGAAAGGATGGAAGACCCCTGGTTCTGATGCAACCAGGACAAAGTATGACAAGGCAGTGAAGGAAGGTGAGTGGAGCCTGACATCTTAACAAGAGCAGATGCTTCTGCTGTACTTGCCAAGGGCGCTGTGTCCTTCCTGGGAGGGAGCCAGGCTCAGTCTGTCCAAAAGCCCTCCTACGGCCATGGCAGAGCCCCAAGAGCAAGTCCAGAGTTGCACTAGAGGTGACAACACAGGAGACTGAGAGATACTCAGTGGACACATCAGACAGGCTAATGAAAGCTGGAGTTCTGAATGGGATGAGGACAGACCTGGAGACCCACCAGGGACTGGAACTCAAGAGGGAACCACAGTTGATAACAGAACCAGCCTCCAGTGCATGAGCACATGGGGGCCCCATACTGGCCAGCTCCACGTTTATTGAGCAGGATTTAGTCTATTTTCTGGAGCAATAATTAGAAAGCCCCAAATTGCTTTCAGGTGTTGACCAAAATAAGCATTTGGGCCATCTGTCAACTGAGTCAGCGTTTTACAAAGCAGAACACCCAGGGTTTCCAAGCTCAGGCCGAGTCCTCTTGGGGAGGTTTCGTTAAGTTTCACAGGCACTCACACTAAAAGCTTCCTCCATGTTCCTAACGGTAGCAACCATGGTGTCATCTGGGCCTATTTCATCCTCAGCCAAGAGTCAGACAGGAAATTATGGGAAATCACCTTTCTCTTAAGCACCTCAAAAAAGGACTATGCAGGGACCTGCAATGAGCTGAATGTTTGTACCTACCCCCAATGTTTGGTTATATGCTGAAATCCTAACCCCCAAAGTAATAGTACTAGAAGGTGCGGCCGTTGAGCAGGGATTAGATCCTAACAGTAGAGCCATCATGATGGGATTAGTGCCCATACAAAAGGGGCACCAGAGAGCTCTCTCACTTTTGCCATCATGTGAGGCTACAACAAGAAGACAGCAATCTGAAACCTGGAAGACAGGGAGCCCTCCCCAGAACCTGACCATGCCTAGTCTCAGACTTCCAGCTTCCAGAACTGGGAGAAATAAACGTTCATTGTTTGTAAGCCACCCAGTCTATGGTACTCCGTCTTGGCAGCCTGACTCAGATGAGATGTAGGCAGTTCTAGAGTGGAGATAAGGCACCATCTCCAGGGGCAGCACAGCACACTGCCAGGCCAAGCTCTGGAGTGGCCCCACGGCCAGTGGACCTGGTTGCCTCTGTAACCTCCCAAATGGTGGCAAGAAGAAGACAGGCAGGCCGAGGTTGCTACAGTTAGGCAGAGGCAAGGGAGGTCGAAACAGGAACCCATGTGAGCTCATGAATGGCTCTACAGCAGCCAGGAAGACAGTTTGTAGGGAAGTGCCACAGGGTTCTATCCAGCTCAACCTGGAATTCCAAAACCCAGAGGTGAGGAAGGGTGTGGTATGCCAGTGAATGGCTGGATGTCCTGGAGAGGAGGGTATCAACCTGAAATGAGCCTCAGGAGACTTAGCAAAACTGAGTGGAGCTAGGAGAAAGATCAATATATCAGGGGATAGAATCAGAATCCAAATGTGAATGTTCACAGGGATTGTTATAATTGCACACAATGAAGTCTAAAATATGGATAAACATACAGCTCTTCACTTGAATGTAAACAGTCAGGGCTCAATCCTAGAAAAGGAGTTGGAGAAGGAATGGGAAATTTCTTACAAAGAGGATGCACGAAAAAGACTTGGGGTCTGAAGTGAGCTGAAAACCTCATCAGGCCATTTCCTACTTCAAAGGGCTTGACAACAGTGACAGGCAGAACCCTGGCCTCGATTCACAGGTCCTCTCAACACCAGGCCTGCTCCCGTCTCTGCCCTCCTCCTAACCTCCTCTAGCCTTGTTTTCTCATCCAGTCCCTCCTATCTAGGACATCCAGCCATTCACTGGCACACCACATCCTTCCTCACCTGCAGGTTTTGGATGCACTGTTCCGTCTCTAGGTCCACCTGCCATGCCCCCTTCACACTCCCGCTCTACCTGGCACCTGTACGGCCTATAGGGCTCAGCTTCAATGCTTCTTCCTCAGGGGCTTCTTCCACCAACAGAACCAGATACAAACCCATGGCATATGTATTAATATAATCCCATCACTACCTGGCCTCACCTTTCCTAACACCATGATTCCTCCATCCAAGTGGATCTTCCTCGCCACACTGTGAACTCCATGCAGGTAAGGGCCACATCTGTCTTGCCCACCGTGCTATCCCTAGTGCCCAGCACATCACAGGACCCAATTAACAGTGAATAGAAATCGACGCTGATGGTTAGTGTGATGTAGCTGCCG
Organism: Cebus imitator; assembly: GCF_001604975.1. Taxonomy (NCBI): domain Eukaryota; kingdom Metazoa; phylum Chordata; class Mammalia; order Primates; family Cebidae; genus Cebus; species Cebus imitator. The sequence goes on from NW_016107334.1 coordinate 8,184,375, forward strand.
AAGAAATCAAAATGTCTCGAGATGCATTATAGAAGCACATGTTTCATGACAGACATTTCCTTTGTGTGCCAGTCAGATCACATGCCAGGGCGCATGCTGGGTGCTACACCAAGATGACGGCCAAGGTGGGAAAGAGTTAAAACCATGTCCCCCACCCTCCAGAAATCCAGCGAAAGGAACTGAGCACTTTTAGACTAGAAACAAGACAGGGAAAGTATGACTGTGGATGCAAATACCGGCAGAGCTCTTCTGTGACAAGGGAGATGTCTACTCCGCAGAGAGAAGGTGGTAGCTTTGCCTTGCAGCCTGCATGTGAGGCCACCCTTCCTAAAAGTCTACACACCTGACCCTGAATATTTTCTTGCATGTCCTCTCTCTCCCTGAAGTGTTAAAAGGGCACACTCGACTCTAAGATCCATTTCTCTCTCCCCCACCAACTACTTTCCTCCCCATTTGTAGCAGCCCCTAATATGCACCTCCATTCGATTTTCCTTACCCAGCTTGAAATCCTCTCATTCTAATTACTGTTTCAGTTTTCTTATATTTCTCCCTTGAGATGTCTCAATTAGTGTACTTTTTCATGCTGCCTGTCACCTCTGAGCTGCAAGGTGGGTCTAACTCCAACCGAAACCATGCAGAAAATAAATGAGGAGCCGTTCTGGGCGGCTGGGCTGAAGGTGGGGTTACTTTACAAACTAGCGCACCTTTAATTGATGATAAATGGACAGGAAAGTAGCCTTATTAATACAGCAGCCTTGATTCGGCTGGCATGTGGTGTCCCTTCATTACTCAAAGGTACAAAGGAAGCAGGCCATGTTCAGTCCTGGGTGAGGAACTTCCACTCAAAGAGAGAGAAAGAGACTGCACCACGGCTAATTAACACAGCTCTGGTCAAAGTCGGAAATTAACTCGCCTCTTTAAGACCACAGCTAAAAATGCCATTTGTCTTCTCTGTAATTACACTTATAGGTAATTATACTCATAGACTACAGCAAGTTAAATGAAGGTAGGGCTTTCTCTCCCTATCGCATAACTCTTCTCATTCCAACCCTGTCAAAAGACTAAACAAAAATAAAGGTGTTTGTCACCGAATATTTTTTCATTAATGAGTGCTTTGTTGTCTTAAGGCTTCTCTGGAAAGCTGCAATTGTGCGGTGTTTATTCCTTTGCTCCCCTGGGAATCCAGAGCCCTTACCTGAACCTCTCAGAAGTTAGAAACACACAGAAGGCAAGCTGGACTTTAAAAAGCATTTTCTAATCACTAACATCAGCTTTGCTCTATCAAGGAAGCTATAAGGACCCAGAAGATCACCTTCCTCTTTTCTCCCTGGCCCTTCGGTATTCAGATCTATAACATCCTGTCTGATGCAAACAGCCTACACTTCCTTCCCATCACCTTAACTCTCTTCTTTGACTAGTATCTTTTGAAGGACCTTTCAGGGGCCAAATAATGAGGAATGTGCACATGGGGGAGTGGCCCTTAACCGCATGATGGCTGGCAATAAGCATGTGTCCCTTGTATCCCAAAAACAAGCATGGGAGCTGGGGATATGGCTGGCCAGTTCCCACTCTCCCCATGCCACTCAGTAGAGGACTGGAGAGCTCCATTAGAATTAAAGTGTTGAGTCAGGAGTTTGAGACCAGCCTGACCAACATGGTGAAACCCCGTCTCTACTAAAAATACCAAAAAAATTAGCCAGACATGGTGGCAGGCATGTAATCCCAAATCCTTGGGAGACTGAGACAGGAGAATCGCTTGAACCCGGGAGGAGGAGGTTGCAGTGGGTGGAGGTTGCAGTAAGCCAAGATTGCACCACTGCACTCCAGCCTGGGCAACAGAGCAAGACTCTGTCTCAAAAAAAAAATTAAATTAAAAAGAATTTAACTGTTGAATGCAGTGGGATCCTCAAACAATCCAATAAGTTAGTCCCTCATGAATTCATTGGGTATAGACTCCAGTGATCAGTTCTCTGAAGAGTTCTGGAACAGGCAAAGGCAGTGCATAGGGCTCTCACTACTTTATGTCCTTCCCTGTTTCACCTGCTGTTGCCTTTCCTTTGGGTCCACATTGTCAGGATTTCTTTCTCCTGCCCACCTCTACTCCTCAATCACACCAAGGTCCCTTTTGGGGACCTCTCTCATACCTCTGTAAATTCTGCCAACTAATATTGAAGTTTATGCTGAAAGGACTCACGTGTGCTTGTCAAAATTCCCACGCACCATGCTGTTAACATTGTGAGGCATGTAGCAGTCTGGCATTGGTGCTTTTCTTGCTGGTCATAGCCAAGGGCCTCTTTCATGTAGCTGAGTGATTCAATAAAGAAATCAAGTATTAGGCCAGGCACAGTGGCTCACACCTGTAATCCCATCACTTTGAGAGGCCAAGGCGGGTGGATCACTTGAGGTTAGGAGTTCCAGACAAGCCTGGCCAACAATGGTGAAACCCCCATCTCTACTAAAAATACAAAAATTATCCAGGTGTGTTGACGCATGCCTGTAATCCCAGCTACTCAGGAGGAGAGTCACTTGAACCTGGGAGGCGGAGGTTGCAGTGAGCTGAGATTGAGCCATTGCACTCCAGCCTGGGTAAGAGTGAAACTCCATCTCAAAAGAAAACAAGAAATCTAGAATTAAAACATAAACCTCTCTAGTCACGCATTTGCTTGGTAATTATTTGTACTGGTCCCTCATGCAGCAATTTGGCAATATGGATTAAGATCAATAAAATAAAAATATTGACTGTGAAACTTTCATGAGGAAATAATCTCAAATTCAGGAAAATGTTCAATACAGCATAATAATTTTACAAAATAGTAGTGGCAAAAAAAAAGAAAATAACCTAAGTATTCAAAATGAGAGAATGTTCAAATTAATCGGTGGTACACTCACTTGATGGATTATTATGTGACCATTAAAAATAATAGGGGCTGGGCGTGGTGGCTCACACCTGTAATCCCAGCATGTTAGGAGGCTGAGGAGGGCAGATCATAAGGTTAGGAGTTCAAGACCAGCGTGGCCAACATAGTGAAACCCCGTCTCTACTTAAAAATACAAAAAAATTAGCCAGACATGGTGACACGTGCCTGTAGTCCCAGCTACTCAGGAGGCTGAGGCAGGAGAATCACTTGAACCCAGGAGGTAAAGGTTGCAGTGAGTCCTCACTTTCCTGTCACATGACCCTGTCCTGTTCTGTATGGCACTCGTTTTGCTCTGATATTGACTTAGTTGTTTGTCTCTTAATCCCCACTGTTTCCAATGCCTGGCACACAGTAGGGGCTCACATGTTTACCTATCACTGTCCTCTGAAAATTCCATGCTCTCTAGGCACAAGCCTCTCTGTCACGGTTCTCTGAAAATTACATACTCTCTAGTCACAAGTCTCTCTGGAGACTTCTATTCATCCTTCAAAACCCAGATCAAGCTTTGTTCCCCAGGGACAATAAGAATCTCTGTTCAACCAGGATTCTTACTGTCTCCCCTATAATCTCCTGTCACTTTATCTGTCCTATAGCACTTCAAACAGGCCATGGAAACTTTTCCTTGTAGGTCTATCCTTAAATAGACAATAAACCTTTTGTCAGGCTGGTGTGTCTTATCCAGTGTCCCCTGAGACAGCAGCAGCCACAGTGCAAGTGCTCTGTGAATGTGTGTGGAAGGCGTTAATGGATGACAAAGACCAGCAGGTTATCTCTTCCTGAATGCAGAATGCTAGGGACATTATTACTTTCCACATCTCACTAATAAGGAACAATGATGTGGCGATGTGGCTGCCATCTGGGATCCTGCAATGTTTAAACTAATAATCATGGCCTTAGAAAGCTCGCTCCTCTTAAAGAGCTCTCTGTGCCCAACCTACAGTTTGTTTACAGAGTGCAGATCTTCTATTTGTAAGTGATGCAAAAGGACACTTCACCCTCAGCCTGCTTGAATTTTGAATTTTTAGATTCAAAATTAAGAAGGGGTTAAAATGCAAAAGATCCATTATATCCTTCCTGAAGATATTCTTTCTCATCCAATACACTTCTTGAGGAAGTTACCAACATCTTATTTCTTTCAAGACTCAAGAAGTCTAGTAGAGAAAGTGTGGAATTTTAAATAAGGCAGATTTGTGTTTAAAGGTACTACCTGGATGACTCCGGGCAAGTTACTTAACCTCTCTGAGCCTCAGTTTGTCATCTGTACGATGAGGATGAAAATACCCACATCAAGTTTCATTGTGAAGACTGACTACTACATGGTATAATCTATGAAGTATCTAACACAGAGCCAGAAGCCTAGGTGATCACTAAAGTCAGTTCTCTTTGCTTCCCTTCCTATGCTGTCCTTGTTTTTCCTCCTGAAGAGAGAGAATGCCTAGGGCAGGATTTTCCATTCCCAGCATTATTGACATATTGAGCCTGATCGTTCCTTGTTGTGGGGGGCTGTTCTGTCCCCACAGAAGTCAGCAGCATTCACCTCCCCAGCAATAACAACCCCAAAAATATCAATTGCCCTTGGAGGCAAAATTGCACCCAGTAGAGAACCAGTGGCCTAGGGTTCTATAAACTGGAAGGTCACCTAGTAAGAAAGTTGCTTGCTTTTCCTCTAGAACATGTTTAGAATGGTGCTAAAGCCCCATGTGACAGAGGCCATGCCCATCAGGAGGCTGACCTTCAGGGCAAAAGGGGATACATTCTCAACCACAGCCATCAATGGCAGCCTGGTTCTTTCACATTGAAGACTGGATCACTGCATCTTATAACAATTAATATTAAGCAACACAAGACCATTTGGTCAACAATTTTTAATTGAGCATCTGCTAAGTGCCAGGCCTCTGTGCTAAGTGCTGGGGGACACAATAGTGAGTAAATATCTGCCCACATAGAGTGTATTCTCTAGTGCTAAGTGCTGAGGGACACAACAGTGAGTAAATACCTGCCCACATAGAGTGTATTCTCTAGTGGGGGCCACAGACACCACCAAATGGATGGAAAATTTCAAGAAGAAGGAAGTGATATTAAGACCACTAAAGCAGGGGTAGGGAGACTTTAGATGGTAAGGGACAGTCACTTCCAAAGGACCTGACTTCTCCCTGTGGTAAGTCAGGGCAGTGGCAGAGATGTGCATCCCTAGAGATGGATGCATTTTGCTAACGATAGAAGATCCTGCTACTCACAGTCAGTAATGTCATCTGAGACACAGCCAGGAGGGCCCTCCATAGCTATAAAAGTCTTCATTGCCCCTGTTCCCACCCTGCCACATGTTAATGACACCAAGGTATCAAATGTCTTAGAAAAACATAACTTAAAAACACTAGAGTCAGTCCATGAACATTGATCCAACCTAGTTCATTTACTATAAAAAACATTGTTAGTCATAGCAATGCTGTTTTGTTTTGTTTTGTTTTAAAGAAGTGGAATTAATGGTTGGGCTGCTTTTGAGGTATAAAACAAATTTACTATACCTTCATTGTTAAAAATGCCTACAAGGAGCATTATTTCTTATAATCAAAAAGTCTCATAAACTTTCCTTAAAAGTAGGGGTACCACCATGTCAAGTTTGATCTTGGCTTAATAATCAGCGTTTCTCATTGATGTAGAAAGTTGTCACATGAGGGAGGTGATTTTAGACAGAAATTTGTAATATTCAAGCATAAAACAGACATGGAATCTTTAATGCTTGAGTTATTGAGTCCAATCTCATGGAGTGGGTAGTATGAAATGGCTGGCATTTTAAAAAGTCTTTTTTGATCTGAAAGATTCTAGCATCTCCTTTTGATACAAATCAAATTACAACTTATGGTGTAAATGCTTAATTTGAAAATGAATGACCCTAGAGCCAAGCAGCTCTCACAGACAGTCCATTGTGTGGGTGCATGGCTGCGGGACTCTCTGAGGGAGACAATCCCACACATCAGCTCTCCCCGGTCCTAGACCCCAACAGCGAAAAGGTCTCCTTTAACATCTCTATGCTGGGAGCACTTTCATGCATTTTTCTTGTGAAATAGTGTGGCTCCATGCAAACAATAGCCATTGCACTCAGAACAACTGTCACTTAGTGTCCTTCCACTCAACTGTGGGGTAGCATCCTGTTTCACAACACAGACTAATGGATGAAAAGAAAGCACCCTGCAATATAGAAGGCAAAAGAAGAAGAACAAAACATCTGCTACATTTAACTTCTCCCATTTTTCTGTGCAAGACCAAAGCACTGTGGCTGTGGCCTGGGACTTTGGGGCTCCTGATATCAGACATAGGTGGTGGCAGGTCCAGGGACATCCAGGCTGGTGGTTGCCAGGGGCTTTTACTCCTTCTCACACAAAACATAGCCTCCAAGAACACTGCTAAGCTCACAGAGCCACATGTCAGCAGCCTCCCACCTCTCCTCCTCTGCCCCCAGCCTCTGCCGAAGCCACTGCTCTTCTGAACCTGAGTTGGAGCTTATGGGTCTTTTGGGGCCATCAGAATTCAGAGGCTCAGAATCTCATTCTCTGATTCCTGTATAGCTTCCCAGCTTCTAGTCTGCACTGGGACTGTTAAAAGCATAATTATTTTCAGAACTGTTATCCCAATGTACTTCACAAGAAAATATCGGTACAAATTATGTCAAGCTTTGCAAATGTTTCTGGCAGAGAGAAAGAAAACACAATTATTTTTGTTATTGTTTCCCATTTACCTCTTTTCCCCCCGTTTTTAGCTTATAGCCAAAAAGAAACTAAAATAAGTCCACTTTTTAAGGTTGCTCAGTTGGGGTGGAAATTTCTTGCCATTCGTTGCTTTCTAAAAATTGTTTTGCCTGATTTGGTCATTCCTTTAGCTTGATCTATAGTAATATATTTCTGCTTACAATTTCTAACTTACTTTTTGGTTTTCAAAGAAGATTCTCCCAGGAGCTTTCTGACAGTCACTCTGCATCTGGCAGAGATCAACTCACCCTCTGTCTCCTGTCCAAAGCATTTCACTTCTGGAGCGACAGCCTATTCTGCCTCACATATCAGTGAGTCATGTCTAAGTTGGTCTCCCCACTAAACTGGGAGACCCTTAAGGCTCTCCTAGTTCCCTCTGGATTCTCAGTGCACAGAGCAAGACCCGATATGTAGAAAGGTCTCAAAAGCAGCCAAATGAACAAATAATCTGATATGGTTTCGCTGTGTCCCCACCCAAATCTCATGTTGAATGGTAGCTCCCATAATTCCCACATGTGGTGGGAGGGAGCAGGTGGGAGATAACTGAATCATGGGGGTGGTTTCCCCCATATTGTTCTCATTGTAGTTGAATAAGTCTGGCAAGATCTGATGATTCTATAAAGGCTTTCCACTTTTGCTTGGCTCTCACACTCTCTTGCCTGCTGCCATTTAAGACGTGCCTTTTGCCTTCCACTGTGATTGTGAGGCCTCTCCAGTCACATGGAACTGTGACTCCATTAAACCTCTTTTTCTTTATAGATTACCCAGTCTTGAGAAGGTCTTTATCATCAGCATTAAAACCAACTAATACATGATCAAACAAGGGAGCCCTTGGATTCCTTATTTCAAATAATTGACAGTGCAGTGGTAGCCATTTTTCTAAAAACAGCAGTATCAACAAAAGTCTCTTTCTTAATTGAAAGAAGCCAAGTGAGATTGTTGCCACCAGATGCAACAGGGTGAAGGCTGCTCAGTGGCAATAATTCTAAACACTCCTCTCAACCTGGCAGTACCTGCAACCAGAGGGTTTCCTCCTTTCCAGGGGGACTCCAAGTCTATCACCTGAATCCAGAGGTAAAAGCGGAACCTCCAGTTCCTGCTGTCTAAATGTTGGGCCACGCAGACTCAGTAGGAATCACAAGTACAAAGCCTACAACTAACCCTAACCTGAATTGCTAAACCTATCTCCTAAAAGCCTCAAGGTGCAGTGGAAAAACTAAGATTTTGGAAGTGAAGTAGATGTGGTTCAAATCCTAAGTCTACCACTTACTGGAAGTGTGGTCCCAGAAAAGTTACTAACTTCTTGGTGCCTCAGCTTCCTCATCTGTAGGATGAGATGATAATGCAAGACCTACCTTTTAAGATGTTTCCAAGGATTGAATATACTGTGACTCTTGCCTGGCCTAAGTGTCCACTTCGATCCCTGGAGAAGGCAGGTGGGGAAGAGTTTTAAAGGCTGGGTATGAGGAAGGCAGACCAGAGGGAGAGGTTTGCTTCAGCAACCCTGCCAAGGCTTCCAGAGCAGCCATTTCTGCACTAGTTCTGAGATTCAGGTGAGCACAGGGGCCCTCCCTTCTGGCACCTGGCTCAGGGAAGACACTGATCAATGCATGATCATCCTCCCACTCACAGTCCGGCAGGGAAGACAGACAAGTGAGGGTGTCTAACAGGGCGCTATGAGGAAGGGAAGGAGGACAAGCCACCCCAGTGTTTCTTTGTGTTCCTTAGAGCCATATTTGACTTGTTTTCAAGCCCATCAAATGCATCTCTGTCATATAACTCAGGGTAGAGCTGTAATCACAACTACAAATTTGAAACCAGTCCATTTATTTCATCATCATGGTCAAAGCTCCTAGCCAAACTAAATCTGTGTAAGAATCTATAAAAGTATTGAGGTCATTAAAACTGACTATATATTTTTTTGCCCAGTAATGTTACTTATGGAAATTTACTTAGATAAAATAATTAGGGATTCACTCCAAAGTGCATATATAAAACTGGCTTTCATCTCAGCATTAGTTATAAAATGAACCAGCAACATGTGGAAACAGCATAAATGCCTGAGGTTAGGGGGCTGATTTTAAAAATATCCCAGTATACCTCTGTCTGAAAGTACACTATGCAGTCATGAAATACTTATTTATAATAACATTATATAAAGTTATATGACAAAGCAGATTGCAAACAAGCACATAAAATATGATCTCCAATTTATACCTATACATATAAAAAACATGCAATATTTGCATGAATTTTCAGAGAAAGAAAACACGTTAAGAGTGGTTCCCCCAAAGGCAATGAAGTTTCTTGGATAAATACACAGGAGGCTCACACCTGCAATCCCAACACCTTGGGAGGCCAAGACAGGTGGATCAACTGAGGTCAGGAGTTTGAGACCAGCCTGGCCAACATGGTGAAACCCCATCTCCATTAATAATACAAAAATTAGCCGGACATGGTGGTGGACAACTGTAGTCCCAGCTACTTGGTAGGCTGAGGCACGAGAATCATTTGAGCCCAGGAGGTGAAGGTTGCAGTGAGCCAAGATCACGCCACTGCATTTCAGCGTGGACAACAGAACAAGACTCCGCCTTAAAAAAAAAAAAATGTAGGTTTTAGAACTACCTGCCAGGGTTGAACCCTGACTCCACCACCTCCAAGTGTGTGACACTAGAGAAGTTATTTAACTTCCCACTTCTCAGTGCCTCAGTTTCCCCATATTAAGCATGCAGCTGCTAACTCTCCCTACTTCCTAGAGGGTTTATTTAGCATGCTAACAGAACAGTGGTTCTAGATAGTGGCTCGCAACTACTTAGCATTTGCAAACATAATCCATTGTTATGAGTTCTTATTGGTGGTGGGATTACAGTTCATTTCAATGCTCCAGTTTATTCTTCTGTGTATTTTCTACAGAAAACCGACTTATAATCATGGAAACAAATAATTTTTAATCCATTTTGGTCAATGAGATGAATTCAATGAAGAGATTAGTTGGAACTACTTTGCCATAATTGATACAACAGTTGCTATTTCTAGAACTAAATCAAATAAAATACAGTCAACTCTCAATTCTGCAAGAAGCATGTTCATTTATCTGTGGCTGCTCCTGCATTCCTGTTTTTACGGGCCTCATTAAGCACTGGATATAACATCATATGTTACAGCTCTATCTAACGTCTGTTTACTTCCTCTCCCACAGCCAGCAGCTCAGCAAGAGCCTTGTAAACCAATTCTCTTAATGATCTATCCAGTAGGGGAAGGTGCAAATCGGTGATATGGGGAGCTAAGAAAAGCCAGCAACTCTACCTCAGAGAGAGGATGCTGCCGCACCTGTTGGCAGAGCTAGAGGGATGGCTAACTGTGGGGCTGAGGTATTACGTGGGCCCTCTCTGGGCACCTCAGTCTTCTATGTTAGAGACATCCAGGGCCCATGTCCACCTGGCCATATATAACAGTGGCTGGAGGAGGGGGAAGGTCTTTAACACAATGCTGTGTGAAGATAAAAAGACTGATGAAGAATGGTTGACCCCACAAACTATGAAGAGGGTCCGCCCTTGTTATAGCACATGCATTTTCGCAATACAGGTATTCAAACATGCCGTCTCCAGTAGGTTTCTGGTATCAGGTCTCCAGGCCCTCCATGAAATACACAGTTCTCTGCCCTTGTTGCAGACCTGGATGAGGCACTGCTTTTCATTTTGAGCCCACGTTACCAGATTTTCGGTCTTTGTATGATCCAAAGTCAACATTCCCAGCCAGGCATGGTGGCTCACATCTGTAATCCCAGTATTTTGGGAGGCTGAGGCAGGTGGATCGCCTGAGGTCAGGAGTTCGAGACTAGTCTGACCAACATGGTAAAACCCCATCTCTACTAAAAATACAAAAAATTAGCCAGGCAGACTAATTTTTTACAAAATTACAGGCAGACACCTGTAATCCCAGCTACTTGGGAGGGTGAAGCAGGACAATCTCTTGAACCTGGGAGGCGGAAGTTGAAGTGAGCCAAGATTGCACCACTGCATTCCAGCCCTGGCAACAAGAGCGAAACTCCGTCTCAAAAACAAAAAACAAAATCAACATTCCCTTAAGAAGTTGCTAGGAGCTTTTCTCCCTTCCCTTCCCAGGTTCTCTACTCTGGCGTGTGGTTCTACCATGCTGGACAGCTGTCTGTCTAACTCTCTCTGACGTAAGAGACTGGCTCCAGGTCCTGGCCAGCTGAGTCCTCCCAGGGCCACCATCGTTGTTCTGCATGCTGCAGGGGTGAGGAGGCAGTTCGAGGCTCTGAGTGTTAGACATGCTATATTCTGCCTGATGGCACTGCAGTCACCCCTGTGTCCCTGCTTCCAGCAGAGGTGGACTGGCTGCCCTCACTAGCTTCCTTAGCCAGGCTTGACTGTAGCATCTCTTTCTGGCAAGCAAGAGGTAGTAGGGGGATAACATCCCAAGGAAAGCCATAGGCTCTGGAGAGAGAGAAAACTCACTGGAAATTGGACTCTTGCATTTCATAACTGGTCCTTCATACTAAAAATGTTGTTTGATAATAGGAAAATTATTCAACCTCAGTTTTCTCAACAAATGAAAATGGTAATCATGACACCAGTCTTTGGTACTGCATGAAATAATGCAGGTGAAAGCCCAGGGCCCAGCCCATTATGTGCACTTCAAAAAGCTTTTTCTTTTCATCTCTCTTCTAGGCAGCATTCATCATGATGTTTCATCTGAAAGTATATTTGTTCTGAATTTTTTGAGTACAAGTAACACATAAACTACCAGTGGCTTAAACGTTTATGGATTTATTTTCCCCCTAATAAAAAGTCTGGAGGCAAGTTGCTTCTGGGGTGGGCTTACACTGTCTGAGCCAGGATCTCTCTTATTCTCTTAGCCTCATCCTCATTGTTGCAAGATAGCTGCATGAGTTCCAGGTATCACATCTACATCCAAAGCAAGAAGAGAGAGGTGGGTGGTGATCTTCTACAGTTATTTTTTAATAGGAAAAAAAAGTATGAATATGGCCTTTCCAGAAACACCCCAGAGTGGACTTTTCCTTACTTACATCATATTGACTAGCATTGTGTCACATGGCCACCCATGCATTAAGAAAGACTAAGAAATCAGGTACTGATTTAGTTTCTTCAGTCTCTAGCAGAGGTGTAGAGAGGAGGGCTTGGAATTGCTGTTAGCCCAGGCAATCTGCAGGGTCTTCCCGGAAGATTGGAAATTTCCAAATTACAACTACCCATAGGTAAGGGCCGGGTGCAGTGGCTGACGCCTGTAATCCCAGCACTTTGGGAGGCTGAGGTGGGCAGGTGACCTGAGGTCAGGAGTTCGAGATCATCCTGACCAATATGGTGAAACCCTGTCTCTACTAAATATACAAAAATTAGCCGGGTGTGGTAGCATGCGCCTGTAGTCCCAGCTACTTGGGAGGCTGAGACAGAATTGCTTGAACCTGGGAGGCAGACATTGTAGTTAGCTGAGATTGCGCCACTGGACTCCAGCCTAGGCAACAGAGCGAGACTCTGTCTCAAATAAAAATATCCGTAGGTTAGTGTTATGTTAAAAATAATAATAATAAACACATAAGTAATAAACATATTTCAAAGCATATATGGTTTACTACCTACCACATGTGGCTCTGTCTTGCCTTGGTTTCTAGCAGAAGTTCCCCAGCCTGATTACACGTTAGACTCTCCTGGGGCGATTGTGAAAAACACCACGGCCTGAGGGTGGGTCCCTTCCTCAGCGCAAGGAAAACCTCTAGGTTTGGGGCCAGGCTATCAACTCACAATGAAGATCCTGGACCACCAGATTGGTGTCCACGGAGAATAGGTGTGTTCATCGCTAGAGGGCGAAAGAGATCATCTGGCCCCGAGGAGTCCTTGGTCAAGGAACCTGTGAAGTCACCCAGCCCTCTGGCGGCTTCCCATTTACCCAGAGCCAGCACCCAGGGCGTAAAGGGTTTCTTCTAACCCTACATAATAAAACACATTGCGTCGCCATTCTGTACTGTTGGTAATTAGGTAAACTACGCCGAGAGAGGCTCAGAAATCTGCCCAGAATGAGCTGGAGCATCAGCAGGGGTTCCAAATGGCAGGCGTCTTCTCCCCTCTGACCCACAAAGGACAGCCCGTCCCCTGGGCTGGGAGCTGGGCCCGGACCCCAGGCAGCCCGTCCGGCGTTGCTCTGCTCGCTGCCCCTGGGCTGCGTTCATCAAGCGCAGCTCCAGGCGCGCGCCAACACCGACACCGGGCGGAGAGGGGCAGGGAGGCTCTCCCGGGGAACCCGCCTTCACTTACATCTTTCTCATCGCCCTTCCGGGGCTGCTAGTTTGCTCATGCTGCCAGGAAGCTCTCCTCCCCGTTTTCTAGCTGCAGTTCTAGCAAGCAGAGAGAGCCTCGGTGGTAATAAGCCTTGCAGAGAACACAGCACTAATTCTAATGCACGGGCAGCTCCAAACACTTACCGTTTATGTAAAGCCACAAAGCCAGCGTGAGAACACCTAATTACCGCGTGAATTAGTTAAAAAAAAAAAAAAAAAAAAAACAGATGCGAGGTTTACAGAAATGTCTGCCAGTGTGTACTCAATGGCCACAATTGATAGAGAGACTGCAAAGACCTGCTGGGGGCAGAGGCTGGCTCAGGCACAGCCCCAACCCAAAAAATGCTGTCAACAGTTGCTGGCACCCCCGGCCCGCGCCCCCCAGTTCTCTTAGGTGAAAGAGCTGGGAAATCGTCTCTGAGCAGCCACTTAATGGTCTTGTACTCATGAACCGCAATTATCAACAAGCGCCACCCACAGACTCTGTGGGAATGTGTTCATGGTTAATCAATTCGATTGATCACTGTTTATTAAGCGAAAACCTGCTTTCTAAACAGTTCCTCCCTAAATGGTGTTTTTGCAGGCTGCTGGAAAACAGGAGACTAATTGGGGCTTCTAATTTAAATCCAAGCATGTACATTACTAAAAGCATTAGCAGCAGGGCTATGGGCATGATGAACGCCCATGCCCCCTGAGTGGCTGCACTAAAGCTGACATACTCCCATTATAAAGACCTCCCAATCCCTCCTTTAATTTCTCTGATCAAGAAGCCACCGTGACCAGGTCAGATGAGGACATCAGGAAGGAAGCCCGCTGATCATATAGATTATGAGAATGCTTGAGTTGCATCAGTGCTGTTAAATTGATTGGCTCCATTCAGCACCTTGTGAACTGAGATGGGAAATCGATGGTTGGTGGACAGGTTAGGTGCCGAGATAAGTGACCATAGCGTATTTTTGTTATCTCCTTACAGAGAGTAATAAGCTCAACCACCTTGAGTGCTCTAAGTCTAAGCAGAATACACACAGAAAATCCAACACAGAGGAGATCAGGATGACTATGTGATATGCTATAATACACAGAGGGAGGGGTCTGGCTGGTCCAAGGCTAAAGTCTTCCTAAGCATGGCCACACCCTATGTGAAGAATTGAATTGGACCCAGGAGCAACACAGCAGCTCCACTTTATCCACACCAGCTCTCCATCTACTGCAAGTGCTGGGGGCAAAGCAGAACACCAGGGAAGCTGCCCTCTACCCCAGCTGAGGCTATCAGAGTCAAGACACTCCTAGCATGTGAGCTGAGCCTGCCCTCCAAATAAGAGAGCTTTGCTTTTCCTGTGTATCCCCTGCCGCTGCTGCAAAATGCCCATCCATGCCTCAGGAAGATATTGTAGAGAGTGTCAAGCCTCCGCTATTCCCAATATTTTTCATTGTTTAGTGTTCAGGTCTTTTATACCTGCCCAGCACAGGAATTCCACTCTCCCTAAATGAGGAGACCATGAAGATCCCTCATAACTCCCATTTATCACAGAAAAAAACATCAAAGATTAGTAGCTAGTAAAGAAATAAAGCACAAATTTTTTTCATGCAATTATATGTGAAGTTACTGCATAGATAGAATATCCAAAGCCTCAGGAATCCAAATCAGAAATAACATTAGTTACGGTGAAAGGGTAACTAACCAAAGGAAATTGAAGTCTTCTAGGGATGCTGCACAAGGATTTTAATTTTCGATTGATAAGCCATTTGTGGGTTCCGATCCCCAATAGATGCAAATAATCCTATTTCCAGACACTGGATGCAGAGTCAATCCTATTTATCTCCAAAAACAGGAAAGAGAACCTCTGGAAATATTTGTCAATTGTTCCTGCACAACTTGCTGTGCCTGTGATCTTTGCACGCCCACATGCAGGGTTGTGTTAAATCTGTCTCTACCTCAGTCTCATAAAGAAATAAAGACCAAGTTATCACAATTTGATACCCAAGTGGCAGATGCTCTTTTCCATCTGGATAATGAACATCAAAAATCTGGAATGTAGAGAGATATGTGTTCTTGGTTACAGTGCCTGAAACGTCCCTGCTTAGCTGAGAAATATTAGGGCTCAGTAGAAACATGTAAGTCACAACATCCACAATTCTGCAGGAAAGAGGGAAACTTTTAATAGAAGCGAGGCTGCATCAAAGCAACCCGTAATTAGGTACAAATTTGGCTTATGGTTCAGCAATTTATACAGATTAGCTGTGCTGACCTTCTGGAGCCCTAGGGTGCTTATTTAGCATTTGCGGTTGCAGAGTGACCTCTAGTGTTAAAAGGGAAGGATTTTTTTTTTTTTTTTTCTAAAAGAAGCATCCAAAGTTAACATCTTTTATCTACCCTTACTATTGAAAGCATGGGCTGTAGCACACTTTTGGGGAAAAGTCCCTGAGAAATCTCTATAAGGTAATAAGATACAGATGTGACCTTTTTGCTGTATTCTAATCACCATTAGAGAATGTTCTAAACCTTCTGTCACGGAAATTTCCAAAAGGGTTTACACAGTTCAGAGAAAATCTATGGGTTTTTTTTTTTTTTTTTCCTCTTTTTGTTATGTATTGGGGTTATGTAAAATTTTATTTTTTAAAATGTATGTGCCTTATGATGCTCTCTGGCCTAGAGACAATTAAATAACTTATTATTCCCTCTTAAGGAGAAAGAGCACAACATTAACCCCAGAGCCTGAAATTTTTGCCTTAATTCATTGAAAATAAAAGTGATGGGAATCACAGCAGAAGCTCTTTGGGACCAGGGTCGAGTTCATGGGGACAGCTCATTCTCGGCACTGTTGGCTCTAGTTGGGACTTGGAGTGGAGTCAGCAGGAGACAGTGTTTGCTGGGCACCAGTTGAGCTGGCCAGAGCCAGTTACAGAATGCACAGGGCCCCCTGCAATTTGAAAATCCTGAGCCCCTTATCCAAACAGGAGGAAAGAAGGTGCCAGTAAACGTACTGAAGTATAAAGACATTTCCTTTCTTCTGCTGTCTCTCTGTTGACTTGCAGTGCTATTATTTGCTATTTAATATGTGCTAAGTTTGGAAAAAATAAACATAAATTGATAGCATGAATCTTACCATTACTGTGCAATGCCTATCTTACAATACAAATGGAAGCATTTAGCTCATAGGCAGAATCACAGAAATTATAGAATTTGTATTTCATAACTTGCAGAGAGTAATAATCTTCCACTATTCCTGTTACATAAATAGGTTTGAGGGGTTTTGTTAACCAGTATAGATGATTGCATTCAGAGGCACTGCAATGACACAATCACCCTGACCTTTCAACCAATCCCTTACTGGAAATGCTGCATAAAACTAGCTCCACTGTTTTTATTTCATTTCTGAATATGCATACATTCTACCAGCACCCTCTGCCTTCGACTTACTGAGGATTAAGAAAGGACTGAAGGCTAGACGCAGTGGCTCAAGACTGTAATCCTAGCACCTTAGGAAGCCAAGGCAGATGGACCACTTGAGCCCAGGAGCTGAGGACCAGAATGAGCAACAGGGTGAAATCCCATCTCTACAAAAAAATAAAAGAAAAAAAAAGTATCTGAGTGTGCTTGTGTGCACCTGTAGTCCCAGCTACTTGGGAAGCTGAGGTGGCAAGATTACTTGAGCCCAGGAAGCAGAGGTTGCAGTGAGCCAAGATCATGCCACTGCACTCCAGCCTGGGTGACAGACCAAGACCCCATCTCAAGACGAAAAAAGAAAAGACCTAAAAGAAAAGCTAGTTCCCTTTCCTCCTATGTCATAACTGCTGGCATAAGTGATTGACTAACACAGAGAAGCAACAGGAATGAGAAAGGATATGAGAGGCTTCCCTGACTGCTGCTGTCTCTTAGAATGTCATTTCCTTCTTTCCATGTTTTAGTCAAGTTCTAGTTTGAATGGAAAGCATGGCCCATCAGACCTATACTTACTCATAGATGTAACACTTGTACTCACTTCGAGTAATCTTGTTCTCACTTCAAGTCTTTCTGAACTCCCACCATCATGGGAGCACCAGAATTCTATGTTCATTAGGCAAGGAATAGCAGCAAACACACACACCATGTGTATCTCCTCTGCCCAGGTCCACGCTGCATTGCCCCATTGGACTTCATCACAAGCATGAAGATAAAATCATGGAGTATTTTAAGATGGCAATGGCAGAAGATTTAACCATGCACGGGGCTCTTGTGAGCCTGGGTCCCTGTGTGACGGCAGAGGTCAAATGCCCATGAAGCCAGTGGGGGCTGGGAAGCTGGCCTCCTGGCAGCCATCCCTGCAGGGAAAGCCAACGCATGTGGGTGCAGAAGAAACAGAGAGTAGGACATGCCTGCAGGCAGAGTGGCTGGGGGAGGCTTCATTATGGTCATCCTGTCTAGCTGTCTAGGAGGAATAAGAATGTGACTGAGATTGTTTTTCCTAGGGCGGCCCCACACATAAAAATAAAAATCAGCCTGGCACGGTGGCTCACGCCTATAATCCCAGCACTTCGAGAGGCTGAGGTGGGCGGATTACAAGGTCAAGAGATCAAGATCATCCTGGCCAACATGGTGAAATTCCATCTCTTCTAAAAATAAAAAAATTAGTGGTAGGTGCCTGTAATCCCAGCTACTCAGGAGGCTGCAGCAGGAGAATTTCTTGAGCCCGGGAAGCAGAGGTTGCAGTGAGCCTAGATTGTGCCACTGCACTCCAATCTGGTGAAAGAGCAAGACTTCGTCTCAAAAAAATAAAATAAAAATCAACCTTCAAAGCTTTTCACAGTGAATCCTCCAACACTTGTGAAGCAACGGAAGTCATCCACTGTATTTACATTTGAGGAATTAGAGACTTGGAGAGATGGGGCAATGAGTGGCACATCGGCCCCCTAGCCCTGGGTAAGCGGGGCTCTGGGATCTCAGGCCTCAGCTCTGCTCCCTCGCTGCACTCGGCTGCTCTGGCCTCCTTGCTTTTCTTACAGGAGGCATTCTTCTGCCACAGCCTTGTTCCAATGCTACTCTTTCAACGAGACACACCCGTATCAAACCAATCAGAATTGCAATTCCCCCACCCACCCCACACACACATACACACCTTCTAGCTGCTTCCTTTTTTTGTATTTCTGGAATAACACCTGTTACCTTGTAACCTGCCATATGATTTGCTTACTACATGCATTGTGTACTGTCTGCCTCCTCCAGCTAGAATGCAGGCACAGCAAGGGCAGAGTCATTTGTCTACTAAATTCACTGCTGGATCCCAAGTGCCTAAAACAGAGAGCCCAGCACTGAACAGGTTCGCACGAGGCGTGTGTTGAATGAATGAGTGAATTAATGAAATGCACATGACAAGTGACTGTCTGTGACATCTTATAACTCTCCATCCTAGCCCGATACTGTTTCCTGGTCTGTCAGAATGTTCCCAACTAGAATGGAAAAGGCAGGAGTTTGGCCCTGGGGATGGCAGCCATTCTTTCCGGAGACTGTTTGCTTCACCAGATTCCTATCATCAGTGCATATGGTAGCAGTGATGGTTAATTTCATGTGTCAGCTTAACTGGGCTAAGAGATGCCCAGATAGTCAGTAAAACCTTATTTTGGGGTATGCCTGTGCGGGTGAAGAGACCTCTTCCAATTTCTGGAAGAGATTGGCATTTGAATCAGTAGACTGAGTAATGACAATCACCTTCCCAAGGGTGGAAGGTCATCACCCAGTCCTTTGGGGACTCAAATAGAAGAAAAAGGCAGAGAAAGGGCAAATTTTCTTTCTCTCCTTGAGCCAGGGGACTTTCATCTTCTCACAACTTTGGACATTGGCTCTCAGACCTTCAGACTTGGACTTTGGCTTACGCCATCAGCCTCTCAACTCAGGCTTCTGAGTTTGGACTGGAACCACACCACCAGCTTTCCTGGGTCTCCAGCTTGCAGACAGCAGATCGTAAGACTTCCCAACCTCCATAATGATGTAATCAGCCAGTCCACCACAGTAAATCTCTTCCTACATTGCTAAATCTATAGGTATATATATATATGTGTATATATATGTGTGTGCATATGTGTGTATATATATATATACACATATAGACATATTCTACTGATGTTTCCTGGAGAACTCAAATGTACAGAGAAGTCTCTCCTGAAAAGCCTACTTTTGACCTAGGAAACCCAAAAGAAGCCATTACAGACCCAGTGGCACTGGGGATTCTACCCCAAAATCCATTTGAAGGATTGGCAGTCACTTGGCTTCTACTGGAGTCATCAATGCCTGTGGCACTGAGTGGTTGAGGAGCTCACAGAGCAAAAAAAGGATGACAGACATAATGAATGACCTCCTCCCTTATTACTCCCAATAGGACTGTGCACCAATGTCAGCCTTCAACTCGGGTCACAGATTAGAAAGGGGATCCAGTTAGAAGAAGATATAGACAAGTTAAAAGACAAGTCTCACCTGTGCATGGATGGTATATTAGTCCATTTTCATGCTGCTGACAAAAACATACTCAAGACTGGGTAATTTACAAAGAAAAAGAGGTTTAACGAACTCACTGTTCCACACAGCTGAGGAAACCTCACAATCATGGTAGAAGGCAAAAGGCACGTCTTACATGGCAGCCGACAGGAGAGGATGAGAGCCAAGTGAAAGGGGAAACCCCTTATATACCCATCAGATCTCGTGAGACTTACTACCACGAGAACATATGGATGAAACTGCCTCCATGACTCAGTCATCTCCTTCTGAAACCCATCAGGTCACAGATCATGGTACTGATCATGTGAATCACTACCACAAGAATGGTATGGGGAAACCACCCCCATGATTCCATCATCTCCCACCGGTTCCCCCCATAACACAAGGGAATTATGGGAGCTACAATTCAAGATGACATTTGGGTGGGAACACAGCCACACCATATCAGATGGAGACCATCAATGATACCTTAGTTAGTGTATGTGCTCCCTCCTCCTAAAAATAACCGTAATGCTTGACCCTCCCACCGCCTACTGACATGACCAGGAATCACTGTGAGAATGAGAAAGTACAGCCCTTGAAGCTGAGCTCAAAGGCTTACACAGGTCACCTTCAGGCTGGGGCAGCCAGGAAGATGTTTCCTGGTGACCTGAGAACATTATGACATCCCTACCAAGTTGCTGCTGCCTAGTAGGGAAATCTGTTTTCAGTTCAGACTTAATTCAACCAAAAAGATATTGAAAACAGCCCTCCTGCTGCAAGCAGACAGCCATGGGGTGCTCAACCCACTGTTGTTTATAATACCAAACATTCAGAAACAACCTATGCTGTCCAACAGCCCTCAGATATATACAGAATGTCTATACAATGGAATACTAAGGTAGTTTAAAAATAAGAAAATGGCCTGAAAATACGCTCAAGATGCCATGTTACTTGGAAAAAGCAGACACAGGTTCCGCAGAGTCCCCTATGATGTGGACCAAAATGTTGATGTTTCTATTTCTGCAACAAGATCCTCTCTCTTTTCAGCTCATCTATGTTTTCTAAATTTTCAACTGTACTTGAATGAGTAAAGAAACTGTGGCTGGTTCTATTTGTTTTGCTTTCTGTTTAGCCTCTCTTCACCACAGTGCAGCCGAGAATTCCAGGGGCCAAAATGCTGACCGAGCAGCCGGCACGGGTCAGAGCACAGAGCTGCAGCACTGGGCAGGTTATTAATAAGTAATTAGTGGCCAGCATTTCTCAGAGCACTTTGGAAGGAAGTAATGCCTCCTAGTCCACCCCACAAAAAAGACTTTAGACGTGGAACTTTGAGCAAGTTCAAGCACAGACTTAAGCAAGAAACAGTCTGCCCCGTGAGAGCCTGCTTCAACCCAGAACAGCATGAAACCCGTGGAAAAGAATCCACAGAACTAGGGTCAGGGGAAAGGCAGGGACCAGCACAAACCCTGCTTCTTTGAGAGGGATATCAGCAGTGGTCAGAAAGCAAGAAGCCTTCATTAGGACTCAATTATATAGCACATGTGATCTGTGGTACGTGAGCACCAAATGCATTGGAGCATTGCAAAGGGGGAGACAGACCTGCCTCATTTGGCCAGATGTGGCTTTCTAACCCAGAGTACATGAAATAGGCAAGAAGGACCTCTCTCTGGATATATTACAGTTTACAAAAACAATTCTTGTTAAATAATGTGCAGCTTCTACATAAATGCAATATTCATCTTACCTTTACTTTCCATTTATGAAAAGGCTTGGATTTGGCCTTTGATTCTGTGTTCATTGGAACAGCAGTGTGGGAAGGGTAGGGTCCCCAGGGACCAGTCCAGCCTGCGACTTGGACTCTGAACTGCCAGGGACAACTCTTACAGGGTGCCATGACACGGCAGCAGCTGCTGGCTGCTTTGAAAGGGGGCAACACCTCAACTCAGCAGGCAGCCCACCTGAGGTGTTTCCTTTCAGCTCTCTCCTCACTCTCCCAAAGGAAGTCTACAGCCCTGCAAAGTGATTGCAATAAAATAAAATAAAGTCCGCCCAGCAGGGTGGTTCATGCCTGTAATCTCAGCGCTTTGGGAGGCTGAGGCAGGAGGATCTCGTGAGCTCAGGAGTTGGAGACCAGCCTGGGCAACATGGCAAAACTCCACCTCTACAAAGATTCAAAAATTAGCCAGGCGTGCTGGTGTGCACCTATAGTCCAAGCTACCTGGGAGGCTGAGGTGGGAGAATGGCTTGAACCTGGGAGGTGGAGGTTGAAATGAGCTGAGATCACACCACTGCACTCCATCCTGGGTGACAGAGTGAGACCCCTGTCATAAATTAATTCATTAAAGTCAAATACCATAAATAGAAAAGGACGGAAGAGGGGGCATTGTTTGAATTAAAGCAGTCTTCCTGATTAGGTTATTTCCTCCAAATGGGGAAGGTTTGTTATGGCTTAAACCTCTGCAGAATCCCCTAGACCACCGGGGAAACTGATGTTATTGAAGCTTCTGCACAAAGCTGCTATGACCACCTTGACTCTCCTTGGAAAGGGAGAGGCATTATTATGATTGCTTTAGGAATAGGACAAATGGAGGTCCCGGTTGCTTCATCCAGTAAGAAAACCCATCTGAGTGAGGGGCTGGGTTGGAGCCCAGGTCTCAAAGACCCTAACACCTCACTGCCCAAGAGCCACACCCAGAGAAACCAAAGCTCCAGAAATAGCACCAGGTTTTCTGCCCCATTCAATGAACTTTTGGCTGAGAACAGTACCATGTTTTATTAAATTATTTCTTTTATGAGTTGCAAATACTAGGCACTTGCCCCGAAGCCTCATAGATACATACTTATGGATCCAAATCGCTTTATCATTCTACTCCTTGCATTTTGTATGTTACAACCACCTATTAACTAATTCTGTGACCTTCAGTGGGCCACTTAACCTCCTTTTCTGAATTTTTTTCATCTATAATAGAATCCCTCCTCATCCAATAACACAGAAGCCATGTGGTATAAAATCCATAGACTGAGTTCAGGAACTCACCTGAGGAGCCTGAAAAAAATGCAGATTCCACCCCACAGAATTCCAATTCTGTGGGTCTGAGTGAGGCCCAGTGAACTGCTTATTTTATAATAAGCATCCCTGAAAATGAAGATGCAGGTGATCAGACAAACACACACACACACACAAAAAAAAGCCCAAAACAAAAAGCCAACACTCCATGCCTTTTTCTCATCCAACACTCTGTCAACCCATCAATTTTTAACTACAAAAAAGAAGAAAATGATAACAATGACCCAATAGCATCTGCATAAACATGTGCTTTCATAGACATGATGAAAATCTAATTTGATAGTAAGTCATGAGCCTGGCAGGCAGGAGGAATTCAATAACCGCTGTATAAATAAACAAGGTGGTTTTGTTTTTGTTTTGCTTTGTTTTTTCAAGACAGGGTCTTGCTCTGTTGCCCAGACTGGAGTGCAGTGGCATGATCTTGCGTCACTGCAGCCTCAGCCTCCCGAGCTCAAGATCTTCCCACCTCATCCTCCTGAGTACTCTGGTACTACAGGTGCATGCCATGATGCTGGGCTACTTTGCGTTTATTTTTTGTAGAGACAGGGTCTCTCTCCATGGTCCAGACTGGTCTCAAACTCCTGGGTTCAAGCAATCCATCAACCTTAGCCACCCAAATTGCTGGAATTACAGGCATGAGCCACTGTGCCAGGCCTAATTTTTTTTAACACATCTTTTTTAAAAATTTCACATTCCCCTGCTGTCAAATACTAAATTATTTATCATCACCAAAAGCAAGTTGAAAAAAAAATTACCTGGGTCTGAGCAAACGGGACTGGGTTTCATACTCGATTGCTCTCAAAGAGAATCTTGACCCAACTCTGATGACCTAACCCAAAGTTGCAATTTTCTAGCTCAAGGGTGACAAAACTAACTGAAAACGTGCATCTAAGTACACCACCAGCAGGAATACCCAAGCTGAAGTTACATAGATTTTCTATTTCACAAACACTCTCTTTCTTCTGTCATTGTTAATAACATTGGGGTCAGCCACAGGGGAGACTGCACAAAACAAGATTCGAAGGCTGGGAATGGGTAGGTCTTGGTGTGGGTGGGAGGGGTCTTTTCGCCCACATGTCTCTGGCTTTTGACCTCCTTACTGGAACTCTCAGGGGCCAAGAGGAAAGTGGGGGTGGATGGAGCCCGGCATTCTAGTCTCATCCCTGCATTACTGCTGGGTGGAAAGAGGCAAAGACCAACCAAATGAGAACAGCAAAGGCTATTTATTCAGAGCTTGCTTCACACTGTCGCTTGCATGTGGCAGTGATCCAAAGGCAGGGAGAGGAGAGAGCTTTATTGTGGGGATAAAAGGTGGGGGGAAGGCTTCAGATGTGCCCTGATTGGAGGCTGTTGGTGTGGGGAACAGGGCAACCTATGGTATTTGTTAGGGGTGCATAGTGGCCTCTGTCTAATTGGTCCTAAATTGGAAGTAGGGACAAAAATTAGAGACGCTATCAGTTATTAATCAAGTCTTGGCCATTTTGGGATGATTGTTAGGGAAGTTATTGTTTGAATTCCTGGATTGCTACTAGAGATGGCAATTTGACTTCCCATAAACCTGCCTCACAGCAGGCTGGCTTCCCAGGCTGGTTATTGTAGATAAGCGGTTGGTTTCCTGGGCAGGTGGCTACATTTTTTCTATTTTTATAAATGGACCATCAATTGTTCGTTTGTATATCCAATCTCTGCTCTACAGAACAATTCAGTCTGTAGCAAAGACCCCTGGATAAAGTCCTGAGTCCCTGGACTGTGTGTTGAAAACTGTACCTGTTACCCCAGACATTAACTGAGACATGGAGAATGTTAGAGCAGGAGGGAATAGGAGTCTGCTCTCCACTCCCTCCTGTGGTAGGTGATGCTCCTGGTCATTCAGCTGAGAATGGTCGCAGGGAACTAAAACTCCAATCCCCCAACTCCCAGCTAGTATTCTTCCCAGATCTCAAGATGTGCCTATGATTCTGATAAGAGATGCCATTATTTATTAGGGGTATGTGTGGGTTGTCCTTGAGTTCACAAAAGCACTTTTACTAACCCAGAACTCCAAACTGGCCATGTTCTGAAGGACAAGCTGGGGAGTACTGGGTAGTATTGGGTTACAAACCATGTACCACTCCAAACTCCTATTTCATCACCTGGGAAAACTGGATGCTTCCATTTCTAAAGAGCTTTCGAAAGCTGGATGATTACACTTCTAAAGAGGTTTCCAGGCTATCCCACTGTGACTCTATGATCTTAATGTGTCTATTGTGAGTTTGGCAAAGGAGATTCTTCTGTCAGGAACAACTAAGAAGTTGCTGATGAGCCTAAAACATTCTACTCAGAATTCCTCAATTCATCCCAGTAGCTGTCCACTCCAAAATGAGACTACTAAAAAAAAAAAACAATAAAATAAAAAATAAAGAACATCTCTAAATACTATATAAAATTTTGACTTTGTTTCCTCATCTATTGGTTTCCAAAAGGAGTAAATTTGAACTAGCATCCTGTTCCATCAGTTCAAATAGTCAAGGAAAAGGAGTGTGTGTATAATCCAAGTTTAGGAGGATGTCTCTGATATTTTATCCAATTCTGTTTTCCAGTTCCAGGACTGGGGAGCAAGGGGTAGTTTTGTTTTTAATATACCTTACTCACAGGTTTATAATTTTCTTTCCAAAGATGTCACTTCATATTTGAACTCCATTTATCATTTTAGGTAAATTCTTTTCAGGTCCCAGACCTTTATATCGTCTTATTCTTTTGGAGTTTTTGTTTGTTTTTCTTTTTTTCTAACAGAATCTCATTCTGTCGCCCAGGCTAGAAGCAATGGAGCGATCTTGGCTCACTCCAACCTCCAATTCCCAGGTTCAGCAATACTCTTGCCTCAGCCTTCCAAGTAACTGGGATTACAGGTAAGCACCACCACCCTCAGCTAATTTTTGTAGTTTTAGTAGAGACAGTGTTTTACCATGTTGGCCAGGCTGGTCTTGAACTCCTGACCTCAAGTGATCCTCCTGCTTTGCCCTTCCAAAGTGCTGGGGTTACAGGCATGGGCCACCATGCCCAGCCTCCTTTTCTTATTCTTTAGGTTCTTGTTTTCTTTTTCTTTTTAGCTTCTACTATATTCCCATTTGATCTCTTCATTACCCTATCCTTTTCCTTCTCTTATCTATTCATTCTTTTATCCTTTCTAAAAAAAAGAATCTTTTCCCAAAGAAGATATCTAGAATATAGTACACAAATATTAAAATTAAAACAAATAAACATTTAATTATTTTTATATACAACTCAATAAAAACAAACATCCCCAATAAATATGTAGTTATACACAAAAATGACTACAAACATCCAATAAGTGTATGAAAAAATAATTTTAAATCCAAATTAAAACAAATAATTTAGCAACTATCAAGTTAATAAAAATTTAATAAAATGTGATGCCTAGTATTGGTTAATTCTATTATTCAATCTTATATATCTTTGTACTTGTCTCTTAATCTATCAGTTTCTATAAAGAACGTTAAAATTGTTGATTCATTTATTTTCTTTGTACAATCTAAATTGTTCCTTTAGATATATAGGTAGGTAGGTAGGTAGACAGAGACAGATAGATTTCATTCAAGGAAAAAATGAAAGAACAACAGGCAGTAAGATTGTTATTCTGGCTTTCTTTGCTTCAGATTTGCTTGCCCTTTTCCTCAATGCTAGCTAAGTACCGCATCATCATGATGATGATGATGATAGTGGTGATGATGATGATGATGATGTGGCAGCTAATATGGGGATTTAAAACAATAAGAATTTAAAATCCTAAAAAGTATAAGATAAAAGATAGGAGAAATATAAAAGTACTTTAAAACATTCTAATGTCTTTGTACTTTTCTGGAGAAAGAAGCGATAATTATTATATTTAGACTTGTTAAGTAATTGAAGCATAGAAAAGAAATAGGACATATGGCTTCAAAACGAGTAGATGGAGAAATTTTAAATACACAGCCTCTGACAGAAAACAAAAATATGTTTAAAACAAAGTGCAATAAACATATAACAGAAAGAATATAGTAGAAATACCTCTAAACATATTCATAAAAAAATGTAAATGGATTAAACTCTCCAGTTAAAGATCAATACTTCCAGAAAGGATTTTTTAAATTCGGCTACTTGTAAAAATGAATCTACTGGGTCTACCTATATAAACATAAAGTTCATAAACATAATGTTCAGTGAAAAAAAATTGAAAAAAGAGTAAAGTATCATTCAATTCTGTATAGTTCAAAACATATAAAGCAAAACTATAAAAACAAAAAGTGTTACATATCATTTTTAAGATAGTGGTACACTGCCTGGGGAAGAATGGGGGCAAATTGGATGATGAGGGTGGGGACAGATGTGAATTTCATTTGTACCTGTAAAGTAATATTTCCCTAAAGAAATTTTAAAAGAAAACATGTAGGAAAATTTTTTAAATGAGTTAAATCTAATTGGGCATTTGTTATGTTTTGTATTTTGTTGTATGTTTAAAATATTTCATGATTAAAAAACTAATTCAGTAACTGAATAAAACAAATTCTTATGTATAATAAATTTCAATTTTGTTACGGTTTTTCAACTACTTTTATGTTAGGAAAATGTGTAAATATATAAACTATAATCCTTATACTTTTCTGTATTTTCTAAATTTCTTATCACTATGTTTTTACAAATTTTTTAAATGTTCATTTAAAAATAACAACATTTCCTAGACAAAAGAAGAAAAAATAAAAACAGATTTTCTCTGATAAAGACTCCTTCTACATAAAAATAACCATGAGAAGCCCAGTCAGTCACCCCACCCCAAGAAGACCCTTTACTCTGATGGAGCTTCAAGCTAATACCTTTTCTGGCCAGCAGGTGGCAGTGACCAAGCATTTCAAATCTAGACATCATTCCTAAAGTAAAACAGTCTTTACAGCACAACTGATTTTTGTACCCAGGTTCTTTCTGGCTTGTGTGTGTGTTCTCCCTACATTTGTTTCTCCCCATTCACTTAGAGCCTATTCCAAAGCTTTGACTTTTCCCACTCCATTTGCAGAAGCAATCCCCTAGTGAATCCAGAAAGATACAAAGCCAGATGCAAGAAACCCTTGAGCTCTGTCCTCCGATTCTTTTATCCAGCGAAATGTTTCATTGCCATTCTACATAAACCTGACCCAAAATAATGCTTTAATTCGACATTTACTGCTTTGTTTGAAAAAAAAAATGTGAAACAAAATCCAAAAACTAGCTCTATCTTTGCAGCGTCCTTTGAAAAAATACTAGCTCTGTCTTCATCATCTGAAAGCTGCCTCTGCACAGCCTGAAGTGCTCGCATAGACTCTTATGAATAACTAAGTTGTTCTAGTGTGTGCTGAACACAGAAATATCTCTTAGCCCACACATCTCGTGAGCATCTCTAACTCAAAATTGACGTTAGCAAACTGAAAAAAACAAAAAAAAGTGCTCACATCAACCCAGACATCAGCCACACACCCTGATGACTCTCTTCTCTGCTCTCTCTGAGGATTTTCCAGATCTGATGGTGTGAGTGACTTGCTTTCCAGAAAGTTCTCTGTCCCCCTCTTAGTATACACACAGAGATTCTTTGACTTCCTGTCTCCCTGAACTATTAGAAGTCACAGAGACCTTTCAGCTGCTGCCTCTCTACACATTAAAAAGAGAGAGAGAGAGAGACAGAGAGAGAGAGAGACACCAACCCAAGGCAGAACTCATCCAGCTTCCTCAAAAAATGAACTTATGGTTTTGTCCTCATCGTTCTTCCTCTGACTTTTTGATTTCCCATGAATCCATTCCAAGCTCCTTGGGTCATCTATTCCTAACGATCCTTCATGGGCTCCTTGCTAGAGTCATTTCCCCATGCGTGGCATGAGGATAACAGAGGTGAACTGGCTCGCGGTCCTCCCTGCTGCTTTGACCACAGTTGCACATGGGAAAGGCAAGTCAGAGCAGCAGTTCATGGCTGAAGCTCCACACAGTGGCGAATGGGCTGCTCATCTCAGAGGCCCTACGCTGATGTCAGTGCATGCCCCAAAAATGGCCTTGCTCATACAATCCCCTACCCTGGTATTCTATATTCATCCTTGTAACTGCCTTAAAAGGACATGTGTCTGTGGTCCCAACCACTCAAGAGGCTGAGGCAGGAGGATCACTTGAGCCCAGAGGTCGAGGCTGCAGTGAGTCACGATAGAACCATAGCATTCCAGCAGTATTACAGGATGCCTTACTAGTTGTTGGAAGCTTTGCAAAAAGGTTTACCCAGAATTCACTTTCTGGTGCTCCTGCACTTGATCAGAGGATGCACGACACTGCTCTGCAGTCCCAGGACCAGGGCACCCTCCCCATTGATTTAATGTAGGCATTGTTTAAAGAAGATGTGTCTTACTGTCATCACCTGCCCTGCATTAGAAAACTGCCTTCTAAGAAAGTGGAAAATCCTGTGAAGAAATCTCGTGGGACTAAAAGGCCTAGAAAAGCGCATACATTTAAAAAAAAAAAAAAAGTGCAACTGAGAGAGACAGACACATAGAGACATACCTGTGGTCATAAACAAGTCCACATCTGGAGCACATATGACTTGATTATTTCTCTAACCATAGGAAATCTTTTAAAATCATGTGTGATTGGTTGTGGAAAGCTTCACAGTGTTGCTCAGAAAAGCACCACAGAATTTTATATTTATTTATTTTTTAATTTTAAGTTCTATAATGCATTTGCTGAACGTGCAGGTATGTTACCTAGGTATACATGGGCCATAGTGGTTTGCCGCACCTATCAACCTGTCTTCTAGGTATTAAGTCTCACATGCATTAGATATTTGTCCTAATGCTTTCCCTCCCGTTTCCCCACACCCCCCAACAGGACCCAGTATGTGATGTTCCCCTCCCTGTGTCTATGTGTTCTCATTGTTCAGCTCTCACTTATGAGTGAGAACATATGGTATTGGGTTTTCTGTGCCTGTGTTAATTTGCTGAGGATGATGGTTTCCAGCTTCATTCATGTACCTGCAAAGAACATGAACTCATTCTTTTTTATGGCTGCATAGTACTCCGTAATGTATATGTGCCACATTTTCTTTATCCATCTATCATTGATGGGCATTTGGGTTGGTTCCAAGTCTTTGCTATTGTAAACAGTGCTGCAATAAACATACACGTGCATGTGTCTTTATCGTAGAATGATTTATATAGTAGAAAGGAATATAGCATAATCCTTTGGGTATATACCCAGTAATGGAATTGCTGGGTCAAATGGTATTTCTGGTTTCATATCCTTGAAGAATTGCCACACTGTCTTCCACAATGGTTGAACTAATTTACACTCCCACCAACAGTGTAAAGTGTTCCTATTTCTCTGCATCCTCACCAGCAACACTTTAAAAACGACAAAAACACCTCCTAGTGGGCTTGATGGCCACTGTGGGATGCTGCTGGCACCCTGATGATATGAGGTATGGATCATTGACGTTCTAAAAAGGGTGCAGAAGAAGGAAAGAGATAATTCAGTGGAGAAGTTTAGTTTCAAACCAAGGCCTGAATGGTCAGAGGACACAAGAAAGTATGCAATAGGAAAGAACGAATACTTGAAGCTCTGGCCACTTTCTCCAGGGAACGGCAGGCAATGAGAGGAAGGTGTCAACCACAAAGCAATGTGTTTTATGCTGATAAAACTAGGGCCCTTTAAAAAAAATGGCATTGTATATATCCATTTCCTAAGACAAGAAAATATGCCTGGATAGAAAGCCCCTAAACAAAGGTTAATGCTAATTTTGGAGGGAATTATGAAGAAGGCGTTAAGCTAAAACTCTCACTGATGTATTATTCCAACAACTTCATTGCCTTTAGAGCCAAGTAGAAGAGAAGGCATTGTCTATCACCTGGCATTTGAATCACAAGCCTGTACGAACCATTATCATAAGCCTGTACAAACCAGCAGCTTTCTGTCACCATCCATTAAAGATTACATGAAGGATGGAAATTTTGCAATCAACTCTTGTTGACAGAGCACATTCCTTCTAGTGCCGTTGATTTTGAGAATAAAGTTCAAGTTGCTTTTACCATCAATGGACCAAGAAATTGTACCTTTGAGGTTTAGCACAGGCAACAACAGTGACCACAGATTCATATCCCTTCTCTCACCTCCAAATCTCAATCACCTTTAATCTGTAGGCCTCCAATCTATAAGGAATCATTTTTTAAATTTGCATTGCTTGTTTATTTTACTTCACAATCGGTTTTATTTTTTGGTTTAGTTTTTTTAGTTTAGTTTTTTTTTTTTTTTTTTTTTTTTTTTTTTTTTTTTTTTTTTTTTTTTTTTTTTTTTTTAGTCTCACTCTGTTGCCCAGGCTGGAGTGCAGTGGTGCTATCATGGCTCACAGCAGCCTTGACCTCCTGGGTTCATGCAATCCTCCTGCCTCAGACTCTTGAGTGGTTGAGACAGCAGACACATCCCACTATGCTCAGCTAATTTTGGTATTTTCTGTAGAGACGGAGTTTCATCATGTTGCCCAGGCTGGTCTCAAACTCCTGGGTTGAAGAAATCCATCTTCCTTGGCCTTCCAAAGTGATGGGATTATAGGTATAAGCCACCATGCTCTGCTTGTTTTTAATGTATTACTTCATTGCTCATTTATATTAGAGTGTTTGATGACATATAGAAGGAAAATCATTTCTAGAGTTACTGTACACACAAGCATACCCATCAATAAGTTAATTATTTAAAAAATGAGATAATACTTTAAACACTTTGTGTCATGCACAAATCTTTAGTGGTTGTCATGAACCAACCTGTTTGAGTTTTAGGGATTTGGGGGGGACGTCAGTTGGAACCTTAGAATGAGCTAGAAACATATTCATTATTTTATTCACAAGTGAGATAAGTCAGGCACAGAAAGAGAAACATTGTATGATCTCACTCACTTATATGTGCAACCTAAAGAAGTCAAACTCACAGAAACACAGAGTAGAACAGAAGTTACCAGGGGCTGGGGGATAGGAGTGATTAGGGTGAGGTTGATCAAAGAATACACAATTTCAGCTAGAAAGGAGAAATAAGCTTAAGAAATCTATTGTACAACACAGGGACTACAGTTAGTAATGATATACTAATTTCTTGAACATTACTAAGAAAGTTGACTTAAGTGTTCTCATCGAAAATAAATTATAAGTATGTGAGGTAATGTATATGTTAATTAGCTTGATTTAGCCATTTCACAATGTATACATATTTCAAAACTTCATATTGTACACCATTAATATTTATAATTCTATGTCAGTTTTAAAAATAAATAATAGAAAAATTAATAACAAATACACTGAATTACATAAAGGGACATGGGCTCCTACTCTATGGATATTCACCATCTTACCTGGTTTCAGGAACAAATTTGCTTTGGGTTGTGAAGGATACTTGCATTTTTATCCTCTTTTTATAGTTGAGGAAACTGAAGCATAGAGCATTTCAGTAACATGCCAAAGAGCATGTGGAAAGGCCAGAAACTGAACTCTGCTCAGTCACCTCTATAGCTTAGGCTATTATCTCTGTGTAGGAGTTCAGTCATTGTGATAGCAAAAGTATTAAAAGAAAAATAGTGGAGAAAGTTATAAAATATAGTCTCAAACCCTTTTAGAAGGCCTAAAAGTTTTTTCTATAGTTCTTAGCTTGTCCCTTTAGTTAAATAATGTATAAGCCAAGAAATGTAAGAAGTTTACCTAACTAACTTGTTTATTCATGTAGTCTTAAAACTAACCTTTAAGCAAATAGCCCTCTAAAAAGAAAGTCAACCAAAAAATCACCCTAGGTGCTTGCTTTAAGCTCAAAACATAGCCTTTAATCTTTTTCCACAAGTGTGTTAACTTAAAGCCTGTTATTAAATCTATACTAAATAAATGCAAAAGAAAAAGCCAACTAGTCAAAGTTATGTAGCTGCAATCTCTCTCTGTAAGTGGCTTGCAATCCCCTAGCCCATTTGTTCACTAAAAATTTGTCTAAGTGCATTTATTCATCCATCATACAACTCAAGTCTGTAAAGCAAACCCCAGCACATCATACTTGCTCTTAGCAAACACTTGTCAGGGTGGAAAAAAAATCAGATATCGCCCAACCTCTCAGTACTCACCTGGCTACAAAGAATAGAGATGCATTCAGTTTAAATGTTTCAACACTTGGAAAAAAACCCAAGTGACAAGCAAATACAAAAACCCAAGTGACAAGCAAAGAGACGGCATTATTTGCTTTACAACAGGCTTCTTTGCATAGAGTTCAGTAAATTTTTTTTCCTAAGTAGCATACTGATTGTTATATAACACTATAACTTACCCATAATAAGTTAAATAACACTATAACTTATCCATAATAACTTTATTTGTAGGTATGCCTGTCATCTAAATTTCCAAGTTCTCTTTAGTAATTGCTTAAAGGATACAAAATTTCAATTAGATAGGAAGAATAAGCTTAAGAAATCTAAAGTTCTAAGTACTCACTACAAAGAACTTGGAGGCCAGGCATGGTGGCTTATGTCTATAATCCTAGCACTTTGGGAGGCCGAGGCAGGGAGATCACATGAAGTCAGGAATTCAAGACCAGCCTGTCCAATATGGTGAAACCCTATTTCTACTAAAAATACAATAATTAGCTGGGCATGGTAGCACACACCTGTAATACCAGCTACTCAGGAGGCTGAGGCACAAGAATTGCTTGAACCTGGGAGGCAGAGGTTACAGTGAGCTGAGATCACATCACTGCACTCCACCTTGGCAACACAGTGAGACTCTGTCTCAAAAAAAAGAACTTGGAAATTTAGGTGACAGCCATACCTATAAAAAAAGTTAATACATATGAGGGAGTTATTAAAAAGTCCAAACTTCAGAGTATGTCTTGGGGTCAATAAAGATGAGCTCTAACTTTACCTGACAAATCTAAAGTACTGTTACAGTAAATTAAAATGAAGATCAGACTTGAAGAAGCCCTGAGCAGGCAAAGTCAGTTAGGCTTCATTAATGACCTTAATCTTATTTGCAAACATAAACAAAACTTATCTGCTCAGATGTGCTTTTAAAAAAAAACAAAAAACAAAAAAAAAAACCTAACATGAGCTATTTCTGTAAATGCCCATAATAAAAAAACAGAACTGAAGCTCAAACCATCAGAAGCAGCCAACAAAT
This sequence comes from Cebus imitator, assembly GCF_001604975.1. Lineage (NCBI taxonomy): Eukaryota > Metazoa > Chordata > Mammalia > Primates > Cebidae > Cebus > Cebus imitator. Next base: position 8,218,047 of record NW_016107334.1, read on the forward strand.
TTATGTAACTGCGGACTTCTCAGCAGGATAGACCAAATGAGGCAACTTTTAACTGTAACCAATCAAATATTTCATTTCTGTTGTTTCCCTGTTCACTCTACAAAAGCCTGTCTCTTCCCTTCTTCAGCATAGGCGTTGAACCACTTTTGGTTTGAGCTGCCTGATTCATGAATCTGAAACTGACCCAATAGTCCCATCAATACTTTTTTTTTAGATCAATATAGCAATTGATCCTTCTAATCTTAAAGCTTCAAACTTATGTTTGTTTTATCCGAGTTTCTTCCACAGGAAAGGAACCCCAGACCTCTCAAAAAGTATCAAAGAACTGAAACTCACCAGATCATCACATGCAATGATATATTAGGCCCCTCATTCTTCAGGATTGCTTGCTTGCCCCTTCCTAGTTCCTGCTTTCTTACACATTGTTACATTTCTTCCCTGCTATATAAACCCCTCATTTTTATCAGCCGGGAGGTGAAATTGAGACTGATCTCCTGGACAGCAGCACCCAATTAAACCCTTCTTCCTTGGCAATACTCATCATCTCAGTGATTGGCTTTCTGTGCAGCAAGCAGCAGGACCTAGATGAACCCCTGGTGTTTCAGTAACAAATCATTGTTTTCAGTAACAAATCATTGTTTGCTCTTTAAAATAAATGCTTTAAAATTGTATTGTGCTCCAGTTGATCTTTTAACAATACTCAGTATTTATACCTAAAAGACCATATTATACATTAAAGAAAAAAATAAAAACACATCTTATGTGTCTTACATAGTATATCATTGGAAAATGATCACGGTATTTTACATTTTCTACCTGACACTAAAATGTCACTAATGTCTCTTCTCCAGGCCTGATTCATCAGGCCCAGCAAGGTGCTGGGCCCAGGGCCCACAGCTCTTCTAAGGGCCTATGAAAAGGTTTTAATTTATTTTAAAAACCAGCAGACAATAAAACCACCAACTTTTAGGTGGTGGAAAACATTTTAATATGCACTATGAATAATTTCATCTTTAATCAATATGTCTTAAAATACATTTTTTATGGAAAAAGTATGGGGATCCAAAACTGCCTAAAGCCCGCGGAAGTCACAATACATCTCTGCTTTTCTCCCCACATTATATTCTCCATGTTCCAGGAATTTTGTTGTCAGTCTCAGCCTTGCTGTTCTGGGAAAGAAAAAATAGGAGGAGGAGGAGGGAAGCCACGTCTCCTGAATACTGCCCGTGTGCCCAGCACAGTGACTTCTATTGTATAGTCAGCATCTCACTGGGGAGGACAGGTGAGTCTTCAAGAAGACATATATAATCAGCCAAGCTGCAATTTGATCACTGATCTTTAAAAAACTAGCCCCCAAAACATAATGTCAAGCAATGGAAATGGCTATATTGATGGATATCTTGATTCAGATGTAAATCAGGATACATTCAAATGCCAAATGTAGTGCTCAAGGTCCCCCAATATGACTGGCCACTGCACAGTCAAACCCTTGGATACAGGGCAGGCAGTGTGCACAGAAGAAACCCAGAGCCTTCCTGGTGATGATTCGAGCTGCATACTCTCTCTCCTCTTTTCATGCACACAGTTTCACTCTCTACTTAAAGTAAAACATCCCAAGAAGCTCCTTCTCTGCTTTTCCTCCCTCCCACTATCCACCTTGACTTGAGACTCCACTTTTGCAATGTCACAGTCTGCCGACTAAACACCAAACACCAGGTCCCCATGTGCATGTCAGCTCTGCAAGAAGCTGCATCCTGACATTGACCCTCCCACCCATCAGCACATCCAGCAAGTGTGTCACCAGCAAGATCAATCCCACGCTGCTCAGCACCGTTAGAAACCAAAACTAATAAATCATTTGCCTGCTCTCGGCCCACAGGTAGTAAGTGTGGTTCAATGCTGGTAATTATTTAAAAAAATGACTTTGGGAGCAAAAAAATCAAAACATGGGAGTATGTGTCTAATAGAAAAGGCCTGCAAAGAGATTTGGGAGTTCTAATGACTCCAAGGAGCAGGTGAAAGATCCCAGCGCCTGACGGTAGCTGGGCAGTCCGGTTGACAGAATTGATTCTTTCTCCCACCCCAACACCGCCAGGCCTTGTGTCTGCTCGCCTTCAGGTCCCCTGTGCCAGGCGTGGAGAGGTGGGGGCTGGAGTATTCCCTCCTGTCTTAATGTGTTTGCAGAAAAAAGCCCCTACAAACCCATCAATTACCAAGACTGTCAGTCCCAGAGAAGGTGTTGTGACAGTGATGGGGTCAGGTAAAGCCTTAAGGGGCTACAACGAGACACATTAAACCAGACTTTATGTCACCACCTCCTGTCCCCCATTAATACCCCCCTCAAAGTATACATTTTTCTTTTCCCTTTAACTTTCACAAGGATGTTTCTGGTTTCTGCAAAAAGTAGCATGGATGGCATGTCTTTATTATTTCAGCTGTCATTCATTAGAGTGACCTATGCTCCTCTAGGCTCTGAGCTCCCTCTCTGTCCCCCAAACCCCCCAAGCATGAACGGGCTGGCTGATGCTTCCATCCTTCCTCCATTTCATAAACAGAACATCTCTTAAAAGTCTGTGAGCATCCTCCTGCTGGATGTGAGAGATAAAAGTCCGACCCTCCTCTCAAATTCCCTCAAAACATTTTGTTCAGTTGCTGCAGAAGGAGTTTCTGGTTGTCATTCAGAACTGAAAATTTCATGTCAGTTACCAAAAAAAAAAAAAGTTCTCATAACTTTGCTGGTGGAATATGGCCTATGCCCAAGCAGAATTCAACCATGGTTCCTTGGGACCCTGCAATTGAATGCCACCTGCAAACACTGTTAACCAAGGTGACTATACATTCTCCAGAAATGTATAAATATCCTTTGATGGCCCAAACAGCCCATGACTAGGTTAATTCAGCCCATGAGTGAACTAAGTATGTAAAAATAATTCAATCTATTGTCTGACAGAACTGATTCATTACTGTTCACTGATTCAATAACTGTTCACTGAGTATCCATTCCATGTTAGGGAACATGTGAGCCATTCGGGATACAGAAAAAATGTTCCATTTCCAACTAACTTCAAGAAAATCACAACCAAAAGTTTCACACCTATGTAGACAGCTTGGGTGAGTTTTTTAATACAGCAAGAAAAGTGGAATTCATGTAAACAGATGAAAGGTATCCCATTAAAAAAAAATAGCACTAGAAAAAGGTATGTTCTCACCCCAGGTAAAAGAAAAAAAAAATTCTATAAGTTCATGCTGCAGAATTTACATTGAGCTGTGAAAGATATCAAGTGGTGTACTTTAGAAATCTACTGAAGCCTACAAATTATATTTAAAGGCATGGAAGCAAAGCTAAGTGCTTTAGCTTCAGAAGAAATGCAGTCAGTGCCCTGGAACCAATTCCCAGGAGAATGTCATGGTTCTCACTACCCAGCGAGTTAGTCAACAAGTCCAGGCAGGGACGTGAATTCACCTCCCATTCTAGACACTGATGAAATAGCACTCTCTATTACTCTAAAATATGTTAATCTCCATTTCAAATATCTACAGAGTAAGGCCAGAGAGGGAGATGACAGCTATTCTTATAATGTACTTATTTTTCTTTAAATACAGAAAATACTCAAATCCAGCATATATAGACTTACAATCACCACAAACTGATCAGCAGTTAGTTGATTTGCCAAGCTACCTGTACATGACTTTTTGAGTTAACCTCATACATAGTTTGAAGATTTTGCTGTGTTTATAAAGTCTAAAATATTTCATAAGCTCCAGTAACAATTCCTCAAAACGCTGAAAACCAAACACGCACATACGTTCCCCTCCCTAAGGTCTTTCGCTTCCTGGGGTCCAAATAGACAAGAGAGCCAGGAGCTTCCACTTAATTAGCACCTTTTTATATCAAAGTCAAGGTGAGGTACAAAAGATGCAGTAATCATTTAATAGCTCAGTCAGCTGTGCCAAGCTAACAGATGATAAGGAACAAAAGGAGAAAGACAGAAAGACTCCTCCATTGCAGATGTGCCAAAGGAAAGCTGTGGCATGCAACCAAATAGCCCTGAGTGTTTGTTACCCGTGTATTACACAAATGACACCACAGAAAGGGAAAAAATGTTATTAAAAAGCAACAACGAAAACAAAACAGTATCAGGTACAAACCAATGAAAACATTCTCATGAAACGGTTCTCTGAGAATTTTCTAACATTTCTTCTTGGCCACCATCTGAACTCACCTGGGAGAGAACAGGCCATAAGAATACACTTGGGATTTAGCAAAAATAAGTAAGAGGTTGTATAATTGACCACATTGCACATCTCACCTCTGGGGTTGGGGGTCCCCTGGTTCAAGACCCCAAGTGGGATACAAGGTCACACCCAGGGAGGGCCGTTCTCTCACCTCTCTGACCATCCAGGTGGAAATTAAAGATCCCAGGATACTTTTCAAAATAGCACAGGGGATCACCCAGCTGTCTGGACCAGCAGTCCACAGTCTCAATAAAATCCAACTTAATGTTCCCGGCTGGGAATGAGCCCTTCTCAAACATAGAGGAAAGTCTGTGCTCATGGACACAATTATGAAACTGTCCTTTGAGCACTGTAATTACTTTACAATCCACAGAGGACTTAAGATACTTGGAGAGTGAAGGATGCTATGAAAAAGTCGATTCGATTGTAATTTATAATTGAATTTATCCACAGAGAAACAAGCAGTCACTAAACAAAAGTATCTTCTAGGGAGCAAATTTACAGGTGTCGCTTTTACAACCACCGGTGGCTTAGCTCCAAGAAAATTCAAATTCCAAAGTGATAACTTTCCACAAAAACATAACTTCAGGGTTGAGTATTCATATTTAAAAAAAAAAAAAAGACATTCTCCCCAAGTAGCATTTTTGTAGCTTGATCCCCCACTAGTTTAATATATACTCACAGAAATAGAACTAACGTGTAAAGAAGGTGATCCTAAACTGAGTTTCCATCACCTCCTTCTAGTTGATCTTTAAATAACAATGGTTAGATGTTATGTGTTTTGTTTAAAACAAATTTAAAAAGGTAAAACCTATACACTATATTCATTTTATATTAATTGATTACAAAGAAAATACTGAGGTAAACATTAAGAATGTTTTAAAGGGAAACAAATTAATATCAACATTTTATGCAGCAAAGCTCATATAAACGGCCATAAATGACACTGCTAAATTTAAACATTGTATCCATAATCCACCTTTCAGCCTATGATCTGAAAGATACTTCTGTAATATGTGGGCAAGCAGATTTCCAAGAGAAAAGTGTAGCAAAGGATAGGGTAATGGGTTGTTTTAAGGTATATAAAAAATTATCACTATATAAAAAATTATTCCAAAATTTGCCAACTTGAAACAACAAACATTTACTATATTATAGTTTCCCTGAGTTGAGATTTCAGCAGTGGCTTAGCTGGAACCACAATCAAGCGTCAGCAGGCGTGGGGTCCCAAAGTTTGACTGAGTATGGATCTATTTCCAAGCTCACACATGTAATTGTTTAGAGGATTCAGTTCCACACAGGTTGTTGGACTGAGGGCTTCAGTTCCTCCTGGACTATTGGCCAGAGGCCTCCCTCACTTCCTTCCACATGAGTCTTTCCATTGAGCAGCTCACAACATGACAGTTGACTTCCTCAATGCAAGAAGCAAAAGAGAAAGATGGTGAGTAATAGGGAAGGAAGTCAGAGCCTTTCTGTATCCTCATCACAGAAGTGATATCCATCACATTTTTAGTATTATATTTGCCAGAAGTGAGTCACTTGGTCCAGCGTAGGAGGAGAGAGGATTATACAAGGTATGAACACCAGGAGGTAGGGACCAGTGGGGGCCATCTCAGAGGCTGCTTGCCCCAGGTAGGTACCTGTGTAGTGAATAATTAACTCTACCCAAAAGAACAGCAGTCTAGTCTGAATCTCCAAACCCTTGGAATCTCCTGAGTGATAGCAGTGCCTTTGTTATTCACGGCGGACCCCTCTTATGCTGATGAGGTTACTCATGGCGGGCCCCTGGAGAGTTTGTGCTCATAGATGACTCAGAGTGAAAGCTGGCCACCTTGAAAGCACAGTGAGATTAGAGGGTTGGGGCATTGAATCAGGTAATATCAGCTGGTCAAGGATTCTATCAAACATGCCTACATAATGAAGCCCCTGGACACTGATATTTGGTGACTGCTGTGACCTGAATATCCCCCCAAAATTTATATGTTAAAATGTAATCACCAATGTGACAGTATTAAGACATGGGGCCTTTCATAGTTGACTCAGGTATAAGGGCAGAGCCCTCATGGATGGAATTGGGATCCTTATAAAAAGACTTGAGGGAGTAAGTTTGCTCTCTTCTACTCTTCTGCCTTCTAAGGTCATTGAGACAGTGTCATCTATGAGGAATGGGCCCTCACCAGACACAGAACCTACTGGCACCTTGAGTTTGGACTTCCCAGCCTCCAGAAATGTGAGAAATAAATATTTGTTCTTTATGCATAGTACATAGTCTATGATATTTTATTGGAGCAGCACAAAGGGACTAAGACAGTGACCATAGTCTGGCCACACTGCATATGGTCACACTTCAACAACAGGAAGGTAACACATCCCTGAGGACACTGAAGCTTTGCATTTGAGACCCTCTGAGTCTCAAATTCTGTCCCATGTGTCTCTTCCTCTGGCTGGCTCTCATTTATGTCATTTTCCTATAATAAAACTGTAATTGCAAGTATCGTACTTTCTTGCATTCGGTGAGTCATTGTGGCAATTTATCAAACCTGAGGAAATCCATGGGAACCCCTAAATTTGTTGTTACTTTGTCTCATGTGAGGATGGGCCTGGGGATTCCCAAACTTGTTAAGTGGTGTCAGAAGTCTTGGGTTGACTTGACAGTTTTGGAAGACTGTCTCCTTAACCTTGAGTTTGGCTGACTCCAGGTTAATACCTGAGAGACGTTTGCTGTTCCACTTATTCGAAAACTATTTTGTTTGTTCATTTGTTTGGGTGTCAGTCTTGCATCTCTTTTTGAAGACAATTTCCTCAAGAGATATCCTAGATAAGAAAGTAGGAAAACTATTGCCACATTTTAGAGGACACCAGCCTCATCAAGTGATCACTCCCAGCCTAACAGAGCTCCTTCTGGGGCTATGGTAACCACTGGGTTGGCACAGGAGAGCTGGAAAGTGAACATGACAATGATGTTCCCTTTATGAATCCCACCAAACACAATGGCAGCTAAATTAATGAAATGTTTGTCAATTTACTGCCACAGTAAGTACTGTGAGATTTCTAGCTCGATGTGTTCTACTGAACATAATTTAGACAATATGAATTTTAGATCATTCCTTCAATTATACTCCCTATTTTTAATAAATGTTTACTGAGAGCATTCTATCTGCCAGGCACTGATGTAAGGGCTTCCTAGCATGACTTTATTTAATCCACAAGAATTATTCCATGAGGTAGTTGTCTGTTACTGCAGTAACCTTATTTTACAGATGAGAAAAGTGAAGAGCCAAGAGATTAAGTCCATAAGAAAAATAAAACTCTAAATTCACATTGAAAACCAAGTTAACAGATATTCTACCAGTTCTCCTTAGAGTCACTTTTACTTGGAATATAAAATTGACAGGCACTAGACTCTGTTTTTTCATTGCCATGGATTATCACTGTAAATTTAATGGATTTTAAAGGCAACTGAAATTATGTGTGAAAGAAAGAAAAACTACTAATGTCTTCTTAGAACAGGAATTGCAAACTCAAAAGATTTGGGGACCAGGCAGATAATGTGAATGAATAAGGGAAGCAGCTAGGTGGGGCTTCACTCAGCCCAGGAATGCCAGCCCTTCTACAGAATGCATGAACCCCATCACTGCCTGTGGGAATGAGGTCCAGCATTGCCTAACCACTGGCTTTTCAAGAAAAACCCAGGAACCTGAAGTTTTCTGAAAATAAAAATAATAAAAAATTAAAAACTTATTTTTAGATGTTGGCAACAAATTCATTTTTTAAACTCAAAGCTAAACAAAACACACCAGTGGTTCAGAAGTTTGACCCAGAAAAAATAACCAAGAGAACAACCATTATTTTGGCTCATTTAATCCCTGTCAAGAATCAAACCAGATTATCCTGGCTCCTGATTGGGGCCTACATGGCTTGACTCTATGGTGTGGGCCACTTCACAAATGAGTTCTTCACCTTCCAAATTTTGCAGACACAGAACTGACCAGCTGGAGACAGCTAAGAAAGAGATCACAGTATCATGAGCTCCTGAGGCTGGGAGAAACCTTAAAAAGACCTGATCCATTGAAGAAATCCTCCCACCCACATATCTAACAAGTAATTATCCAGATTATTCCAGAATCTTCTAAGGGATTAATCTAAGGGCTTCTTGAATCTAGGGAATTCATTTGAAGACATCTCATCTTCCTTCTAATGAGCTCCAGTCATTATGAAAGTTTTCCTAATACTGGCTTGAAGTGTGCCCTGCACTCATGCATCCTAGTTCTCTTCCCCTGGGTCCACCTGACTATACCACCCTCTTTGCACATGATATTTTCATATTCATAAACACCCTTTACACCAAGATTTATCTTACTTTAATTTAGCAACCTTCAGCCCTTCCACGTAGGAACTCCTAGGTACTCTAGTCACCCTCTTCTGGGCTAGCCTCATAATGTAAGTCTTCCCTTTAAAACATTGCACCTAAAACTGAACATGCAGGAGATGAGCTCAAACTGCTTCTCAAATTTAAAAAAAAAAAAAAAAAAGAAAGAAAATCCCACCAAAAAAGGCCATGCTATAGTTTGCCAGAGGGAAAACCCATAACACACTTTTTGGCCAACTTAGATACATGTTTGGAGAATTAGAATGAAATGGTCAAGTGTCTACTTTAAAATTTGAATTTGGTAATTTAGGAATTAAATTACATATTTATCCTGGATCACACATTCTAATAGAATAGATCAATTTAGAAGCATGGCTTTTCTGGCTGGGTGTGGTGGCTCATGCCTGTTAATCCCAGCACTTGGGGAGGTGAAGGCAGGAGGATCACCTGAGGTCAGGAGTTCCAGACCAGCCTGGGCACCATAGTGAGACTCCATCTCAACAACAACGATAAAATAGAAGCATGGTTTTTCTTTTCTACACATGGCATCAAAAACATTATTTGCTCTACCTTTGCACCTTTGACATCATCCCTGCCATCACTAGAGCCACCTTCAGAGTCACATAAATGAAACAGATTTCCAGAACATATCATTAGCTCTAAACTGCTCAAAGCATAGTACTTTTTTTTTTTTTTGAGATGGAGTTGCACTCTTGTTGCCCATGCTGGAGTGCAATGGCGCCATCTCGGTTCACCTCACCTTCACCTCCCAGGTTCAAGTGATTCTCCTGCCTCAGCCTTCCGAGTAGCTAGGATTACAGGCATGTGTCACCATGCCCAGCTAATTTTGCATTTTTAGTAGAGACGGGGTTTCTCCATGTTGGTCAGGCTGGTCTTGAACTCCTGTCCTCAGGTGATCTACTCACATGGGCCTCCCAAAATGCTGGGATTACAAGTGTGAGCCACTGCACCCGGTCTCAAAAGTGTAGTACTTTTTTAAAGTTTCACTGAAGTACAACATACATATACAGAAAAGGGCACAAATCATTCATGTTTAACTCATTGATCTTGCACAAAGTGAACCAACAGAACAACGCTTGCACTCATTACAATCCAGTGCCCCAGGAGTCCCACCCTTTTCCCCTTCAGAGGGAAACCAGTACTCTGACTTCTACCACAGCAGTTTAGAGGTGCCTGCTTTTGAATTTGATATAAGTGCTTTTTTTGTCTAGCTTCGTTTAGTCAATATTATGCCCGTGAGAGTCATCCATACCATTTCATATTGTAGTCACACTTGTAGTTCAAGGTTGAAGTTCACATCTGTGTGTGCTGCATTTGCTGTGTTGTTCCCCCAAACCACAAGTGCCTATTTGCATAATATTAGGCAGCTGGGCTTTTTAAATTCATCTCATAGGTTTATAGATGTGTGATTTCCACAATATAACCCCTCACTTGTTGGCTTTGTCAAGTGATCTTCAAAAATCAATAAAAGACTTGTTTTAATTTTGCATTTAAAACTGTGAGGCCGTACACCCAGGAATAATCACTAAATTCATATGAAATTTATTTGCCTTTTTTCGTTTATTCTATCAAGGGGCCTCTGTAAGCCTCGAAACTGGCATCAATTGAGGTGATATGTCTTGATAATACAATATATTTTTGTTTCCTAAGAGAGACTTGTTAGACCTTATAAGGTGGCTTTTTTTCTGATGGATAATTTTTGGAGAAAAAGCTCATCATATATTCAGGCATAAATTGTGTTTCATATTAACCTCTTATCAACTTGGGTTCCAGTATTTTCTCTTATTGAGCCTATAATTAGCTAAAATACCCAGATCTTTTGTACATGAGTTCCTACAGAACTATTTATCTCCAGAGTATATTTATATTTATACTTAACTTATACTTTTAAGTAAGTATAAATTTCATATTCAGATCATCATATACCTCCATGTACATTATGCTTGGGATTTTCCAAAGCACTTTCAAATGTGTTATCACAATAATTCAGTGCAATAGCCCAGGGAACGAATTGTTATGCACATTTTATAGATATGAATATAATTATCACTGATAGATTTCAATTTGTTTGAAGGGATAACGCTTATGTTTTACAAAAGGCTCCTTCAAATGGAAAAGAATACTATCTAGCAAAATCAAAATTCATGATATTTGAATATTCCCCAAAAAATACAAAAAGTAAGGTAGCACACAGCAAAACATGATTGCCATAAATAAAAGCAAATTCAAATAATAATGAGAACCATTTTAGACTTGGTAAATGAATGAGACAGAATCCAACAGTGATAAAATTGCAGAGAAATTGTTAAATTCAATATTTGCTGGTAACACCATAAATTTGTAAAATTCTTCTGGAAAAGTAAGTTGATAATATGTATACTTTTAAAACCAAAAACCAATCCACACCCTTTGACCAAATATTCCCCTAAATAAAATTTATTCTGGAGGAAATTATATAAAAGAAGAAAATATGTCATTTGCAGGGAGATGTTCATTACAATAATAAAAAAAAGGAAACAATGTAAATTTATTTCAATTTTTTAAATAAAGCTTTGTTCAAATGAATGCCATCCAATCTCTGTCTCTCTTTCATATACACTCACACATACCGTACTTTGCAAATATGGGAGAGAATATTACTGTTTCTATATTCCTATTACATCTTGTTCACTTCCAATATTCCCAATATTGTATTTCACATGATACTTTCTCATTTGAATTTTCTTATCTAACCCTAGTAGGTTAAGTTTGCTTTGGTCCAGGAACGGCCTTTTTGGCGAGGAAAAGGCTGACAGGTATAACATGATTTTCAGACTGCAAAACCAGATTGGAACTATGATCCTATGAATGGAGAGTCTGTGGCTGTGGCTATGCATTTACAAGTAAATTTTGTGATGAAAGTACATTTTCATGAATCTTCAGATAGCCTGAACAATTGCTTATCCAACAGTGCCGCCTCTAAACATTTTGGCAGATCACAGGACACCATCCCCAGCAGGCATCTCTCTTGTAGTGTAAAATGCACGGTGGCTCCCTCAATGTCTCACTGATAGCGGCAGTGGGGAGGGGGAGAGAAGGCTTCATCTATGTCCTTAGCAAGTATCATCTAAGCCCTTGCCTCCGTAAATATCATTTAGACTTTAACATGCAATCTGATTTTCTTAATTTAGAGGGGAAAATATTCATTTAGTTCATATATTTCCTGAGATGTGTGGGAAATGCCAGGAGGTGGAAAACTGGGTATTTATGGAGGTTTTGCACTTTTTAAACAATCTAGTGCCTTAACTTCCCCTCAAGGGAGACAGGAGAAGCAGCTCAGACCACTGAAACAGCATGCTCAATGTCAATGTTTGCCTTTCCAAATCCACATGTTTCTGGTCACTTCATGACATGTTTATTGGTCTTGACAGGCAAGGAATAGAACAGGAAACTGCAACCTTGCACCCATCTGACTGGTCTGTGGGCAGACCAGCCTTGGTTTCTGCTTTGTTGAGCTCCACATGGTAGCTAGAGGCCCTCCTGCCATTAACTCCCCTCACATCTGATTCTCTGTAAAATTTGTACCAGCAAGTCTAGGGCAGTTAAATATATGGCTTGGGTAATTAAGCAGGTTACAGATGAGTATTATTTGGTCTGCAAACAATTCTGTAAAAGGTTCCAGAGGGTTGTGTCTTGAGGCTTGTAGCTTATTTGTGGGGTTTTGGCAGGAAATGGCTAATTATGACACCTGCGCACGTTTCTATGCAATTGGGGCCTAGGGATTCACAACCTTGTGTACACAAGTCAGACTTGCCTCTGTGATGGGGAGCCACACAGCGGAGGACTGCAATCAAGCAGTGCCTTGTTAGCAGTGCTATGGAGGAAACAGCTCAGCTCAGGCTAGCAGCTTACCTCTATGCATTTCCCCAACAACCAATCCTAGGGATGCTGGCATCAAAATTAGCCGCTTACATGCTCCCTTATCCACTGCCGGTCTTCTGAAGGTGCACCAGTTCTTTGTGAAAACATTACTTCATAGATAGGACGTTATTGGAGAGCAACTTCTCTGTTGCTCTAGGTTAGTAATTCCACTGATGGCATCTGAGAAGCCTCTGTAAACCGGCAAGCAGAATTGGCAATGGGTATAAGCATGGAGAGAGAGCCATAGCTTTTATCTGTTTCTCAAAGATAACGGAGGGTGACTTTGCCTGATGTAAATGCTCCAATATCAGAGCAGTGTGGGATTGGTTGAAGGACTTTAGGAAACAAAATGTCACAAAACCACAGGGTGCCCAGCTGGAGCCATCTCCTCTTTTTCCTCCTGGATGTCCAGCTGACCCCATTTCCCAGCAGCTTTTAATGGTAGGTGTGGCCATGTGGCTGAGTCCTAGCCAAAGGAATATGAAAAGGAAGATGGCACCTGTTCTGGCCAAGGCTTTTAAGAGGTGACTGCCCCTCCTACAAATCCTTTCCCCTTTTATCAGTTCATGTAGAGGATGACAAGGGGGTAGGAGATGGTAGAACCATAAGTCAGAAGGAGTTTGGATTCCTGAGTCACCGTATGGAAGAAAGCTTCCCATCAACCAGGAACAGCTGCCTCAGACCAAGGAGCACAAAAACAAACTTCTCTTGAGTTGAACCATTCGTTATACATGTTTATACAGAGTAGGCTAGTCTACTGTAAGAGAGGGAGCAGCCTTGTCATATTTGCATTTTAGAATGGGCTGCACATTTCGAATATAGTTTTTCTAATGAAGAGAAACATAGGCTTTCACTGTACTGCAACACTTTTGTATCATCACTTTTCAAAGTGCCCGACACATCCCGCCATTCCCACAGCACCCAAATCTTAGACATCAAAAAAGCATTTTATTTATAGATCAGCTGCTGGGTCATCTCTTTCAGACTCATACCTAAGGATACAAAGTCTTCCAATATTATTTCCCTCAGTACAATATCCAATTTTTCCTTGAATATCTCTAGTTCTAGAGTCTTGACAGCTTCCTGGAATTATTCTACTGCCTGATTGACCTTCATGGTCCAGAATTTTCTTTTCCTCCATATCAGACTTTAGTTTTCTTTCTTCTGGCTTCACCAAGTAGTTGGCCAGACCTGGATGAATACGACCACTCCATAGTGAAAACCAGAAACACAGACTTAAATGACTTAAATGAGCCTTTATTAAGTACACCCTAGGTGTGATCTCATTTATCCTCATACTAATCCTCCATTTGACAGGCTGTAAGACTTTAAATAACCCACCCACCATCACAACACAAGGGATGGCAAGCCTAGATGCTCATGGGCTCACAGCTCGGCCCAGCCCAGCCCAGCCCATGCTAATTGGCTGTCTAGGACTCAGCTGATAGAAGCATTGCATCACTGATTCATGCTCAAGTTCCTCAGTCATTTGGGGAAATAAACCCTTGAGTTCACTGAGTATTTTTACTTTGGTGGAGTCCACTTCCCAGAGCTGAAACAATCATGTTTTATAAAGTATTCTAATTCCCTTGAAAGAGACTCAGGAGAAATTTTTGTAGGCAGGAGGTATACAGAGACAGTGGATTCAAGAAAATCATTTTCTCATTGCTCAAATTTTCTCATTGCTCATTTCTCATTGAAAATCATTTTCTCATTTCTCATTAGAAAATATTCACTCTGAAAAGGAGCTGGGGAATTTGGGAAATGTTATATTGTTGTTGGCCAGGTCCCTCTGCTCATGCACTGAAGATCTGAGACGAGCAGCCTGGGTGTCTCTTGTCTGTCCTCTTCATTCCCTGCCCTTGCAGAAATGGGAGAAAGGGTCTCCAGCCCCTCCGTCACATCCTGGTCCTCCTGTAATCTTTGTTCAGTTGTATGCAGAGGACCTTTGCAGGGGGAGGGAAGGGGCCAGGCCTTTCTGAGCCAAGGCAGAAGCATCCCCACCCACACTGGTCAGGGCAGAGGCATGGGGTCTGCAAAGACAGGGCAGCCCTGAGCCGGCTGTAGCCACAACATATCCAAGCCAAGCTCATCACCAGGGCTGGGTAATGAGGTCAATGTGAAAACAACTGGAAGGCACGTTCCCCAGGAAACACAAGCAGAGTGGAAACGGCCTGACCTTATGTTGCAGAATCCAAACCCATTGAGTCAATTGCTGGGAAACATGACATGACCTTTCAGATGCAGTGAACACTGCTGAGAGAGCAAGCTACCCTGCTCTTTTCCATTTGCTGCCCCGGAGGCAGCAAGTCACTGGAAATAACAGCCCCAGCTCCAATCTGTGCTCCTTTGATGAAACACACATGCACAGCACCGAGCTTGACACTGGGGCAGAAGTATGTGTAAGTACTTGTGTGTGCATACAGATACACACACACATATATATATGTATTATGTGTATATACTTTAAGTCCCTTTCAACTTAATGTTTCATATTCCATAATAGAATATGAAGTCATTCTAGCTTTATATTTTAAATAGAAGTCTTTTGGACCCAGTGCATATTTTTGAGTGAGAAAATAACCTTTATAGCCTCATTCTCGACAGCAGACAGCGACTTCCTCTTTGAGATCAATTAACAAAGCTACTTGCCCCTCCAGCACTGACCCAGCCCTGAAATAGACCCAATAAATCCTGCTTTTCTGCTTTCTACTGTCCTCCTATCTTTTCTACAGCTTATTAGAATCTAGACACAGAGCATGTTCTTCATGATTAGCAATTGCAAGTTAAAGGAAGGGACACAGCTCTTTCTGCAGAAAAACTGTTAAGTCTTGCTCTTGGGGTTCAAACCTCAAGCCAGGAATGCTTGCCTTGGAAGCCAGTTTGACAGATAAGCAGAAAAAACAGCTCTAGGGTCTCTGATGAGAAAGCTCCTTTGATGAAAGATTAGACAGGGGCCCACTACATGTCACCATAAGCCCCTCTGAAGACTTCATAATCATCCATAGTGCTAAATATTTTAACAGAAAAAATTTTCTTGCTGGGAAATGAAAAATGCACTTTACTAAGAGTCTGAAAAATATGATCCTACTTTTTAAAAAAGAAACTTGAGGTGAGGGTAGGGGTCCCAATGGGTAATTCATACACTGTTTCATCCTTATTGCTGCGGACGAGCAGAAGCAGCATGAGTAGGCTGGCTAAACCTGGGTTAATTACTTGGATATTGCATATATTGAGTTCCCGAAAAGATAATGTATGCCAAGATTGCTCTCCTCATATTCTGTGCTCTACTTAAACTTGGAATGACAAATAGGAAAGCTGGGAGGGCTCCTAGGAGCTATAAAATATACTCCCTGTAGATTACAAAATACTTTAAGCAATCATTAGAAAATGTAATCACTACTTTATCATATAAAACTGATTCTCACTGTTGGAGGCTGATTTTTGTAGGTTTAATATAGCTCTAGGTCATGCTTTATGCATCACTCTGCAGAAATGCTTTGCTGAAAGTTTCCATCAAGGTTAGCTTAGCCATGAGGAGGTCGGGGAGCCTAGACAGAGGTGTGGCCCTCCTTCCCACAGAGCTGGAAGAAGATCATAATTCTTGGACCCCTAAGAAGACTGAACTTTGGAGATGTTCCCAGTGGAGAAGTCCTACAGGTCCTGCTTTCTGTAGATAAACCCCATAAAATTTATCACATCAGCAAGTAATGGAATAGTCATGTGGAGTGAAAGTTGCCCTTGAAAATCCCTTAAGTAGCTTGTTAAGTTAAGCAACAATAATCATGATAACAGCTAGCACTTAGTAAAAGCTTACTATGACTGGCACTATTCTAACCTCAAGATGTAGGTATAATGACTAGTTTCATTTTATAGAACACTGGAAGCCTGGCTCCAGAGCCCTTGCTTGTTAGTACATGTGGCTTGGTATACAGTACTCCATACGTCACTGTGCTTGCATAAAAATTGAATGTCTGATGAACTATGAAGAGTGAAAACTAATCCTGTATGTCTTCCAGTGATGCATTTTCTTTTCCCAATAATACCACTGAAATTGTCATTTTCCTCTTGTAGTTGAAACTGATCCAATTGTCCCATAGAGCAGATGTTTACAGTTTCTTTGAATAGACACAGAAATTGATGCTTCCAGTCTTAAAAATCCTGAGAAAGTTACATTTGTCTTATCTGAGTTCATTTTTCAGGAAATCAATCATCAGGCCTCCTAGAGAGTATCAAGGAGCTGAAATTCACCAGATCACTGTCAGACCCCTCACCCATCATGACTGCCTAACTGCCCACCTGCTTCCTATTGACTAACTTCTCTTCCTTACTGCTCCCTATTCCTGTTTCCCCACACATTGTTACATTGATTCCCTGCTATATAAACTCCTAATTTTAGTCGGTCTGGGAGATGGATTTAAGACTGAGCTCCCATCTCCTTAGCTGCAGCACCCAGTCAAAGCCTTCTTCCTTGGCAAGACTCATTGTCTCAGTGATTGGCTTTCTCTGTGGTGAGCAGCAGGACCTAGACCAAACCCCTGGTGTTTCAGTAACATAGGGAGGTCATATAGTTGAACTTGAGTAAGTTAGGTGTCCACCCGACATGATTCTGTGTAAAGTAATTTAGGTGTCCATCCGACATTACACTGTGTGTAATGTGATTTTATTCAGTTGGGAATAATAGAAGTGGAGAATGCCTGGGAAAAAGCTACATCCTTCCCCAAACTGAGACAGTGCACGAGTAAAACCTAAACCTGGAATCAGAGACATAAAACATTTATACCTGCCAAGAACAATCAAAGATATATTTAAGAACTTCTTCTTCCATCATAGACTTAAATAACTAATTCTAGAAGAAAAAGGTTTGTTGGTCAATTGTTGGTCAATGGGAAAGATATGCTATGATTCTGAAACATTTCTGGGAGAGAATGGGGTTGCATATCCTCTAATAAATTCACCACACAGCCGTGCCATGCCCTTCAGCCTTAAAGGCACATAGTCCTGATTTTTTCAGTGCCCATATTTTGTCTCCAAAGGCCGACTCACTATAATTAAATTAATAGAGGCTAATACATAAGCCAATGCCTATGAACTAATGGCCTTGGTTTGACTGGACTATTTTTTGGCCACAGCCAGCATATTTTCTCCACTTAGGAGAGAATAGTAAATCAAATTTCAATCCAAAAGGGGCTTAAAGAACATTAAATCAGAGCCACAATATGTACCAGATCTGAAGACTGCAGCACAGATGAAGTGCTCGAGAGACTTTTCCCCACCATGGAAAGAACTTTACCAAGGAATATCACCCTAAATTCCTGCCTCCCAGTCCACAGCCTTACCACCCTGAGAATTGATTTCCTCCCTAACGTACATATCATCCACCACCAGAATGCAAATAACTTGCATGCAAAGTTTTAATACCTAATAGGGTTGAAAATATACCCACACTACACTCAGATGTGCAGAGAAAATGCACTTAATATACTTTCCTCCTGGGTAGCAGAAAAACATAAGTGTGCCAATTAAGCATTCTTCTGTCTGTTTGGGTTTGAACAATCTTCTCTTGGATTAAATAGCCAGTCTATGCAAAGTTCAACCCTCAGGCAAGAAGCTTTTTTTGTTGTCTCCCTAGGCAAATGTTCATCCTCTTCCCTAAGACGGTGACTGAAGGTGTGAGGGGAGCTCACTGTGTCTTCTCAAGCATGGGGATGGAAGGAGGAGAGAAGGTCCTTGGAGCTATAGTGTCCTCTGGATCTTCCTTGGCCTCTGCTACTGAGTGGCCGACAGCTGATCATCAACATATCAGTGGTCTCCAGAGTGTAGCTTTTTATCCTCAACATGAGGAACCTCCCCTCAAGAGTCCGTGGTTTACAGCCAATCACCACCAGGTTCAAAGGCCCAGCCACAGACCTGCACCTTCCATCACTGGGGGACAGAAGTTGCATCCCACACACCACCATGTTCAAGCCAACCTCACTTATCTAGCCCCCTGCTGCAAACACTGCTGTACTATCAACATACATCATGTTGAAAGTGACAGAGGACAGGTATATTCTTAGAAGACAAGGCAGGCAAGTATTCAAGACCTCCCCTATACCTATCTGGATGTTTCTAAAGCACTGCTGCCACTCTCCAGGGGTCGTTCTGTGACTCTATCCCTTCTTTACCACATGCTTCACTAAGCCAAAAGAGCCAGGCTTGGGCTTCCCCACCTCTAGGGCAGTGAACCTCATGCCCCAGCCTTCATAAGTAAAGGAGGGCCTTGCTCACAGTATAGAAAAACTATGCGATCTGAGGTCTCCAAATCTGGTGCTAATTCCACTTAAGAATTTGGGAAAGACTTTTTCCTTCAACAATGCCAAGAACAGCAAACCCAAGTCTAATTTGAAGGGCAAAGCTGAGCAGTGACTTATTTGATTAGGTATCTATGCTTCCCCTGTGTACCTGAGAGCCATTGCTCAGCACGTAGGAAGAACAGTGTTACAGAATAAGAAATTACAAAATATAGAATAAGAAAACTGTTTCATATTCAACAATGGCATGTTTGGTAATGCCTGCAGCTTGGATCTTTAGAAGTCTAGCATAATTAGACTATAATGCAAAGTGATAACTTTTTTTTGCGGCCTTGCCATATGCCAGGTACTAAATGAGGTTATTTATACCATTTCATTTAACTTACCAACCACCCTAAAAGGTAGATATTATTATTACCCATTTTATGAATGAGGTGACTGGGAGCTCACCCAAAATCTTACCATTTAGAAAGTGGTAGCACTTGATATTTGAGGCTGGGTCTGTCTGTGTCTGAACCATGTGCTCTTGCCACCACGTGAAGCTGCCTTTTCATGGGATCATCTCCTCTTCCCTTTGGGTTCCCAATAACCAAACAACTAATAAATGAATCAAGCCTGATTGCATTTGAACTTCTGACTGTTTCCAACCAATCTGGCAGAGAACCAATTTAAATACAACATGTTCTGGGCAAACATCTCAGACTGGCACAGGCAGTCACTGCCTATGCCCTGAACATCTGTCTCCACTGCTGTGCCAAGGGGCTGGGGACACCCAGCAGGGCTGAGCTCCCCAGATAATGTGCTGGAAGGAGGAGGATTCATAGAGTTATTTCTGTGTCACGCTTTCCTCACTGTGCAGTGCACAGAAGCACAATTTACATAGGCCTGTAATTAACAATACATCAAGATAATCCAGGGGACACTGGAAAGCTCACCATAAGAAAGAGGAACATGAATGGGCGTTTTCAGTGGTCTGAAATGGGAATGCCCTCCAGGTGGCAAGCAGAGTTTATTATTGATCCTAACTGGGCCCCCAGTCAGCCAAACACTACTTTTTGGAGGTGCAAAGATATATTGGAGCATTTGTAGCATAAAGTATATCATAGAGGAAAATGGAAGAAAAATATGCTGATATGAACCAAGGAAAATGGCCATACTGTGGTTTGTCTTGTTGTGAGACTTATCTTTTGATTGTTGCTTCTCTCTTTGCCCTTCCAGAGTGAACACAGAATGAGGCAAAGTGCACAGACTGAGATTAAAGGGTCTCAGGCTGGAGAGTTCTGACTGGCCCTGGGCCAAGGCAACCCTCAGGTTGGAGCAGGTGCCATCAGAGGCCCGGTTGCAGAGACGAGTGCCCAGGATACCAGGAACGATGTGGGACTGAGGGCAGCAAGGGCCAAAATACCTGCAGCAGCCAAGATGGATCCGGACTGGGCAGAGGAAGTAGGAAGAATATAGGCAGGGACAGCAGGAGGTAGGCCTCAGAAAACCACCGTAGGGTGACCTGTGACCTGGAAGCGTAGGCAAAAACAAATAGACAGGACGGAGATGGAAACATTGGCTCTCCCAGGCAGCCACAGAGGGAGAGAAGCTCTCCATGCCCACTCCCCTGCTCCCTGGCCAGGGTCTCTGCCCCGTCTCAGAATCCAGGGCCAGCAGGGGGAATCTACACTCTCCACATCCAGGACAAAGAAGCCAGGGAACCGGCCCCACATCCTACCAGGACAAGTCTGGGAAAATGTTCCCCGTGTCATTTATAGAGCCCTTTAGACAGCTTGCTTTTAGAGGACCAGTCCCCATGTAAGTGAAGAATAGCAGCGGCTCTGTATTCACTTCTTGTGGCTGCTTCTTAAGTACCCCAAGCTGGGTGGCTTAAAACAACATATTTATTCTCTTTCAGTTCTGGAAGTCAGTTGTCCAGAAGGAGTCTTGTGGGACTAAAATCAACGTATAAGAGAGTCATGTCCCTGTTTGGAGGGTCTAGGGGAGAATCTGTGTCCTCGACTTTTCCAATGTCCAGAGGCCTTCTGCCTCCCTTGGCTTGTGGCTCTTTTCAGCCTCTTCAAAGCCAGCTTCCTGCCGCCCTTCTATAAGAATCTTTGTGATTGCATTGGACCCACCCATATAATCCAAGAAAATCTCCCCATCTCAAGATCCTTAATCACATCTGCAAGGTCCCTTTTACCATGTAAGGTAAATATATTCACAGGTTCTGGGAATTAGGATGTGGGCATCTTTTGGAGGTATTACTCATCCTACCAGATGCTCTTACAATTTCTTTTCTATTATTTTGTTAATTTTTTCTTCAATACAGCAGGTACAGTCAAATGCCTCAATCCTTACGGTGCAGCTCCATCACTGTCCTGGTTTCCCTGTGGGGAGGAGCCTCTGAAACAGAAATTTGCATTCTAGTGGTTGACGGGGGCATGCTCCCAGATTGACACCTGGCTGACTTCACAAGGATACAACACAAGGGTGACATAGTACCGGCTCGTGCACTTAGAAGGGCACTCATTTTGTCTAAACCTCTGTTGCCACCATTTTGGAATTCTTCATAATGTATGAATGGAGGCCCCCATTTTTATTTTGCACTAAGCCCTGCAAAGCAGGTAGCCAAACTTGCCTACAGGCAATAAAGTTGCAGCAAAGAACAGAGAGAAGAGCTGGGCTGCAATGCAGTGATGAGAAAGGCCCTGACAGATCCCACAGTGAGGGAATGCATTAACTTATCTTCCTGCATCCACAAGGGGCATGGTTTCAAAGGCAAGAACTTCCCAGTGACATGCCTGACCTGCCTTCTTTCATGTCTCCATCGGGAGCCTAGGGTTCTTTGTCTAACTTTCACGCATGCATGAAAGGTAGACTGCCCAGGTGAGCTTCATTTGTTTACAAAAGCCCACGAAAAGCCCTGGAAGGAGGAGCTCTGTTATGGGTGGGACAACCAATCCAATGACAAAGTGAAAAATCAATCACTCCAGTGGATGTTTAAAGAAACTCCTCTCATGGGACAAGAACTTGAATGGGGTAGGAATAACACCTGGATTAAAAGTCTCCTCACCTGTGCAGACTCCACTTCTGGATCCCCTCCCACAACAGCCTGGGAGCACTCACGCACATGCTCTCTCACTCTCTCTCCCCCCCCGCCCCCGCTTCTGCTTCTCCTTCTCTCTCTCTCTCTCTCTCTCTCTCTGCCTAATAAATCGCTTTTCTGCAAAGCTCTTGGGGTCCAATATTTACTTGAACAATATCACCACACCACCAGGGTCTCCAACCCATTCTTGGGTTAAGTGAGAACCCAAGGACCTGGAAGAAAAACACATCCGTTCAGGGAACAGTAAGCGCCTCCTGCCCCGTTACAACAGGAGCTCCAGACCTGGGATGGCCCTGCAGAGGTGCCTTAATTGGCACGGGCTGAGGTCTTTACCTCCAAAGACCAGTCCTTGTATGCTGTCTGTTCTCAGGGAGGAACATAACCAAGGCAAATTCCTAGGCCAAGAGCCCTATGATGTCAACATTCCCAGCAGTGGAGGCATGAGTGTCTGGGTTCTCCAGGGGTAGACTGAGCAGCATGCACAGCATCCAATATGTGCTCAGTGAATAATAACTCACATCTCCATCTATGTAGTTACCACTGAGTCCACATATAGAGTACTTTTAGCACCCAAGAGGCTCCTTGTGCTGCACCCTGGTCCACAACTGTCCTCACAGAGATAAATGCTGATATCACTGCTACCATCATACATCAACTGTGCAGTTCTTGAACCTCACATCAATGGATTATTTTGGATCTTGCTCTTTTTACTCATTCATCCATGCTCTGGTGTACATCAATAATTCTTGCTCTTGTTGTATGTAATATTATATTTATCCATTCTCCTGAAGATAGACCTTTGGGATATGTCCAGTTGTGGAGAAATAACAGAAAAGCAGCTGCGAGTATTCTTGTACCTGTCTGTCAGTCATTTCTCTTGGATGTAGACATAGGAATGGGAATTGGTGCATTATAAGGTTAGCATGTGATTAGCTTTACTGGATACAGCTAACCTGTTTTCCAATTCAAAGTCCTACACAATTTTAAGTAGATTCTGGCTGGATAGAAAAGCAACTTAGAAAAACTGTAATGGACTAGCTGGACATGGTGGCTCATACCTGTAATCCCAGCACTTTGGGAGGTCAGGGTGGGCGGATCACGAGGTCAGGAGTTTGAGACCAGCCTGACCAACATGGTGAAACCCCGTCTCTTCTAAAAATACAAAAATTAGCTAGGTATGGGTGGTTCATGCCTGTAATCGCAGCTACTTAGGAGGCTGAGACAGGAGAATCGCTTGAACCTGGCAGGCAGAGATTGCAGTATGTGGAGATCGTGCCACTGCACTCCAGCCTGGGCAACAGAGCAAGACTGTCTCAAAAAAAAAAAAAGAAAAGAAAAAGAAAATATAATTGACTAATGTAGAGGAAAATGGCACCATCACTCCACATATATAACCACAATAGATGTGACTTTATCTGCAGTTTATAGGCTCATACAATTTTTTTTTTCCTTTGGCTGACTGGGACAGCAGAGAAGTTGGGATGTTCTACCCTAAATATTCTCTGAATAGAGCAAGTATTCAGCACTAGAGACCTCAGACACTCTCCTATTGATAGATTTTTTACTGAAGGCTCAGGAAAATCCCAGGCAAGGGCAAAGGGCTGGACTTTTGCTCAAGATGCCCTTAATAAACATGCTTGGATTGAAATGATCCACACAATGAGACCTGTGTTAACAAATCAGGAGGGGCCTAGGGGGACCTCTTTGATCTCTGTAGCCGATCAAATGGCTGAGAACTGGGCTTGCGACTGATAACACACATCTCTTCACAAGAGGCATGTGAAGTTTATTCTTCTGTAAAATTGGGATAGGAAAAGCCACTTCACAAGATTTTTGTGAGGATTCCATGAAATATTGTTCATGAAAGGGCTTACAAAGGATAAAGTGCAACATAAATCACAAGTTTTTATTATTAGCTATTTTCCTGTGCCACTTTTCCTAGCAGAAGTTAGGTGCCAGGTGTATGTTTATTAGCCTTTTTTTTTTTTTTTTTGAGACGGAGTTTCGCTCTTGTTACCCAGGCTGGAGTGCAATGGCGCGATCTCGGCTCACCGCAGCCTCCGCCTCCTGGGTTCAGGCAATTCTCCTGCCTCAGCCTCCTGAGTAGCAGGGATTACAGGCACGCGCCACCATGCCCAGCTGATTTTTTGTATTTTTAGTAGAGACGGGGTTTCACCATGTTGACCAGGATGGTCTCGATCTCTTGACCTCGCGATCCACCCGCTTCGGCCTCCCAAAGTGCTGGGATTACAGGCGTGAGCCACCGCGCCCGGCCCCCTTTTTTTTTTTTTAACCAAATTGAGCCTCTCCTTGCAGACAGATGTTGTCGTTGGTGAGTTTCTTCCTTATAAAGTTTCTATCTTGCTCAACACAAGGTCCTGAGAAAAGCAGGGGGTCCCTGGACTCCAGGAGACAAAAATACAGTGCAAAAGCCATTCTCCTCCCCTTGCAATGGTTTTGTTGAAAAAGTTTATTCCAAATAAAATCTTTAAAAGTTTTCTTGCCATGAAAAGGCATTCTTCCTACTGAAACAATCTTATAAATCCCATTTGGGTGCCCAGAGGAGTCATACAATACAACATACCTTATTCCTAGCTTACAGGTTCTCATTTAACATATGATAACAAAGTGTGGAATATGTATTTCTCCATTTCAAAGTTCACATTTTAAGTTTAAAGTGAGAGGGGATGGATGCGATGGCTCACCCTTGTAATCCCAGGACTTTGGGAGGCCAAGGTGGGTGAATTATTTGAGGTCAGGAGTTCAAGACCAGCCTGCCCAACATGGTGAAACACTAGCTCTACTAAAAATACAATAATTAGCCGGGTGTGGTGATGCACACCTGTAATCCCAGCTACTCGGGAGGCTGAAGCAGAAGAATCACTTGAACCTGAGAGACAGAGGTTACAGTGAGCCAAGATCATGCCACTGCACTCCAGCCTGGGTGACAGAGCGAGACTCCGTCTCAAAAAAAAGAAAAAGCATAGAGTAAGAGGGAAGGGAACACTGGAGGCAGAAATGACAGCAGACAGAAAAAAATGATAATGCAGGGGCTGACAGAACTGACAAAGAAGTTCAGGAAAGCAGCCTGGAGACATTTCATGTGAGAACATCTGGATAATGCCCAAAGAAACTGCAATGCTCTACAACTCAGGTTCACAACAACTTTGAGTCATGAAGAAAATATGACGTCATACTCATTTCATGAAGTGGTGGGAAAGGTATCACCCTTATTGAAATCTTTTCATTAAAAACACTTTGTAAAATATTTAACACAAAAAGAAAACCTCTGTCCCCAATCATTCCCAAATGGAGATCTATAAGATGTTTAAATGCAATATATTTACTGAATACAGGGTGGCTTGAAAAGTCCATTGCTGTGGCATAAACACCTCATCACCTAAATACAGTAACACTAAATAAAAACAGTTCTGGGAACACAGCTCATATTATGTAGGACTTTAATCACATTTTCTACTATTTCCCAAAGTGATAAAGAAGAAACTGATCAGAAATTCTTCACGTGAGAAAAACACAAGCAAAATGAGTCTAATCACATGCAGAGGTTCATTCACTTCCTACATTATTTACTGAGGCATAAATATATTATGCATTTTGTGCTGTTATCTTAACTCTTGAAATTTAGAAAGAAAAGAATTTGAAGCTTTTCCATTTGGAGGAGACAGAAAAACAGACAGTAATAACCATAAATTCCGAAGCATGTGGATAAATGGAATGCTGATGCATTGAAATAAAAAGCTACAATAATGTGGTGTTAAAACAAATACGCCCTCCTACATAATAGAAAAGAGGTCTCAAGGTTCCACTCATGTGAAAGGATCAGCAGATTTCTGCTCCATAATAACTGTTATTATTATTATTTATTAAGCACCCACCATATACTGATGCCTGAGGCACCATCTATACATGAAAGAGAAAAGATTTTTTTTAAAAAATCAGTGCTTGAAGGCCTTATGAAATAAGAGGATTCATATCTAACATAGGAAAGATTGTAATGGAAGCAATGTGCTTTTCCCATGTGTTTCATTTTATGGCTCCAATCAACACCAAGGAAGCTTTTTGTCCTTCTGGCCTTGAGAAAAAGCATCCATCAGGAATGCCTACAGGAACACAAGACTATAGGGGAGTTATCATCAACCCACTGGAGCTTCACATATATTTATAAACTCCACCTTCATTTATAACAAGTGCCTATTCACACTAATAAATATTAAGAATGAATCACATATCAAAAACACAGCTGAATACAAGCTGGGCATGGTGGCTCATGCCTGTAATCTCACACTTTGGGAGGCCAAGGCACGTGGATCACCTGAGGTCAGTAATTCAAAACTAGCCTGGCCAGCATGGTGAAACCCTGTGTCTACTTTAAAAATACAAAAAATTAACCGGGCATGGTGGCAGGTACTATGTACCTGTAATCCCTGCTACTCGGGAGGCTGAGGCAGGAGTGAACCTGGGAGGTGGAGGTTGCAGTGAGCCAAGATCATGCCACTGCACTCCAGCCAGGGTGACAGACTGAGACCCTATCTCAAAAAATAAAATAAAATAAACATAAATACCAATGAAGACAGCTGATTTTTTAAAATCAGAACAATGTGTTAATATTTTAGCTAGGTCTATATAACTAAGACAGGTAATCAGTTTGGTCAATTCAACTGAGTAACCAATCAAGTTAACAAATATATCATTCTAGTTTGTTTTTTAGATGAAAATGATCTGGCCACATGCAAGAAAGATGGATGGATGGATGGATGGTGGGTGGATGGATGGATGGATGGATGGGTGGGTGGATGGATGGGTGGGTGGATGAATGGATGGGTAGATGGGTAGATGGGTGGGAGGTGGGTAGAAGAATATAGGAATTGAGAGCAACAGAGAAAGAGGGGAGGAATTCTTGCTGATATGATCTGTTTCAAAACCCTTCCTAACAGCAGGCTCCAGATTTTAGCTATCTTCAGTAGGACTCATGTGAGCCCCAACTGAGCTCCAATTCTGGGGGATGTCATCTTTCTGGCCTTACTTCTCTCCATGGTCAAAAGCCACTTAGGATGTTTTGTAATTATCTGCTTGGCTCGAACTCTCCTAAAAGAAAATGATTTTGTTCAATTTTGTAAATGCAGAGTGCATGAACTTTGCCAACTATTTGGAAGTGAAGAACAACATAATGTGGAAATAGTGAGATACCCTAGAATTTGATTAAATTGGTGTATACTGGATAAGCAACCCATCTAAGGGATACACTGCAAGCTGCTAATGGGTGGGTATTTGTGAAGTCCTCAGAGTACTAAACAAAAGATGAGTACATACCTATTGCCAAAGTACAGCTATGGAAACCTGTAGAAGGCATCACATAAAATAATGTGAACATGGCCAGGCACGGTGGCTCACACCTGTGATCCCAGCACTTTGGGAGGATGACGCGGGAGGATCACGAGGTCAAGAGATCAACACCATCCTGGCCAACAAGGTGAAACCCCATCTCTACAAAAAACAGCTGGACCTGGTGGTGCAACTACTCAAGAGGCTGAGGCAGCAGAATCACTTGAACCCAAGAGGCAGAGGTTGCAGTGAGCCGTGATTACACTACTGCACTCCAGCCTGGCAACAGAACGAGACTCCGTCTCAAAAAAAAAAAAAAAAAAAAAAAAGTGAACATCACTGATTATTTCCTCCTTGTATGGTGAACTAATTATCTCACAAAATCCTGTATCATTATTATTCCCATTTCACAAATGAGGAAACTGAGGTAAAGAAGTTAGCTAACTTCCCCAAGAATACACAGGCAAGTAAGAGCTGGAGCAAAGATTCAAATCTAAGTTGTCATCAGGATCTACACATCATCTCACTAACAAAGAAGCAGTGCCACTACAAGATACACAGGCAGCCTACCGGGTAAAACAAGGGACATCAGGGAGTCCTGGGCAGTGCCCGTGCAGCACTGATGGGAGTGACCTCACAGGGGAGAGGTCTCCTGACCAACGACAATCCCACTTCATGGATTCTGCTGAACGTCCCATCACCCTCCCCCGCCTCTTGCCCACTCCAATCCACCCTGAGACTGTGCCCCCACAAATCATTCCAGAACACATGCATATCAAGTCACTCTCTTGTTCTAGAATCTAGAATGGATCCTGGAATCTAAAATGAATCTAATTCAGTCTTTATCCTGATGCTGAAGGATGCCTCCTGCATGCTCAGCTTCCTCCCAGACACCCAGCCTCATCTGCCTCTGCCACCCCTGCTGCCCCCAGACTCTTCTCCTCACTACCAGAATGCCCTCCTCCCTCCCCTGAGCCCATCAGACACCCCCAGCCCTTCCAGCTCACCTCTACTCCAACTTCCTTCTTGTTATGTGCCCCTTTCTGACCCCTCCTGACATAGACTTTGGCATTTGAATTCCTTGGTACTTTCACTTAATGCACTATGTTGGTGTCTTAGTCCATCTGGGCTGCTATAACAAAATACCATAGACTGAACTGCTTATAAACTATGGACGTCTATTTCTTACAGTTCTGGAGGCTGGAAAGTCCAAGATCAAGACATCATTATGGCTGGGTTTTGGTGAAGTCTCTCCTTGGGTTGTAGACAGCTGCCTTCTCACTGTGCTCACATGGTTAAAGGAGAGGGAGCTCTCTGGTGTCTCTTCTTGTAACAACACCAATCCCATCATGAAGGTTCCACCTCATGACCTAACTGCCTCCCAAAGGCCCCAACTCCAAATACCATCACTTGAGGGTGATGATTTTAACATCCTTAATGGGGTGAGGGGAGGCACTGGCACAGACACATGCAGACCATAGAAACTGGAAATCTTCCAAGTCAGGATCTAAAGAGGATGTGCTTTTTATTATTGCTGAGTAACACACTACCCCAAAAATTTAGTACCTTAAAATCATGATAATTATTTGTTTTGTTTGCAAATCTGCAATTTGGGAAGGACTTAGCTGACTTAGTTCTTCTCATCTCTGCTTCAGGAAGCAAGAGCTGAGGCAGCTTTGGAAAGGATGTACTTTCAGGACAGCTCACTCACACAGGCACTGTGGTAATGCTGCATACCAGCTGGGAGCTCAGCCGGCGATGTTGGCCAGGGGCCTTATTTCCTCAACACATGAGTCTATCCATGAGCTACTTGGCCTTCCTCACAGCATGGCATGCTGACTGGATTCTAAGAGCAAGCACCTCAAAAGGATGACATTGTAAGGTGTGTCATCATTGATGTCCTAGCCTCAGAGATCACACAGCATCTCTCCCACCATAGTTATGAGCCCACTAACATACAAGATGAAGAAATATAGACCCCATCTCTTACTGGGAAGAGTGTCAAAGTTACATTGCAAGAAAAGCAGGTTACAGCCATTTTTGGAGAATACAACCAGTCACAGTGAGCCCAGAGATCAAAAAGGACACCGGAGCAATAGACGCAGTTACTGTTGCATGGAGCAGAGATGAAAAAACTCAGCTGAATTCTTCCCAAATGGCAGATTTGTGAGCAAAATTAGTAATTATTGTGGTTGTAAGCTACTAAATTTGGGAGTAGTTTGTTAGTCGTCAATAATAACCACCAAGTTCTCATGGTGCTCATGGATTTGGAGAGAGAGAGCTCAACTGATACAGCCAGTATGAAATAATATCTATTTTTTGAGCAGTTAGTATGCATCAGACATTGTGTTAAGCCCTTTTCATGTATTTTCTCATTTACAACTCACAGCAACCACATGACGTAGGCACTATTGTCAGACTTATTTTGTACACTAGAAAACCAAGCTACAGAGCAGCAAATCACTTACCTAGAGCTTCACAGCTGATAATCAAGAGCTGGAATGCACTGCGAGATAATACTGAGGACCTGGCAGTACTTTGCAGAGAAAGCAACACTGATGTTGTGCTTTGGAGACAGGTGTGTCCAGGAAGCGGGGCACGGGGGGACTCCACATGGAGGGAACAGCCTCTGCAAAGGATGGAAGTAAGGATGAGAGGTCAGGCAATGTTCCAGCAATGCAGGAGATTCCTAAGAGCTGGAGCTTCAGGTAGAGTGGGGGCAGTGGCATGAGGAAAAGTCAGGGAGCTACGGGCATGAGCCATCTCATGGAACACATCATACATCATGGAACATAGAGCACAAAGCTAAGGCACAGACTGAGAAGGATCAGCAAGCTGAGCTCTGAAGTCATGAGGGAGGAAGAGGTAGATTCCCACAGGGTTAACCTGGAGAAGCTTCTTAGAAGGTACGATGAGACTCAGAAAGAACAATCAACTGCTCATTTTAGAGAAAAGGGAAAAACGTAATCAAGGATCTCCTTCCAAAGGGAATCAATTTGTCACCTATGGGACCACACAAGACCCAAGAAAGGCCCTCCTCATCTCTTGAGGGCCCACTGCAGAAAGTGGGGCATGGACCTAACACCCTGCCCTGTTACTCTGGCCCTGGCTGTCTTCAACTTGTGAACAAATTAAATGTGTGCATCTCACAATGCAGGCCAGTGTACAAAAACAAAGTCAGGGCCCCCAAAGGCCATCCTAGTCCTGTCTCTTACACTTAGTGAAGACAGACAGGCCCAGAAGGTAGGAATAATTAAATGTCCTGGCATCTGTAGATAATGGGAAGCAGCATTATTCCACAGGGAGCTAATTTACGGTGATGAGAGTGGAGGACAGTTGTCAAGCAGGCATTGTGCACCTTCAGGCTGGCTCAGCTTAGCCCTTGTCAAGAGCAGCCATGAGTCCCATGCTCCTCCTCCACCCCCACCCCATGGCACTGTGCTCCCTTCTTACCTACTGAGGCTGCATCAAAGTCTATCAAAGGACAGGTGCAAGCTTAAAGTAAGATTAGTTCTGTGTTTAAAGTTCTTTGTTGCTAATTTAGAATCCCTTGGATATTTTAAGGTTATCCTCAGAGGGAGGCCTGGAGAATCTCTTGGTCCTAAAAAAGAGAGATTCAGCTTCCTGGCATCTTTCTTAGGTGAAAAAGGAAATTTAAATCTTACCTGCTGGATGCTCTATGGACAAGTGCACAGCAGATTGGTTTCTTCTTTCCATCCTCACCATTTCACAGAGCCCATTCTTAGTCTGTTCTCCCACACTTCACTGTGGGGAAACCGTGGGCATGGGCTCAGACACCCTGGGACTTGGAGTCCCAGCTCTGTTCTGAAGTAACTCTGATCTGGGCAAGAGAGCTGACTTCTCTGAGCCCCACTACCTCATCTAGGAAATGGGCAAAATGGGGCAATGACACCCAACTTTGGCAATGGTGTAAGAGTCAGCTTTTCTGGCTGCATAACCAAGTACCACAAAAATAGGAGGTTAAAACAGTGCACTCTTATTATCTCACAGCTTCCCTGTGTCAAGAGTCTGGGCACCACCTTGCTGGTCCTCTGCACTGGGTCTCAATGTGCTGCGTCCAAGGTGGCAGGTGGGGCTGGGATCTTATCTGAAGCTCATGGCCTGCTTCTAAGCTCGCATGGCTGCTGGCAGAAGTTAGTTCATTGCAGGTGTAGTACTGAGGCCCTCTCTCCCTGCCATATGGCCCTCTCCATAGGTAGCCCACATGACAGCAGCTTACTTTTTCCAGGCCATCTAGAGAGGCCCTCACTTCAGTCTCTAACACACTCTTATATACACAGGACCTACAGTCATGAGCTCCGTCACTTCTCTGCAGTCTGTTGGTGTATTAGCCTATTCTCGTGCTGCTAACAAAGACATACTGAAGACTGGGTAATTTATAAAGGAAAGAGGTTTAACTGACTCACAGTTCCATATGTCTGGGGACACCTCACAATCATGGTAGAAGGCAAATGAGGAGCAAAGCCCTGTCTTACATGGTGGCAGAAAAGAGAAATCATGTGCAGATCTCTTGAGCCTTACTCACTATCATGAGAAGAGCATGAGATAGACCTGCCCCCATGATTCAATTACCTCCCATCAGGTCCCTCCCACAATACATGGGAATTGTGGGATCTACAATTCAAGATGAGAATTGGGTGGGGACACAGCCAAACCATATCAATTGGTTAGAAGCAAACCTCAGGTACTTGCCGACACTCAAGGGTAGGGAATTACACAAACGTACAGATACCAGGAGGAAAGAGTTGTTGAGGCCACCTTAGTGCCTTTCTGCCACAGTGCCTAACATGATGCCTGGAACCTAATATATAGCCAAGACTAAGTTTTATTGTTATATATGTGATGGTTAATTTTATATGTCAACTTGGCCGAGCTATGATGCCCAGTTACTTGGTTAAACAACAGTTGCTGTGAAGGTATTTCTTAGACATGATTAGTATCTATAATCAGTAGACTTTGGGTAAAGCAGAATGCCATCCATAGTATTGCGGAGTCTCCCCAGATCAAACTGAAGGCCTCAAAAGGCTTCCAGAGGAAGAGCAAATTCTCAAGACTGCAACATGGAAAGCTTGCCTGAGTTTCCAACCTGCTGCCCTGAAGAATTCAGACTCAAGACTGCTGTAAGATCAGTATTTACCTGAATTTACAGCATGCTACAGATTTTGTACTTGTGGGACCCCAAAATCATGAGTCAATTCCTTAAAAACATACAATGTCATTGTTTTCTTGTCACTGCTGATATTGCTTTATGCAAATCCAGTCAGTGACTGAAGATATTCATTCTACCATTTCAGAATAGATATGTGTATTATGTACACATTATATATGAGATACCTGTATAGATATAACACATATTATATATACAATATATGCACATTATAGACATATAAACATATAATATTAAGCACCTACTATGTGCCAAGCAGTGTGTTAGGAGAAGGTGGAATAGAGTGCTAAAATATGTGCATATTACACAAATAAAAGTAAAGTTGTATTTGTGATAAATGCAATGAAGAAAGGATTTGATGTGATATAGAATACAACCAGGGCATCACCTAGGGGTTGGGGTAGGGAGGAGAGAGTAGAATCAGTGATCCTTCTAAGTGAAATCAGGAGAATGAGTGATTTCTCTGGTATTAATGACTAGGCAATTGTCAATTAATGACTAGTCAATTGCCACAAGATGGGCTTCCTATCAGTCCAAGAAAATAGAAGAACAAATTCCCTGAAAGGCCAAAGGGAAGAAAGAGCCAGCATTGTAATAAAGAACTCAGATGAGAAACAGGATCCTAAAGTTGAAGTGGCTCTTTAAGATCATCTATTCTATCCCTCCAGCAGCTGCTTCCATCCTTTCTACTTCTGGTAAAGTGACCCAAGGCTGTGTTTGAGCCCAATTCAAGTTGGGCACGTATCACACGCGGAAAGCTGTTTCTTCATTGAGCTGAGCTGTCTTCCTGTAACATCCATTCCACTCATCTGTCCTGGTGCAAACACTTGGGGCTACCATGATTCAGAATTCATATATATATATGTATATACACACACACACATATATAAAACGTCAAGACTGTGTCTCCTTTGCAAACAGTCTCTGGCATGTAGTAAAGACTCAAAAAGAAGATGTTGAATTAATGAGTGGGTGAAGGAAGCACTAAATCAATTCCAAATAAGATCAAAGAAAGGTATTCTCGATGAAATTCTTTTTAACATACAAATTAAACTAATAAAAGCAATGGGTGAAATTCTCTGAATATTTTTTAATCTAAATTGATTTTGGAGTTTACTTGCCTGAAGGCAAGGAGATAAACCAAATGCTTCAAAGTCTTGTCAGCCTCAGAATTCCAGTCCTATGAATTATAAAACCATTTTCTCAAGTACTCACACATTTTTTTCAGCACATCTCATAAGAACGGTAATACTGGACCTAGACCAAAAGTCTGTAGAATAAATACTCACAGAATAGACTCTGTGAGTCGAGAGATCCAAAGTTGGGAAACCGTTCAATCATTTAACCTGTCTTGTGTCTACTATAAATCAGGTTTCCAAATGGATCCTTCCTCCTTTGGTTATTTTGCTTGAATAACAAACATTGCTAAGTAGAAATAATATTTATAAGTGAACCATGATTCAAAATTCATATATATATATATATATATATAACCCTTCCCCTCTTTCCACCAACAACTTTGACTAAAAGAATCATTGCTGTAGGTACTGTGAGCTAGCCAGTGGCAAATGTACTGCATTCTCAGCATAATGAAGAGAGAAAAAAACAAGAGATGGGAAGGGATTGACATGGGGTGAGACAGAGAATTCAAGTGAAGAATTAATTTTTTAAGCACAGCTAGAAGTTAATTGGTGCCTCTTAAAGGTAATTAGCATCTCATTTGGAGCACAGAGAAAATGGTTAGATGCTGGAGCTGCCGGTCTGAGGTCCAGCCAGGGAAACGGAAACCACACTAGTTATTTCTAAAAGAGAGAAATTGATATAGGGAATTGGTTAAGCAGAAAGTACACAGAATAAACATGAGGGTTTCCTAGAAGACAAGATGAGGAACCCACAACAGCAAGGTAGTCTAGAGGCATCTAAAAATGAATACTGCCCAAGAGTGCCCTTTGGAGGGTCCTGAGGCCCCAGGGAAGCCCAGAGGTTAAAGGGAGTCAAAAGCAGCAGGATTGCAGGGAGAGATCACAGATGGGAACCACAAAGGGTTAGCTCAGCCCAGAGGACACCAACATGAGCCAGTTCCAACCTTTCTAGCTTCATTAAACTATGCTTTGTCACACCTTTGACCTGGAGGTACTGAAGGCAGCAGCCAAGCACTGGGAGCAGCAGCAGCAAGGAGATAAGCCAAACAACCAGCCATATGACCCAGCTATAGGCTGATGGCAGAGATGGAGGAGGATAGAGGAGGAGGAAGGTTGAAGTGGTATTATTATTAGACTGCAGCAAACTTCATATTATCTAAGATGTACCAGCTCAAGATTCATCCAGGAACAAAAAGGACAAAATGAACCCAGAAAGGGAGATGAATTGGGAATACTGATAATACATAAAGCTGCTCTATGAGTTGCCCCTTCTAAATCCAGCTCATTCAATAATTTAGATTATTGAATTAATTGAATTAATTAATTCAATAATTAATTAATTGAATTGAATTAATATTACTCATTCAGTTCAATACAGAATGCTATTTTAAAAAAAACAAAAACAAAAACACAACACAACCTTAGTAACAAGCACCAGCATCAGGGCCCATGATGAAGAGCCATAGGGAGTGGTGGGGACAGTAACAAACTGGCAACCAGATATCTGTGTTATCTGTGGAGTCTGGCTGCATCTACATAGAATAATGTCATACTGTCTGGGGGACAGATGCTTATGTGGATTATTTGGGGACTACATGGAAGAGTCACAGAACACATCCCTACCCTTCTAGAGGTTGTGACTTTCACCTAGTTCCAAAATATGTTGCCACATAGGCATTATGGATCCATATTTGCCCATTTTCATACTGCTACAAAGAAAAACCTAAGACTGGGTAATTTATAACCAAAAGGAACTTAAGGGACTCACAGTTCCACATGGCTGGGAGGTCTCACAATCATGGCAGAAGGTGAAGGAGGAACAAAGGCACATCTTACAAGGTGGCAGGCAAGAGAGCATGTGCAGAGAAACTGCCCTTTATAAAACCATCAGATCTCGTGAGGCTTATTCACTATCGTGAGAACAGAATGGGAAAACCTAACCCCTGATTTAATTATCTCCCACCAGATACCTCACACAACACACGGGTATTATGGGAGCTACAATTCAAAATGATATTTGCATGGGGACACAGCCAAACTACATCACACCCAATGCTGTGAGGTCTGCTGACTCTTCAAGAAAAGCTGGAATTCCAGGTGATTATGTAAACTCTCCCAATTTCTCAGCATTGCCCACTAATTCTAAATATCTTTAGAACATTGTGTGAGTCTCTAGTTTATGGGCCAAGCAAAACACATCTGCACTGAAGTGTGGCCCAGGGTTGCTGATGAGACCACTGACCTAAATCCACCTCATGTTTTGCTCAAAGCAGAGACCAAAGCATCCCTGTCTCTAAATTTCTAAATGGAGATCTAAATGGAGATCGAGACCATCCTGGCCAACATGGTGAAACCCCGTCACTACTAAAAACACAAAAATTAGCTAGGTGTGGCGACGCATGCCTGTAATCCCAGATACTTGGGAGGCTGAGGCAGGAGAATCGCTTGAACCTGGGAGGCAGAGGTTGCAGTGAGCTGAGGTCATACCACTGCACTCCAGTCTGGGTGACAGAGTGAGACTCTTTCTCAGAAAAAAAAAAAAAAGAAAGAAAGAAAGAAAATAAACAAATGAGAGGGGAAATGAACCCAGAAGAAAGAGATCATGCAGGGAACAAGGAACAAATAAAAGAACTCTACTTTTACTATCCTTCTAGACATGCTTGGTTTCACAAAACAATTACACAATGCTATTTTATAGAAGAGCGCTCATAGAAATTTTAAAATCTTATTGCCAAGATAAAAGAAAAAATTTGTAGTTTGTAGATAATATTGAGAAAATATCCCAAGAAATAGATAGATCAAAATGGCATAAAGTTCAAACGTGTAACAAAAAGAATAAAGAATAACAAAGGTCATTTTAGAGAGTTCAAAATCTAACAAATAGAACAAGAATTAAGGAGAGTAAATTTTAAAAACAATATAAGAAAATTTCCTCACGACTGAAGAATACGGCTGTTAGAAACAAAGCTCAGAGCTGGTAAGGAAAAACGAGCACTCAGACAAAGGATCTCTCAGCAAAGCAAATTTACTCTGGGCAGAAAGGTGCCTCCCACATGGCTGACTGCCATGAGAGCACACAGAACAAAGGAGAGAAGTTTTTATTTCTAAATGACTCCTACCCCGTGTGCTTTCCCCATTGGTGGGAGTCAGATCACACAATCTAAACTAGACCCAATTGGCTAAATATTTAAACTTTCTTAGATAAAGTGATCACATGATGGGAGAGAGGGGAGAAGAGGGCGGGGTTGTCTGCAGCTAATGAGAGAGCCAAGTCTGTTCCCAAATAAGGAAAGGAATGTGAGCTGGTATTCATGATGCTACTGGTGCTGCGGCATGCCTGGGCATGTAGTAAAGTCAGAAAGAAGAAAAAGATAAGTTGGGGGTACTGGGAAGTAAAGAATAAAAGGTTGAGCAGCCTGTTTGATGAGAAACCTTGCCATATCTCACAATGGCTCTCTACAAAGTGCCTACTAAGATGAGAAGACACAAGTCCACACACATAGACTACATCATCATGAAGTTATACAACTTGAAAATTAAAGAGAGTATCCCAAAAGTTTCCAGACACAAAAAGGATAGTCACAAGCAATAGATCAGAAATACATAAAATTTCCCAGTACAGGGTCTTAGAACACAATAGAGTTTATAAAATTCTGAAGGAAAATAATTTTGAAGTGAGAAGTGTATACCCAGTTGGAATATTCTTCCCATGTAAGGAGAGAATGAAGGCCTTTTTAGACATACGGAGACATAGAGCATTTACCTACAAAGCATTCTTTCTTAGGATACTACTACAAGACACACCAGGCAGAATTAAAGAGTAAACCAAAAAATGAGGTAGATGTGATTCAGAAAACAAAATCTAACACAAGAGGCTTAGCCTCCCAGCTTCCACCTATATCTGTTCTCCACATAAAGGCCAAAAGGATCCTTTGAAAACATATGTCCTTTCTGCAAAACCCTCCTTTCCTGCCTCATCTCACAAAGAATGTGAGGGACCAATGTCCCTCCAGTGGTCTAGATCTACAGTCTTGCATGCATGGCCTCTTTGCACTTCTGACTCATCTCCTACTTCTCTCTCTTGCACTTGCTCAGCTCTAGGCATACTGCCTCCTTTTATATTTGAACCTTCCAAATGCATACCTACTTTAATGCCTTTGCACTCTTCAATTTTCCTGGGCCAGAGCTCTTGGTAATTTCCTAAGAAACAGTCATTGTACTTGAATACTCCATGTCCTTGCACATCCCAGAAGGTCTTTATTTTATCCTTACATTTCAGTGGTAGTTTTACTGGGTATAGAATTCTAAACTAAAAAGGTTTTCCTCTTTGTTCTGCCTGGAAACCTTTTCCCCAGATATCCGTGTGATTGTTTTCTTCACTGCCTTTAATCTCTGTTCCAATGCACTTTATCAAGCAGGACTCCACTGATCATCCTACAAAACAGAATGACCCCTTCCCTACTTCCATCATTCCTTATCATCTTTGCCCTATCTTTCTCCCTAGCTCTCATCACCAGCTGGTATGTTATTATTTAATCAGTTAGTTTATTTTATGGCACCAGCCCCTGGAATGTAAAAACCATGAAGACAGGCATTTTTGCTTTGTTTACTGCTGTATCATACCCATAATAATGCCTGATACATGTAAAGAAGGGAGAAAAGGAGGGAGAGAGGGGGAGGGGATGGAGAGAGGGAAGGAGGAGGAATTTCAGTGACCAGTAGCATTAGAGAGCAACCATTCATGTTAAAACAGTAAGAGTGATAACTCAGGATGGGGGAGTCTATGGAAAAAATGAGAACTCTATATCACAAATTATTTAATGGAATATTTAGGGAAAAAAAAAATAAGAAGAGATAGTAAATTATTTAAGTAAAACAAAAACTAACCAGAAAGAAAACACAGGAGAAATTCTAGATGGCCTTGGGTATAATTATGACTCTTTAGATAAAACATCAAAGACACTATCCATGAAAGAAATAATTGATAAGCTGGACTTAATTAAAATTAAAAACTTGTACTCTGTAAAAGGCACTGTCAAGAAAATAAAAAGACAAGCCTCCCAAGACTGGGAGAAAATATTTGCAAAGGACATATCTTATAAAAACTGTTACCCAAAATATATTTTTTAAACTCTTAAAACTCAACGATAAGACAGCTAGCAACTCAGTTTTAAAATAGGCAAAAGACCTAAAACAGATACTTCACCAAATAAGATATACAGATGGCACATAAGCATAGGGAACAATTCTCAACATCTTGTGTCATTAAGGAATTGCAAATTAAAACAATGAGATACCACAACACACCTATTAGAAGGCTGAAATGTAAAACACCAATAACACCAAATGCTGGGGAGGATATGGAGCAACAGAAACTATCACCTTTCATTGCTGGTGGGAATGCAAAATGGTTCAACTAGTTTGGGAAAGACTTTGGTAGTTTTTAAAAAATTAAACAGACTCTTACCAGCAATAGCACTCCTTGGCATTTACCAAAAATAATTGAAAATTTATATCCACACAAAAACCTGCACACAAATATTTATACCAACATTATTAATAACTGCTAAAACTTGGAAGCAACCAAGATGTCCTTCAGTAGATAAATGGACAAACTGGTACATTTGGACAATAGAATATTATTCAGCTCTTAAAAGAAACAAGCTACCAAGCCATTAAAAGACATAAAGTCAACTTAAATGCATACTGCTAAGTGAAAGAAGCCAATCTGAAAAGGCTACAAACTGTATACAGTAATTTCAACTATATGA
Organism: Cebus imitator; assembly: GCF_001604975.1. Lineage (NCBI taxonomy): Eukaryota > Metazoa > Chordata > Mammalia > Primates > Cebidae > Cebus > Cebus imitator. The sequence goes on from NW_016107334.1 coordinate 8,257,401, forward strand.
CCATTCTGGAAAAGGCAAAACTATGAAAACAGTAAAAAGATAGTGGTTGCCAGGAATTAGTGGGCAGAAGGGATGAATAGGCAAAGCACAGAGGATGTTATAGGACCATGAAACAATACTATATAATACTGTAATCGTATCTATTATACATTTGCTCAAACACATAGAATGAACCTTCATGTGAACGACGGACTCTGGGGTGACAACGATGTGTCAGGGTGGGTTCACTGACTGTAACAAAGGTGTTAATCTGGTGGGAGATGTTGGTAATGAAGGAGGCCGTACCTGTGTGGAGATGGGGACATATGGCAAATCTCTGCACCTTCTGCTCAAATTTACTGTGAACCTAAAAGAGTCAAAAAAAAAAAAAAAAAAAAAAAAAAAAAANAAAAATTAGCCAGGTGTGGTGACAATGCATCTGTAATCCCAGGTACTTGGGAGGCTGAGGCACAAGAATCACTTGAAATGAAGGTTGGGAGGGAGAGGTTGCAATGAGCCGAGATCGTACCACTGCACTCCAGATTGGGCGACAGAGCAAGACTCCGTCTTAAAATAAATAAATAAAATAAAATTTTAAAGTTTACAACATTAAGGCCAGGCCCAGTGGTGCATGCCTATAATCCCACTACTTTGGGAGGCCAAGGCGGGCAGATGGCTTGACCCAGGAGTTCAAGACCAGCCTGGGCAACCTGGCAAAACCCCATCTCTACAAAACAAACAAAACCCCATCTCTACAAAACAAAACAAACATGGTGGTGCACGCCTGTGATCCCAGCTACTCTGCACGCTGAAGTAAGAGGATCCCTTGAGCCCAGGAGATCGAGACTCGGCAAGGCAAGATCATACCACTGCACTCCAGCCTAGTTGACACAGCAAGAACTTGTCTCAAAAAAAAAAAATTTACAATTTAAGAGTAAGATATTGCCAGGTGCGGTGGTTCATGCCTGTAATCCCAGCACTATGGGAGGCTGAAGTGGGTGGATCATGAGGTCAGGAGTTCGAGACCAGCCTGGCCAATATGGTGAAACCCCATCTCTACTAAAAATACAAAAATCAGCCAGGCATGGTGGCAGCCAACTGTAGTCCCAGCTATTCAGGAGGCTGAGGCAGGAGAATCGTTTAAACACAGGAGGCGGAGATTACAGTGAGCTGAGATCACACCACTGCACTCCAGCATGACTGACAGAGCAAGACTCTGTCTCAAAAAAAAAAAAAGTAAGATATTCGGCCAGGCATGGTGGCTCATGCCTATAATCCCATCACTTTGAGAGGCTGAGGCAGGTGGAACACGAGGCCAGGAGTTTGAGATCAGCCTGGCCAATATGGTGAAACCCTGTCTCTACTAAAAATACAAAAATTAGCCGGGCGTCAGACACCTGTAGTCCTAGCTACTTGGGAGGCTGAAGCAGAAGAATCGCTTGAATCCGGGAGGTAAAAGTTGCAGTGAGCCAAGATCACGCCACTGCACTCCAGCCTGGGTGACAGAGAGAGAGACTGTCTCAAAAAAAAAAAAAAAAAAAAAAAAGCCATATGAAAGTCTTTTAATGACTTGATACCTTGTCTGAAAAATAGAAAACCTTCTATTCAACAACTCTCAAGTCAAAGGAGGAAAACACTGAAATTGAAACTGAAAAAATAACAATACAACTATATTACAGGACCCATAAGCTACAGGTAAAGCAATACCATCAGAAAAATCATAGACTTTTATACTAATATGAATAAATAACAAAGATTGAAAATAGTGATTAAAGAATTCAACTCAATTTTAGAATTTTTTAATCAAAAAATTGATGGTTACTTCCGAAATGTGATCTCATGTTGCTGTGGGCTGAATGTTGGTGTCACCCCAAAAATTCATAGGTTGGAACCTAATACCCTAAGTGATAATTTTCAGAGGTGAGGCCCTTGGGAAGTGACTAAGTCATGAGGGTTCTACTCTCATTAATGGGATTAGTTCTCTTATAGAAGAGGCTTGAGGGAATTCCTGTGCTGCTTCTGTAATGTGAGAACACAGCAACAAGTCAACATCTACAAAGCTCTCCCCAGATATCAAATCTGTTGGCACCTTTATCTTGGACTTCCCAGCCTCCAATACTGTGAGCAATAAATTTTTCTGGTTTATAAATTACCCAGTGTAAAACATTTTGTTATTGCAGTACAAATGGACTAACACATACAAACGTGTGCAGCTGACTCTTGAACAACATAGAGATTGACACAAACTCCCATGCAGCCGAAAATCCCCATATAACTTTTGACTCCCTGATCATTTAACTACTAATAGCCTACTGTTGACTGGAAGCCTTATAAATAACATAAACAGGCCAGGCACGATGGCTCACGCCTGTAATCCCAGCACTTTGAGAGGCCGAGGCAGGCAGAACACTTGAGGCCAGGAGTTCTGGACCAGCCTGGCCAACATAACAAAACCCTGTCTCTACTAAAAATCAAAAAATTAGCCAGGCGTGGTAGCATACACCTGTAGTCTCAGCTACTTGGGAGGCTGAAGCACAAGAATCACTTGAATCAGGAAGGTGGAGGTTGCAGTGAGCAGAGATCAGGCCACTGCACTCTAGCCTGGACAACAGGGTGAGATTCTGTCTCAAAATAAATAAAAAAATAAATATCAACAGTTGATTAACACATGTTTTCTATGTTATATTGTTAGAGGAGGTGGTTAGGCAGACATGAGAAAAGCAAGAAAGATCCCCCCAGAAATGTCAGTTGCCGCTTGGCAAATTCTCCTTTCTTCTCGTCAGCCTTATTCTGCAAAGAAGTTCGAACATTAACCAGGGTTCTTAATAAGAAAAGAGAGTAAAATAAATATTGGGTAGACAATTGGAAGCCTCTGTGAAAACTGCAACATTTTTAAACTATTTTTTAAAAAACTAATTCTGGGCTTACAGAGAAAGTGCAAAGGAAGAGCGGAGAGTTTTTACATGCCCGCCCCCATCCTGAGCTTTCATTAATGCTGACGTCTTACATGATCAGAGTACAATTATCAGAACCAGGAAATTTGTACTGGCATAATACTAAAGACCTTATTCAGATCTCACCAACTTTTCTGCCAATGTCCTTTTTTCAGTTCCAGGATCCTATCCAGGAAACCATGTTGCATTTAGCTATTTCTCCTTCAGCATCTATAGTCTGTAACAAACTCTCAATCTTTCATGACCGTGGCACTTTTGAAAGTATTGACAAGTTATTTTGTCAAAGGTTCCTTCATTTGAATTTATCTGATGTTTCTCATTAGACTGAAGCTATACAATTGCAAAATTTGATTAGATAAAAAATGAAATTTTCTACATGAAACACTATAAGCAAAGTCAAAAGATAAACCCCAAACTCAATAAAATAATCTGAAAGACCTACCCCAACAAATAGCCAATTTGCCTCATAGTTTCTACAATAAATAAGATGTACAATTCATAGAAAAACTGTCAAAATATGACTAATAAATAGTTCAGATAAAAGGATTTATATCGACTCAAATATACAAAAAATGTATTTAAACTCATTCATAGTAAGAGAACTACAAAACAAAATTATAATCATATCTCATTGTAGTAATTTATCAGATTGGCAAAGAGTAAGTCATTTAACAATAAAGCATTTTGTGCTTGCAAAACGCTCAAGAAACAAATTACATTGATTTACAGTCCACATATAGTAATTTCTCTTTTAAATAGATAATAAACATGCATATGAAATGACATGTGTATACGGTATGAATTCCAGACCTGATAATAACCTGAATTTCCATCAATAGACCAGTAGTTAAACAAATTTTAGTCCATTTATGCAACAGAATACTATGCAGCCATCATGAAGAATAATGCATGCTTCTATGTGTTAACGTAGAATACTATCTATGATGTATTTTTAAAAAAAAAAAAAAACAATGAATGGATAATATGTATCACATGCCACTATTTCAAGGGGAAAAGGAAAATATGTATGTATGTGCCTGCATGTGCATAAAATTTCCTCTAGAAGGATGCCTAGAAATGTGGGTTGCTCTGTAGGGCCATCTGTCTGCTAGAAGAGAACAATGGTAGAAAAACTTATTTTTCACTGGAAACCCACAAAATTGCCATATTATAAAACAAAAGCAATCATAGAAAATATTTGGCTGCCTAGGAAACCACATTCATAGAGTCATAATGACATGCACGCTTTTTATTGATTTAACTAACAATTGTAAGGCAGGGTCACCTTATGGGGGAGACAGGGGAGGAGAGGGTCAGATGAGGCAGTGCAGAGGAGATCAATGATCTCCCATCACCCCAGGAAGACATGGGCAATGTCTAAGATCAAATAATCAGGAAAGTGCAATGTGAACATATTATTTAGAAGTATGGAAAAAACAAAGGAAAGAGACAACTGAAAGACTTAAAAAGTGATTGCCTGTGGAAAGACAGCCAAGCCAGTGGTGGCTATGAGGGCTGGGCCTCTGTTCTCATTACAAATCTTTTTGTACTGTCAGAGTTTGAACAACGTGCTTGTTTTACTTTGATACAATTGCAGTGCACAGATAATTGGTTATAGAAAGTGTACAAAAACTGTAAAATTGTAAAAGAAACTATTACTAATTGGCATGCACTCAGCCTTCCATTTGTTCTCACCCCTAGGATAACCACATTATCATCCCAACACCTTTGCAAGCATTTCTCTATGTCTATACAAATATAAATGCATATGTGAACACAAGTCATTATCTGTCACACAGATGTATCTGTGTACATATGTGTGTATATACAATACAAATATATAAGTATATGCAAATATATATAACTATCATATATAATATATACATATATGCGTATCGATATAGAAAATTCTTGTGGGTTTTTTTGTGTGTGTTTGGGCTGCTGGACAGGCAGGGCAGGGCTATCCCATGGACAGAGTAGCCCAGAGAAGCCACACACACCTGTAATCCCAGCTACCAATGAAGGTTAGACAGGAGGATCATTTCAACCCAGGAGTTCGAGGCAGGCCCAGGCAACAAAGTGACACCCTCTCTCAAAAGAAAGAAGGAGGGAAGGAAGAAAGGAAGAAAGGGAGAAAGGGAGAAAGGGAGGGAGGGAGAGAGAGAGAGAGAAAGGGAAAGAAAAGAAAAGAGAGAGTAAGAGAGGAAGGAAGGAAAGAGAGATTTTTGAAATTGAAAATTTGGATTTTGTTCTTCTGTTTGCTATTGAAATTCTCTCTGGAAAGAGAGAGAGAGAAAAAAATAGATAGATATACACACAGAGACCATCAGAGAGAAAGGAAATCAATACAAATATCTCTCCATCTTCATCTCTGTCTCATTCTCTTGGTCTCCTGGCTCCATGCGTTCATTTATTTCCATTTGATGGGAGCTCCCTATTCCAGTTTGTTAACCTGGCTCTCCTCTCTCAAAAGTTACCAGGTCCCCTCCACAGTCGTAGTGTTCTGGCCTCTTACTGGTTGTGTGTAGAGCATACACAGATCGGGTTGTTGGGGTCCTTCCAGTATTTGCTGGGGCCGGTGACATGATTGGGCCTACCCCTGTAGCAGCCATGGGGTGCCCTGCTCAGAGCTCCCTTCCTGAGACAATATTGGGTAAGGAGTACAATCAGCTGACATCCTTTGGCTACAGTGCCTTTAGGACTTGCTGAGTGTTTGAGCCAAAGCCATAGTCTCCTCAGCAGCCACCAGAAAGTGACAAAGTCCAATGCAGTAGTAGGCCTGGCCACTTCTGTCCCTTAGGGATGCTGTGGACAGCCTTTGTGCTGAAGCTCCACTGGGGAAGGCTCACTTCCCAGAGCTGCACAGCAAGCCTTCTTCATGCCTTCTCTTGCACAGAGAGCAGACCCACCTCATGGTCTGCAGGTTTCTCTGCCTTGTCCTGCTCCTTCTCCTCTTTATCTTTCACATGCATTTACCTCCAGAATGGTTTGCACTTCTGTGTCTCACTCGCCGCTTCCCGAAGGACCCAAACTGACTCATTTTTCAGCCAAGGAATGCAAGGAGCCTCGGTGCTCTTAGGTTTATATCACTTAACCAATAGGTCAGCTCCTACCATGCAGTCCACAAATATTCCTCTGCCTCCTCGTGGGGACGATCCAGCTCTCTGGGGTCAGCAATATGGGTAGCCTCCCTCAGAGCAGACAGTGCAGAGGCCTGGAAGTTCTCAAGAGGCACAACTGGCATCTTCCTCTGGGCTGCTGGGAGAGGCAGGGCCTCTGTGCCTGAGTCCCTCGTGTTTACCTGTGTCCTAGAAAATGCTAGCCTCCACCTCTTCAGTCAAGAGCTTGGGAAAACTTGTTGCCTCGCTGGCCTTGGTTGTTGAGTTACTCCAAAGAGGAAGGGGTTCTTGGAGAGGTGCATGCAAGCTGCCATATTCCCAGAATTCCCTAGTAGTGATACAGGAAGACAGCAAGGGGTGGAGGGGTGTCCAGGTACAGGCCAATGAGGAGAGAGAATGGTAGGGGTCACCTAGCACAGATGTGATGCACTCCCATCCCAGCATTGCCTCCTGGACAGATCTCTGGTTGCCCTGAATTCATCTGAACAGTTCAGCATAGCTGTTGGCCTCACAAGATGAATCTCACTGACTCATTACTTTTATTTTGTGGGTGTACATACACCACTCAACTGTCACAAGAGAATCAAAACTACACAGGATTTTCAGACTGGTTTCCATTCTCCCAGAAGTTCTGAATCCTTCAAGTCAGTTTCTGTCATTAAGCCATGTCAGGTAATGTGGAGAAAAAAGTAAGAGGGAATTTAAAAAATCAAAGAAGCAGTAGCTCAACAATAGAATCATGTTCTTTCTACTCAGTATCGATTGTACGTCATTCACTGTTGGATTGCTTTCCACTTTTTCACTTCAAAATTACTCCAGGAAGAAATGAATATTTTTCAGCAGGTGATCAAGATCATCAAATGTACTTCTGAACTCTTCTAATGAAAGACAATTACTTTATGTTGCCTTAGGCTCTTTCCAGCCAACTCAATGTCGATGTCAAATCCTCCAATTAAAAAAGGGACATTTTTGAAAAAGACTGATGAAATCTTCAAAGAATAAAGTTGGTTTAACAACCATGCCGGCTATCAGAACTTCCTATGGGCTAGCACAACAGCTACTGCTGTGTAGTAAAAAACACATGAAGTCTGGAGGCTTGGGTTAAAGTCCCAAATCTGCCCCATAAATTGTACTACTTAGCAAATCATCTACCCCACTGGGCCTCAGTTTCCTCATGTTTCAGAAGATGGATTTTCAAAATATTTTGCAACGAACTTCTTTTCCAACAAATCTCACTCTATTAAAAGAGGGTAGATGCCAGGTGCAATGGCTCACACCTGTAATCCGAGCACTTTGAGAAACCGAGGCAGGAGGATCACTTGAGGTCAGAAGTTTCAGACCAGCTTGGTCAACATGATGAAACCCGAACTCTACTAAAAATATGAAAATTAGCCGGGCGTGGTAGTGTATGCCTATAGTGCACCTCAGGAGGCTGAGGCAGGAGAATTGCTTGAACCTGGGAGGCAAAGGTTGCAATGAGTCGAGATCTTGCCACTGTACTCCAGCCTGGGCAACAGAGCGAGACTCTGTCTCAAAAAAAAAAAAAAAAAAAAAAAAAAGAGGGTAAAGCTCCTACCTAATAAAAGTATCTGTTATGGGCTGAATTACATCCCTTCAATAAAGACATGTTAGTGTCCTAACTCCCAGCATCTCAAAATGTGACCTTATTTAGAAACTGAGTCTTTCTAAGAGTCACCAAGTAAAATGAGGTCATTAGGGTGGGCCCTAATCCAATATAATCAGTATCCTATTAACAGGGGGAAATATGGACACAGAGACGTGCACTAAGGGAAGAAGATGTGAAGAGACACAGACAGAGGTTGGCCATCTACAAGCCTGAGGCTACCAGAATCCCAGATGAAGGTCTAGAACAGCTCTTAATCCTACACACAATAAAAAACACACCCTGACCTCCCAGTGCCTTCAGAGGGGGCGTGGCTCAACCAACACCTTGATTTCAGACTTCTGGCATCCAGAATCATGAGATGATAAACTTCTGGCCAGGCGCGGTGGCTCATGCCTGTAATCTCAGCACTTTGGGAGGCCAAGGTGGGCAGATCACAAGGTCAGGAGATTGAGACCATCCTGGCCAACATAGTGAAACCCCATCTCTACTAAAAATACAAATAAAATAGCTGGGTGTGGTGGCACCCTCCTGTAATCCCAGCTACTTGGGAGGCTGAGGCAGGAGAATCACTTGAACCTGGGAGGCAGAATTTGCAGTTAGCTGAGAGCACGTCACTGCACTCCAGCCTGGGCAACAGAGTGACACTCCTCAGCTACACAGTTTGTAGAACTTTGTTACAGAAGTTCTAGAAAACTAATACAGTTAAAATCCTCTACTGTCTGTGGAGTTCCACAGAGCACAACCCAAAGCCCCCTGAAGTAAATGATGGCCAAGAGCCCTACTACCTCTTCTAGCCCATAAGAGCTGGTGTTCTTACACAACCCTAGGGCCCTAACGCTTCTGAGCACTCATCAAGAGGACATTCCTGCATACGACGTTTGAAGGCAAAGTGTGTGCACTTTGCCTTCAAACATCACACTTCAAAGTAAAATATAAATATTTTATTAAAACAACTATACTTTCCAAAGAAAGAAAATTTTCATGCGAAGAGGGGCAATTGTTTTACATTTTCAAATATATTTTAACATCTGGAATCATAGAAGACAGCTATACTATTGGGTCTGCTTCTACATCCAATCTGTTGCAATATGTTGTTGGGTTTAATTATGCAAAGAAAATCCAGCTTCACATAGATACGTCATTGGAAATGGGAGGATCTTGCCATTTCCAATTGCAAGGAAACTTGGGGATCCTTGACTTGACAAGGGGAATCCCAGAGACCAAGATGGTGAGTGGGGAGGGAAGAGCTGGATAAGAAAAGAATGATGGAGCAGCCAAGACACCCAGAGCTCTGCTCCTGGGGAAGACACACACATGACACGCATCAGAACATGACTTCCTGTTACAAAAGGAAAAGAATGGTATTTTTCTGAGTTCATATTTCTTCATCCATGGGACTGAAATGCAAATCTCGAGAGTCTAGGAGAGAAAAACAATGTGCAATTAGAACACCTCAAGACCCTTCCACTGAGACTGTGACTGTGCCTCCCCTTTATGCAATTCTCTGTGCCCCCTACATTCCCACTTGAGTGAGTAGAGTAATAATCCTCCAGCTCCCAAAGCTGTCCACTAACTCAGATAAAGAAGCCATCTGCAAAGTAGAACCGCATCAGAGCACAAAAGGTGGGTCCTCACTAATGAACAGGAGCCTGGTTTGACAGCCTGGGCTGCCCGCCAAACTCATTTGTTTCCAGACTTTGCATTTGCCAACTGAAGTTGTTGAGAATTAATAGGCCCCCAAAATATTTCCTTGGATACATGAATACATGATGCAAGAGCTGCCAGCTTTGGCCACTTCCAATGAAGTTAGAAAAAGCAAAGTTAAAATGTAATGAAACAGAAGAGCCAAGGAACCATAAACCACACTCCAAATGCAGGCCATTCCAAAAGGAACATTCAGTTAATTTGCTGCATTCATGGAAGGGAACACTTATTCTAAATCCATATTCAGATCTCAAGTGTCAGCTGAGAGCAAGGGAAGGGAAGCTGTCTTCTAGTACCATAGATAATAAATAAGCATTCAAATGTATGAGACTGTTCGATTTAAACAATCCAGATAGTGTATACTAACTTTTCTTGGGAGAGATGTTAGAAAGTAAATTTTAACTGAAATAGAGAATAAAAGGTGAAGTAAAATGGAAGAAGAATCCTAGAATCCTCATAAAATATTAAGTTTTTAATAAACTTAAGAAGACTTATTAAAAATAAACTGATTGGCTTCTAGTTTGGGGCCTGGCATGTAAGGAGTTAACAAGTGAAAACCTGAACAAACTGAAAAATCAACAGTTCTTCCTAGATCTGCTGGAGAACTGGGGTCACAGGGCAAACTGATGCACCAAAACTGAGAGAGAGAAACAGGCAGAGGCAGAAAATCACAACTTTCTGGAAGAGAAACTCAGGAGCAGGAAACTCCAGGGAATAAGTGCTGAGGTAGGAAAGCCTGAACTGTGATTGATGGGGGCTCAGTGTGGACAAGACTGAGATTCAAAAACTTCAGAAGAGACCCAGTCATAGGGGAATATCCATGCTTTTGTGAAGTTTTACCTCCAATAGCTCTACTAGGTCCTTATTGTAAATATCAGAGAAAATCCCCTTGTGCTTCCAAAAGGGGAAGGGAGAGAAAGAACCATTTTGAAATATGCCAGAGAATTCTGGTCTTTTTAAAGGCCTGCCCTGAGGAGAAACACTTTTACCAGAGCCTAACCTGCTGGCATATTACCAAAGCCTAATTTACCTGGAGGAAGGAAGTTACCCAATCCAGCTTCCTCTACCCATCCTGTTCGACCTAAGTGGGAAATAAAAAAAAACTGAGATGCACTGTGTGAAGTTCACAGTCCAGAGCACAGGCTCACCAAAACACTAAGACCAAATCACAGGACAATGGAATGCTTCTCCTGCCCCACACCTTACCACCACACAGCTAAACGTCTATTTATCAGAGTTCCTTTCTACCAGTACATCATTTCCAGATTTCAATAAAAAATTTACAAGATATACTAAGAGGCAAACAACACAGTTTGAAGAGACTAAACAGGCACCAAAACTAGATTCAGCTATGGCAGGGATGTTGGAATTATCAGACCAGGAACTTTCTTAAAACTCTGATTAATATGCTAGGGGCCTTAATGGAAAAAGTAGACAACATACTGGAACAGATGGATAATGTAAGAAAAGAGGTTGACATTCTAAGAGAGAATCAAAAAGAAATGCTAGAGATCTAAAATCACTTTAACATGAATAACACATGCTTTTGATAGACTCAATACCATCCTTTACACAGCTGAAAAAAGAGTATCTGAGCATAAGTATTTGTAATGATAGAAACTTCCAAAACAGAAAAGCCAAAGAGAAAACAAACATACTGGGAAAAAATCAGAGCAAAGTAACCAAGAGCTGTGGGACAGCTATGAAAGGCATAACATACATGGAAATAACAGGAGGAGAAGAAAGAAAGAAAGGAAGAGAAATCATATTTGAAATAATGATAACTGAGATTTCCCAAATTAAAGTGAGAAACTGAACCACAGACCTAAGAACCTCAGAGAATACTAAGCTTAATAAATTCCAAAAAAGAAAAAACTACACGCAGGCATATTATATTCAAATTGCAGGAAATCAAAGATAAAGAAAAAATGTTAAAAGATTCTGAAGAAGAAAAAAAAAGACTTTAAGAAAAAGCAAAGCAAAGATAAGAATTACATCTGACTTCTCTTCAGAAACCATGCAAGCAAAAAGAGACTGGAGTGCAATCTTTAGCACTGGGAGATTAAAAAAAAAAAAAACCCACCAACCTAAAATCTGTAACCTGTGAAGTTATCCTTCAAAAGTGAAACAGAAATAAAGATTTTGTCAGACAAACAAAACTTGAGGGAACTTGCTACCAGTAGACTTATCTTGCAAGAAATATTAAAAGAAGTTCTTCTGAGAGAAGGAAAATTATATAGGTCAGAAATCCAGATCTACATGAAGAAAGGAAGAGCATCAGAGAATAAGTGAAAGTAAAATTAAAATGTTTTATTTTTCTTATCCTTAATTGATAACACTTTGTTCAAAATAATAACAATCATGTATTCAATTATGTATGTGTATATATGTACATATGCTTATGTATAATTCAGATGAATGATAGTAATGATACAAGGGATGGAAGAGAGGAATTCAGACTTTTCTTATTACAAGGTACTTGCATTACTTGTGAAGTGGTGCAGTGTTGTTTAAAAGTAGACTTGAATTAGTTGTAAAATATATTGAAAATTCTATGGAAATCACTAAAAGAGGGGAAGAAAGTATAACTGATATCTAAGAAAGAAGAAAATCATATAAAATGCTCAATTAAACTACAAAAAACAGAAAGACACAATCTGCCAACACTCACATGAGAAGAAACAATCTGGATAGGCCCATATCTATTACTGTCACTGAATCAGTGATTAATAACTCTCCAAAATAGAAAGCTCCAGGCCCAGATGGGTTCACTGTTGAATTCTACGAAACATTTAAGAAAGAAATCATACCATTTCTCTACAATGTCTTCCAGAAGATAGGAAGAAAGGGAATACTTCCTAAATCATTCTGAGGCCACGATCACCCTAATACCAACCAAAAACATTACAAGAAAAGAAAACTATAGACCAATATCTCTCATGATCATAGATACAAGAATTCTCAACAAAACAAAACATTTTCAAATTAAATCCAACAAAGTATATAAAGAACTATTCACCACAACCAAGTGGGACTTATCCCAAATATGCTAGGCTGGGTTAACATTCAAACATCAATTAATGTAATACAATTAAATCAAAAGAATAAAGAAGGAAGATCACATAATCATGTAAACAGGTACAAAAAAAGCACTTGACAAAATCCAACACCCATCTATGATTTTTAAAAAATCTCTCAGCAAACTAGAAATAAATGTGAGCTTCTTCAACTCAATAAAGAACATTTACCAAAAAAAAAAGAAACAAACTACAGCTAACATAATTCTTAAGGTGAGAAACTTGAAGCTTTCCTGCTGAGGTTATGAATGAGGTAGGGATGTGCTCCTTCACCACTGCTTTTTAACAATATACTAGAAGTCCTAGTTGATGTAATAAGACAAGAAAAGGGGCTGGAGGGAAGCTATACAGACTGGGAAAAAAGAAATAAAACTGTCTTTGTTTGCAGATAACATGATCATCTATGTAGGATATCTGAAAGAACTGACAAAAAAATCTTCTGGAACTAATAAGCAATTTTAGCAAGGTTGCAGGATACAAGGCATAAAAATAATTGCTTGCATACCAATAATGACCAAGTGAAATGTGAAATTAAAAACACATTACCATTTACATTAGCATACAAAAATGAAATACTTAGGTATAAACATAGCAAAATATGTACAAGCGCTACATGAGGAAAATTACAAAAGTTACAAATCTCTGATGAAAGTCATCAAAGATCAAATAGATATTCCATATTCATGAATAAGAAGATTTGACATTATCAATATGTCAGTTTTTCCTGCTTTATAAACTGAATACAAGCCCAATAAAAGTCCCAGCAATTTATTTTGTGCATATTGACAAACTGATTTTAAGGTCTATATGCAGAGGAAACAGAAGAGTCAACTCAACACTGAAGAAAAACAAAGTCAGAGGACTGTTATTACATGACTTCAAGAATTACTTTAAAGCAACAGTAATTAAGACCATTTGGTACTGTTGAAAAAATACACCAATGGACTAGAATATAAAGCCCAGAAATAGGCCACATAAAATAGTCAACTAATGTTTGTCTGAAAATTGAGCAAAAGCAATTAAATGGAGCAAAGATTGTGTTTTTAACAAATTGTGCTGGAACAACTAGACTCCCATAGGCACACACACAAAAAATTTACACAGGCTTTCCACCCTTCACAAAAATTAACTCAAACTATAAAACCCCTAGAAGATAACATAGGAGAAAAATAGGGGTTGGGCGGCAGGAAGGCATGGATGAATAGGCAGAGTACAGACAATTTTAGGCACTGAGATTATCCTACAAGGTACTATAATGGTGAATGTACATCATTATACATTTGTCCAAAAGCATAGATTGTACAACACCAACAGTGAACCCTAATGTAAATGATGAATCCTGGAGAGTAAAGATGGGTCAATGTAAGTTCATCAGGTATAACAAATGTACCGCTCTGGTGTGAAATGTTAGTAGTGGGAGTGGTTGGGGAGAGTGAGGCAGGGGTAATGTGGAAAATCTCTGTACCTAACAATTAATGTTGCTTTTCTAAAACTTCTCTAAGAAAATTGTATTAACTTATTTAAAAGACAGATTTTCTTGCAAATCGTTGGCTGCATTTCCTTTCAGATTGTGTTTTCTCAGCACACATATTTATCAAAACACTGTCAAGCAGCTAAAACTCTGGATTTGCCCCACCCTCTGCTGAAATCCTGAACACAAGTCCGTGCAGTTAATAAACATCGTATCGACTGTTGACAGATACAGTAGGAACTACAGTTCCTGATATCTAGACCTTTGGATATTTGCAGGAAGAGGGGCTGTACTTTTTTTTTCCTATTAATTCTAAAGGCATTGATACCAGGATACCTCACGTTCAACTCATCCAAAGCACACAGAATGGACTGGAGCCCTGGAGGCAGACATGTGATAAGCTGAGGGTGACTGAGGAGTCTCAGAGGGACCAAAAACCACATCCCTTAACCACATATCATGGAAGGTGTCAACCTCTTCATCCTTCCCATACCCAGGGCATGTGCTACAGATGGCCCAACCCATTGTCTCAGGGGCCAGGAGAAAGATACCTGGCTTCTTCCTCCTGGGAGACTGGGGAAGCCTCACAGGAAGCCCTCCCATGTAGCATCCCACCTCTCTTGGCTCTCTGCCTGAAATCATGAAAAGGATTTTATTCTAAATCTAAACTTCATGGTTTGAAGCTTGATCAGTTAAGATACTTGACAGCCAACCCTTCTTCACATCTGCCCAAGGAAATCATGAAAGACCCAGGTTCCTTCCAGCTGCTGAACGTACCATTCTTAAGGCAGAAACTTTATTCCCATTGTTACAAAATGGCGGACCAACCCCAGGCTGTGCATTGCTGTTCCACGCAGAGAAAAGAAGGAGAGGGGAGGGCAAAAGGAAAAGGAAAAAAGGCACTTGCTGGCTGACCTGTTCCTTTATATCAGAAAAAAAATCAGTAACTTTCCATGAAGACCCACCCAGCAGACTTTCACTTAAATGTCTTTGACTGAAACCATGTCAGACAACCATGCTCACCAGCCAGACAGCGTGGGAAATAGCTTCTTTGATCTCTACATTGTCCCACTGAAAAAAAAAGTGTTTGTCAATAAAGAAAAGTGGGGAATAGCCATTACATAGTCAGCCAGCAGTATTGGCCATAAAGTGTATCCAAAAAGCCAACAGTGCTTTGCTTGTGGGGAAAAGTTAAACCTAGAGTTGGGACTAAAGTGGCTACAACACCCTGTTTAAGTGACCCCTTTTGACAATTCATTTCCACCACGCCCCCAAATGCCTGGAAAAAGACCAGTTAGAGAGCTTCAACCTGACTCACTGAAATAGCTCAAAATGTGTGCATTTCCACATAATTACTGATTTCCTCAACAGATTCAATGTCTAAGTTTATCTTCACTTTAATCCAATTTCATGCCTGGAGCAGAGGGATTCCAGCAGAAGGTCTTTCTTAACCTTCTGATATCATTAATTATTGCTACATTGGGAGTTGCTGCACAGAACAAGCAGGTTTTTAAATAGAAATCATTTGTCTCTCAGCAGGGAGACTCAACGGCTTTATTTCCGAACATTCAAACTGCTGCACTTGAGTAATCGGGTTGCATGGTGATCTCCCTGTGCTCACCTCCAAGCAGAATAAATCCTTCCTCTTTGGTTCCCAGATCAGCCCAATTTGCCACCTGTAGCAGAAGGCGTCCATTTCCTCCTTTAATTGTTGAATAGGTTTTTCTAGAAGGAAAGGCCAGCCTCTCCCTGAGCTCTGGGCATTTGGTCATGCTTCCTGGTGATTTTCTGCTCAAGGAAATCCCCTAACTCATTAAAAAATAATAATAATAGATTAATTGACCAGTTCAGTAACAAGTCGCTCCAGGACCCAATAAACTTTGCAAAGAGTACATTCCAATTACAACTGGACTCAGCAGGAGCCCAGCGGGTAAGCCAGCATAATCTTTCTCCAGCATGCAGGAATTTTTATGTTTTCTTCATTCATGTCACTCTTCTGCTTCAGCGTGGGCATGGGGTCCATCTGCAACTCCTATCTTGTCAATTTCTTGCCACTAAGACTCGAATGACTCTTGTGGCCCAGGGTTCCAGTAAATGACTTTGTGAAACCAACATGGCCTCATAAAGTGTTACTCCAGACCTGGGTTTGCAGAATTGCAGTGGGGCATTCGGGCCAAGTAGAGACAAACATCTGGGAAGCTGTCAGTGTTCTATCTGGTAGTGCAGCTGGAGCTTGCCCTCCACAGGGCAAGAAGGTCAGCAGGAAGCAGGGACTTTGGCAACTATAGCCTGATTGCAAAAGCAGGCAGAGGAAGTATGGCCAAGCCTCAGATAACGAGTCTGCTGAGAGGCAGCAGCAGAGTTTGCTTCTTGATGGGGCTGCTCCCTCCAGGACAAGCTACATCATCATTTGGAAACCTTGACAACATAAAAATATTCCCCCTGGAAGGGCACCAGTGTGTAAGAGACTTCATGCAAGGTCAAAGGGCAAGGCAACTCAACAGATGTTTATTAGGCACCTCTCATGTGAGGTGGTGGATATGTTATTGTGTTTGACTATAGCAATCATAAATAAATATATATATATATATAAACATCATGTTGTAAAAATTTAATTATACAATTTATTTTTTAAAAGTAATAAAGAAGGAAGAGAGAGGAGGGAGGGAGGGAGAGAAAAAGGAAGGAAGGAGGGAGGGAGGGAAGGAAGGAAGGAAGGAAAAGGGAAGGAAGGAAGGAAGGAAAAGGGAAGGAAGGAAGGGAAAGAGAGGAAAATCAACAACTTTACTTAGCTGGATGTGGTGGCTCATGCCTGTAATCCCAGCATTTTGGGAGGCAGAGATAGGTAGATTGCTTGAACCTAGGAATTTAAGACCAACCTGGACAACATTGTGAGATCCCATCTTTATAAAAAATAATAGTAATAGTCCAGGTGTGTTGGCACACTCCTGCAGTCCCAGATGCTTGGAGACTGAAGTGAGAGAACAGCTTGAGCCCGGGAGATCCAGGCTGCAGTGAACTGCACTCCAGCCTAGGTGACAGAGGGAGAGCCTAAGAAAGAAAGAAAAGAAAGAAAAGAAAGAAAAGAAAGAAAGAAGGGAGGGAGGGAAGGAAGGAGGGAGGGAGGGAGGAGAGAGAGAAAGAGATGAAGGAAAGAGAGAAAGAAAGGGAGAAAGAAAAAGAAACGACCTCTCATCTGTCAGCTCTGACCCAGAACTCATGGACTGCAAAAAACTAAGCCAAGGGCCAGGCACGGTGACTCACACTTTGGGAGGCCAAGCTGGATCACCTGAGGTCAGGAGTTTAAGACCAGCTTGGCCAACACGGCAAAGCCCCATCCTTACTAAAAATACAAAAATTAGCCAGGCATGGTGGCATGCACCTGTAATCCCAGTTACTCGGAAGGCTGAGGCAGGAGAATCGCTTGAACCCAGGAGATGGAGGTTGCAATGAGCCATGATCACACAACTGCACTCCAGCCTGGGCTACAGAATGAGACCCTATCTCAAAAAGAAAAAGAAAAAAAACTAAGCTAAGGTTCTTGCCTTTCTCAATCCCTCTGAAATGTCTCTGCAAATAAAATATGATCTAGATATTAAAAGGACAGCCATAACATTCTAAACTCAGCCTCTTTTCCCCTCATCATTTTCTCATTTCAACTTCCCCTCACCAATCTCACTTTTTATGTGGGCTAAAAGAAGAGCCAGCCCTGGCAGTGAAGGATGGACATGGCTTGTTTCTCACATAAGAAAAGGCAAAGCAAACATTCTAGTCCCGGGCAGGGCAACCAGTGCCCAATCAGTCTATGCACAGACTCGGAGTGGGGGCGCTCCTGCTTCTAGAAACCCACAGCTTTGAGACCTTCAATGTCCCCTAGCTGTGCATCTCCATGCCCGTTGGCTGAGTATAGATCACAAGCATCTCAAGGGCATGAATCAGGTCTCAGGGACCTTGATATTTGTAGTGACTCCCAGAAGCTACTAGGTACTGAATCAGGGTTTCTAAACCTCACACTGTTGACATCTAGGGCCAGAAAATTCTGTGCAGCAGGGGCTGTCCGGGACACTGCAGACCATTTAAAAGCATCCCTGGCCTCCAACCAACAGATGCCAGTAACACCTCCAATCTTGTTGTGGCAACCAAAACTGTCTTCCAACATTGCTTCCTGTTGGAAAACTAATGAACAAAATGAATGTTTGTTAAATGAAATACATAGATGGCCACAGTCCTGTACAAGCGTTTAGCTGCACTGATGTTGCTTTTGAATTCTAACTTCTAGTATTATTTCTCAGACCTGTTTAATCTCACAATCTTTGTAGAAGTGAGACCTCAAGATGAGGGAGGGGTACAATGGTGGGAAGGGTAATCTACCTCTTCTGGGCAGGATCACAGTGTATTAAACAGGCTCATGGCCAGGCTCTGTGGCTCACGCCTGTAATCCCAGCACTTTGGGAGGCTGAGGCAGGCAGATCACGAGGTTAAGAGATCGAGACCATCCTGGCTAACATGGTGAAACCCCATCTCTACTAAAAATACAAAAATTAGCTGGGCATAGTGGCACACACCTGTAGTCCCAGCTACTTGGGAGCCTGAGGCAGAAGAATTGCTTGAACCTGGGAGGCGGACGTTGCAGTGAGCGGAGATCACGCCACTGCACTCCAGCCTGGTGCCTGGCGACAGGGCAAAACTCTGTCCCAAAAAACAAACAAACAAACAAAACAGGCTCATGGGCAGAGTTTGTGAAATTCCTCCAGTGTCAATGCTATGGCTGGCTACGAGTTGCTTATCACAAATGGGTTCAGCAGTCACCAAAGCGCCTCACAACCCTGCTGGAAATCCCTCAGCTTAGTCCACAGTGCCTAGCTCAACTTGCAAGTTTTTTAAGATCTCAAGTCCAAGATCACAGCATTCCCCAAGCCTGCTGTATCCTTCCTCCTCTGTCCTCTCCTCCTCTGGCTTATGGCTAGACAGTGTTGGCCCCTTCCTTCCCTCCCTGCAGGACATTATCTGAGGGTTCTGCTCTGGGCTCTGAGCTCACCACCCTCCTCAAGCAGGGTGAATAATTCTCTCCCTCAAACCCCACCTGCCCCATCCCTGCAAATGCCAGGAGGGAGGACATTGCTCTGCCCCGACACTGAGCAAGGAACCCTACAGGCACTCCACGCATGCTTGATGAAGGATTTCATTCATGGGTCAAAGCCGGAATCACTATCACTGTGACTTTATCGTCCCATGTTGTGGTAAGTGGTCAACTCCCTCTATACTCGGGCAGTAACGCAAAGTTAACTTAGGAGCTATACTTGTCAAAACAGTTTTTTGGACATCATTTGGGGGAAAAAAGAAACAAACTAATTGATGAAACTCGATTTGGGGATTTTTTTCTACTGGTTATCTGAGCACTGTGAGTACATCATCAGAATTCTTGTTTCTTGGAACATTACAGTAGCATTCTAAGCGTGCCACAAATATTCAAAAATTACACACTGCAGTGGGAGGTGTTTTAAAAAAGCACATTAGTAAAATTGGATCTACTGCACCAAGTGTTAGCAATGGTTTAAAATATTAATGCATGTTGGATGCCAAGTTATTTTGAAGGCTCAACAAAATTCCTATTTGGCAGGAACAATTTCGCATAGACAATTAGATACACGTGCAAATATTTAACTATAAGTTAATGCCTATACCACTGAAATGCAGAGGTTCATCTACTAGCCACCCAGTTGGCAGAGCCAATTAAGGATTTGCCCACATTATAACTAAATCCTCCCACCTTTCAGCATTTTTGAAATACAAACAAGGGGAAATTATAGGGGGAGGGCAAGATTATAACTAAATCCTCCCACCTTTCAGCATTTTTGAAATACAAACAAGGGGAAATTATAGGGGGAGGGCAAGAAGGAATGAAAGATACTTGTGAATTCTAAATTCTCAATGGAGCCCAAAGTACTGGAAATATGCCAGCTGTATAAACTTATCTATATATCACATTTGATGTCTCCTAAGAGATTATGAATTGCTGAGTTGGCTAAACACACTCAAACTCATTTTTCAGTTTGGGTGGATTTTTAACAATTGCACATTTCATGTAAGACATGAACATTTTCAAAAAAAATAATTATCATACCAAAGATCAAGTTTCATTGTATATACTAAGTGGTAAGTGCTAATGTATGTATCAATACACACACATGTAGATGCATACACTGAAGATTTATCTGTGGAAATCTGTAAAGAAAAAAGAATTTTCTCATCTCTGACTTTGCCATTTGTCTGGAAGAGCCAAATGACAGGAAATTCATCATAGCGTAGGGGTGAGAACTGGACTTAGAATCCAAAAGGAGGATCAAGCCTAACTATTTTGTTTACTAGTTTATTACCCTCAGCAAGTTAACTCCCCTGAGCTTCAGTTTCCTCAGTGGCAAAGTAGAGAAAACAGTATCTGCCTTACAAGGCTGTAGTGAGAATTGAAGTAGAAGAAGCCAAATGCCCACTTTCTTTGTTTGCAAAAGAGAGAAAGCCAGCTCTCCAATCTGCCCTTGGCAGGGCTTCTGGTTTGCTGAGAGGCACTGTTTACAGCACTGGGAGCTTTTGCTTATTTTCCTAGGGCATACTGCTAGAGTGGTCTTTGAAAGCCACTCCTGTCTCCTGAGACATTTCTGAATTAATACAACATTTTATTCCAAATTAGACTAACAATGGATGAATACTTTGACCCAGCATGATATACAGGGAGACTGGAACCAGTAACATGAACTACTGTAGTGTTCAGTTGTAGACATTCCGGCAATTCCAGGAACCAACATTTTTCAAGAAAGGTATTATATATTTTAGCAATGATACCTGGATTTTATACTTCTTACTTTTAAATACATCCATCCCTCCAAATTCCCTATACCAAGTCCATCCAAAGAATTTTCAGATACATATATTTTCCTCATGAAGCCCAACATAGCAAACTTCTGCATTTTGTCTTGTATTTAAATGCTCGGCCGGTTGTGGTGGCTCATGGTTATAACCCTAGCACCCTAGGAGGCCAAGGCGGGCAGATCGCTTGGAGTTCAGGAGTTCAAGACCAGCCTGAGCAACACAGCAAAATCCTGTCTCTATACAAAAAATTAGCCAGGCATAGTAGTGTGTGCCTGTAGTCCCAGCTACTCTGGAGCCTGTGAGGCAGAGGTTGCAGTGAGCTGAGATTATGCCACTGCACTCCAGCCTAGGCAACAGAGTAAGACCCTGTCCCAAAATAAATAAATAGGTCAATAAATAGTAATAAAAATATTGTGTATGCCTTGCAAAAACATCAATCCCAATACCAGAATGTACCTAATGCTTTTATTGGTTGCTCGGACATTTCGTAAATGACAATTTGATCCTCAAAAATTTCAACATAGACACCTGTTAGTATCGTCACACTGAGAACACAAGATCGCACATCACTTTTATTGCCAACAATAGACTACGTAAACACAGCCCATGTTCACACCCTCTATTCTTTGTAGCTCAGTTTCCCTTGGAAAGCAGAATGGTGTGGGTGGAACTCTGCCATTAAATGAGCCCAGTCTGGCTGGCTACTGACTACACGACTCTGGACAATCACTGACCCCTTCAGGGCCTCCATCTCCTCATACATAAAACACAGTCATAATTCCTTTGACTCAGGGTCATGGTGCTCCGCTGTGGACTGGGTTCCCGGGATGTCCAGTGCCTCAGAAGAACAAAGCACTAAGCCCTTTCCTCTGCACAAATACAATGCCAAACACAATATTCCAACCTCCTCCCTTGCTGCCATTACAGACACTGGATCATTTTTCTGGTGAACAAAAATTTTCTTCGGAATTTTCTCCTAATGTAGTAATGAGTGGTCCTTGATAATTCAGGAAACTATGAAAGACCTTCTGGTGGTATCCTTACCTGGTACCTCATAAAATGACAATTCATTTGGTAACTAAGCTGATGTAGCAAACCGATTACTAACTTCTCTTTCATATGCACAATTCTTTAACTTTTTATTGTGAAATAATTATGTACTCATGGAAAACTGCAAAAAATACTGAGTCTGTGCACTCATCTATAGAGGAGAACTATTATTAACAGTGGCCTCATACAGAAAAGTAGTGGCCGGGCACAGTGGCTCACACCTGTAATCCCAGCGCTTTGGGAGTCTGAGGCAGGTGGATCTCTTGAGGTCAGAAGTTCAAGACCAACCTGGCCAATATGGTGAAACCCCATATGTACTAAAAATACAAAAATTAGCTGGACATGGTGCATACCTGTAATCCCAGCTACTTGGAAGGCTGAGGACGGAGAATCATTGGAACTCAGGAAGCGGAGGTGGCAGTGAGCCAAGATTGCCACTGTACTCCAGGCTGGGCAATAAAACGAGACTCCAACTCAAAAAAAAAAAAAAAAGAGAAGAAAGAAAAGTAAGTCAGGTGAGATGGCCCACTCCTGTAATCCCAGCAATTTGGGAGGCTGAGGCAGGCGGATCATGAGGTCAAGAGATCAAGACCATCCTGGCCAACATGGTGAGACCCCGTCTCCACTAAAAATACAAAAATTAGCTGGATGTGGTGATGTGTGCCTGTAGTGCCAGCTACTGAGGAGGCTGAGGCAGGAGAATCGCTTGAACTCAGGATGCAGAGATTACCATGAGCCGAGATTGTGCCACCTCACTCCAGCCTGGCAACAGAGTAACACTCTGTCTCAAAAAAAAAAAAAAAAAAAAAAAGTGGCACAATATCAAAACCAGGGAACTGACTTTGGTACAATACTAATAACTAGATGACACACCTTATTCAATTTTCACCAGTTTTTGCATACTTTCAGTGTTTGTGTTTGCGCATGTGTGTGTGCGTGTGTGTGTATCTGCCTGCCTAAGCAATTTGACCTCATGAATAAATTCCCATAACCATCACCACCATTAGGACACAGGACATTCCATTACTACATAGGAATTCCTTAATGCAACCTCTTGATAGCCACACCCCAATACCAAGTTTTAAAATTGATTGTGGCTCATAGCAGCAGTATTCACAATAGACAAAAGCAAAAGCAAACCAAACGTTCATTGGTGGATGAATGAATAAGCAAAATGTGGTGTATACATACAGTGAAACATTAAACCTAAAAAAGGAAGGAAATTCTAACACATGCTATAACATGGAGGTACCTAGAGTAGTTACATTCATAGAAACAGTAAGTAGAATGGTAGTTGCCAGGGGCTGGGGGGAGGAGAAAATGAGGAGTCGATATAGAGTTTCAATTTGCAAAACGAAAAACTTTTGGAGATGGCTGTTGGTGGTGATGGTTGTACAACAATGTGAACATACTTAATACCACTCAACTGTATTTACAAATGATTGAAATAGTAACTCTTGGGTTATTTTACCGTAACTAAAAATAAAAAATAATTTGATTGTGATTATATGGCCTGCAGGCTCTCCCGGTGAACTCTGGTGCTGTAATGAGAAAGTATGGCATGTGGTTAAACACACGGCCCCTGGAATTAGGAAGACATGGGTTCAAAGCCCAACCTGGAATGTTTACTACCTGTGCGGCTTCAACCAGGCACTTAACCCTTCTGTGCCTCCACTTCCCCCTCTGAAAATGGCAATAATTATAGAACACACCTCCTAGGGCTTTTATGAAGATTAAATAAGGTAATGCTTTTAAAAGGTGCCTGGCCTGTGTTTTCCACTCAGTGAATGAAAGACCTTGGCTGTAAAGGCCATTGCCCTCTTCCTGGGTATCCTGAGACTTCCTTTCAAGATTGGACCTGTTGGGGGCAGGGGGAGAGTTCTAAAAGGGATTGAGATAAGGTTTCCAGGTCAACCTCTTCCCACTGAATGACCTGTGACCCCCAACTTACCCCAAGGGTGCTCCAACTGTTCACCCACCCCACTGCAGTTTTATCCTATTTCTACTGATTTTAAGTCAAAACAGTTTTGTGGGGCTTTTTTGTTTCAGTCCTAAGTCCCACTTGCCCTGCATTGGTAGCTTTAAAAATGTGAGAGGTCAAAGAAAATATAGGCCAATGAAAATAACATTGCAGCAAGAAATTAATTGCACAGCCTGTTTAATATGACAGGGGATTCCCTAAAATCCTATTATACCGTTCCCTGCTTCCCTTCGTCGTGGGCTCTGATTCTGTGCACAAAGGCCAGGGCAGGCTCCCCGGTGCATTGCTGCATTAATTTGACATTTCTGGCTCCAATTAACCTTACATTTCAGCTATTTTCTAAAGATTGTTCTTTTAATTTGTGATAAGGTTATTTTTTTTCTATTGGTGCTTTACTGCCTTGTGCACAAAGGGCTATTGTAGGAAATCCAGCCCAGTGTCTCCAGGTTTCAGAGTAACACACTGTCCTTTATACTTTGCCTATTCATTAGCAGAAGATTTGGGTGAGAGACAGTTTTAGTTTCCTATGATGCTAGCATGGGATCGGTTACAATTCCAGGAGAGCTGAGTGGGGTGGCCCTATGTTGGCACAGTGGGTGTTGTGAGCTAGTAGCCTCTATTCCAAGGCAAGAGCAAGGAAACGAACGTGTAGAAAGAACATGAGATTCTGACTCAGTAGTCTGGATTGAAACCCCACCTGTATCTTTTGTCAGCTGTGCTAACGTGAGCAGCTTGGCTGATACATGGAGTCTCCGTGTCCTCATCTGCCAAATGAGGCAAGGCCACCTCTCTCTGCAGAATATTAAATAAGAGATAAGCAGAAAAGTGCTCTTCTCAGAAGAGATTTTTAGGAAGCTGTTCCCTGTTTGCCTCTCCTATTGTCACACACAGTTCTAAAGCAGCAGCCAGCAAACAATGGCCCATAGGCCAAATGGGCCCACTGCCTAGTTTCGTAAATAAAGTTTTATTGGAACACAGCAATGATCATTCATTTATTTACGGCTGCTCTCAGACTACAACGGCAAAGTTGAGAAGTTGTGACAGAGACATTATGGCCCTAAAAAATGTAAAATATTTAAAATCCGGCCCTATATAGGCAAAATTTGCCCACTTCTGTTCTAGAGGAATGAAAGGGAATAGGGAGAACATGGGCCTTCGTACCATGGTACCCCTCCTTCACCCTTGTGGTCTAGCTTTGGTGGTGGCTGAATCCTAGAAGATGTGAGGACTAGGGAAGATGCCTGTGAGTCTCTGCCATGTCTGCTGTACCTCAGCCTCAAAACAAGGCTTCAGCTTATACTGTGGATAATGCCTCCCACTCAACTGGGGACACTAATATATATAATTCATTGTTTCAATAATTTATTTTCCGAGCTATCCTAACTCTTAAAAATTATATTCTGGCCGGGCATGGTGGTTCACGCCTGTAATCCCAGCACCTTGGGAGGCTGAGGTGGGTGGGTCACGAGGCCAGGAGATCAAGACCATCCTAACCAACATGGTGAAATGCTGTCTCTATTAAAAATACAAAAAATTGGCCGGGCACAGTGGCTCACGCCTGTAATCCCAGCACTTTGGGAGGCCGAGGCGGGTGGATCACGAGGTCAAGAGATCGAGACCATCCTGGTCAACATGGTGAAACCCCGTCTCTACTAAAACTACAAAAAATTAGCTGGGCATGGTGGCGCATGCCTGTAATCCCAGCTACTCAGGAGGCTGAGGCAGGAGAATTGCCTGAACCTAGGAGATGGAGGTTGCGGTGAGCCGAGATCGCGCCATTGCACTCCAGCCTGGGTAACAAGAGTGAAACTCTGTCTCAAAAAAAAAAAAAATACAAAAAATTAGCCTAGTGTAGTAGCATATGCCTGTAATCCCAGCTACTCAGAAGGCTGAGGCAGGGAAATAACTTGAACCCAGGAAGCAGAGGTTGTAGTGACCTGAGATGGTGCCATTCCACTCCAGCCTGGGCAGCAGAGCAAGACTCCATCTCAAAAAAAAAAAAAAAGATCTTCCAAATGAAGCCCATTGTAGGACTAGATTTGACTTCTGCAAGTACAGAATTTATTTTCTGTAAGATATTTTGAGGCTGGGGGCCTTTCTCCAACTCCCCTCTATAAACTGCTACCCTTTAGCTTCTTCCATGGGAAAGGTGCGATGCTATTAGAACACTTACGGGGAAACAGACATGAGTCCTTTTCTCCTTGATGCCTACACGCTAGTTGGAAATATAATACATTTGTGGGACAAAATACCACATGGGCGTCAAATGAGTCCCACTACTCAATAAGGGGTCCAGGGACCAGCAGCATCAAGGGAACCTGGGCAATGGTTAGAAGTGGACAATCACAGGCTCACATAAACCTGCTAAATGGGAATTTTTGTTTTAACAAGAAGCTCAGGGGATGGATGAGCAGGTATATCAGATGCTTCCTCTGGGGGCAGGTGAACAGTTGGAGCCAGAAGGGCAAAAGATTTATAAAGGGGAGAGGGAACAGGAGAAGGAAGGGGGGCTTCAGCTCAGGATGCAGATCTAAGATGCAGGAAAGAGAGGGGGAAGGAAGGAGAATTGGAAAGGAAGAGCCTCACATTGGGGTTCAGGTCTGAGAAAGTCAACCCCGGCCCAGGGGAGGTTCAAACAAATTTGAGTGTGTTGGTATCATTTCAACGAGGGGACCTGCCCATCTTCACCACTGTGCGGCCCTTTCTTCCTTTAGTCCTGGTTCCATCAACTGTCCCTTCTATTATTTTGCCTCAAAGCCTATTTGTATAAATACTTGTTTTTTAATTCAAATAACCCTGTTTTTATTAATTGAATTTGAGTAATCCTCTCTCAGAAGATTGCCCTTGTCATTGGACACTTAGACCACTTTTCTCCCCAACCAACATCTTAATGAAGCTGTCTTTCAGCTGAAATGTCTGGGATCATTTCAACGTGCTTCCTGCAATGACTGAGAGACACCGGCATCCTGTCAAAGCCATATGTTCTAAGTTAGTTAAGAAAAACTTTGCCAGCATTCGGTACCCACAAAAAGGATAAGAAAGATGGGTTTTTTTGTTTTTTTGTTTTTCTTTCCCCACACTTCAGGCATCAGACGCTAGGTTTTAAAATACCCTGCCTGGTGTGAACTTAGCTTTCAACATCAAATGCAGCTTTTCCAAGTTTGAAACCAAGTGGCTGAGAAATAAAGACGTTGGGTGAGAAGATGCACATGTGCACAGCATCATGTTGTGAAACTGACATACGTATGGGCAAGTGCAACTGTTCACATCCAAATAGACAGCTGGACAGTCCTCTGTGATTCTGAGCCCCCACCCTCTAGCGGGTATGCTCATACAGGAGCACACACACGTTCATATGTGCACACATGTGCACAAGTATGCACACACACACACATTGCATCAGTTACTAGACAAGCCAACTGAAGTGCTGGGTGCCTTTTGCATTCATGTGGGGTTCCATCCATACGGTGTTTTAAACATCTACATCAGGCAGAGAATGCTGTGGAAACACCCAATGAAACAAAGTTGCTCTTCCTCCTTTAAAAAGAAATAGCCCAGTACACCTTAGAAATCACTGCGATTTTGTAACATCTTGATTTGTTAAACAACCAAGAATTTTTTCAATCAAAAGTATTAGCTGACCCTCTGCAGGATCTGTGCCTTGTTGGCGACCTAGAGCAGCTCTGGTGGGGACACTTGTGTCCCTGCCCCAACACTCACTCCATGCTTCCAAGTTTAGCCTTTTCGATGAGGCCTGTCTTTGTGGCTGTTCTGATTTTGCCACATGCTAAACCTCAAAGAAGGCAGGTGCACAATCCAGCAGAAAGAAAGCTGATTTTCTGTTTTAAAATCCAACACAAGTCCCTCTGTGTCCTGAGTGAGCCTCAACATCTTCATCTGGAAAATGGGTCTATGCCATTGAAGCAGCATCGTTGTCTGGGGTAAACAGCCAAGATTCGTTGTCTCATGGTCCCAGAAAACTAGGACACGCCAGAGTAAGGCTAAGAGTGAAAGTTTAATAGGTAAAAGAAAGAGACAAGCTCTCTGAGGCAGAGAGGGGTCCTGGAGAAGCGGGCTGCCAGTTCCAAGGCGAAATGTGATGAATGAGTTTTATAGATGAGCTTGAGGAGGCAGTATCTGATTTACATAGAGCACTAAAGATTGGTCGAACCAGGTGTTCCATTTGCATAAACTGTGAAAAACTGGTTAGGACTAGGTGTGTCATTTGCATAGTGACACCCTCATCTTTTATTATGCAGACGGTTTCTCTACCTAGCTGGCATCGTGTTGCCTGCTTCTTTACCGTACATGTACTAACAAAAAAAGGAAAAATAGAGTCTCCATGTTGAACATACCTGGACCCCAGGTAGCCCTTTTCTATTAGCACAGCTGCCTGCATTCACCCATGCAAGCTTCCAGCTTATCTATGTTTGCAGCTCCATTTTTTAGGTTGCTCTTTATTAGAAAAGAAATTATTTGAGGGCTGCTTTTTGTTAAAAGGGAAATCTTGCTGAGAGCTCTTTTAGCCTCACTATCTGTCCAGTAGTTTCCATATCCTGTATTCCATATCCTTGAGTGTCTCCAGTAACGATTTGGGGAGTCTAGGTGAGTGAGCTTCATCAACCATGCAGAGTTGTGCAAACCAAGGTACCTATCCTTATAGCAGCTGTTACAGTATATGGCTGTCACCAAGAACAGGGCAGACCAGGGCCTGGCCAGACTTCAGAAACCTCTGTGATATGGTTTGAATGTTTGTCCCCTCCAAAAGTCATGTTGAAACTTAATCCCCAATGTGGCAGGATTGAGTGGTGGAACCTTTAAGAGGTGACTGGGTTATGAGAGGTCTGCCCTCAGGAATGAATTAATCTAATCGTGGCCTAAGAAATTAATAGATTAATGAGTTATCATGGGAGTGGGCGATACCAGGAGAGGAAGAGAGGCCTGAGCTAGCACACAAGCCTCCTTACCACATGACACCCTCTGCCACCTCAGGACTCTGCAGAGGGCCCCCACCAGCAAGAAGGCTTTCACAAAATGGGGCCCCTCCACCTTGGACGTCTCAGCCTCCACAAACGTAAAAAATAAATTCCTTCTCCTTATAAATCACCCAGTTCAGGGATTCTTTTATAAGTAATAGAAAATGAACTAAGACACACAGGAAGGCAAATATGTCTCTATATATTTCTTAGACTCCCCCTTCTAACTGTTTCTTCTGAAGCAAAAGCAGTCTCACCTTTAATAAAATGTGACAGCCAGGTGTGGTCATTCACACCTGTAATCCCAGCTCTTTGGGAGGCTGAGGTGGGTGGATCACAAGGTCAAGAGATGGAGACCATCCTGGCCAACATGGCTAAAAATCGTCTCTACTAAATATACAAAAATTAGCCAGGCGTGCTGGTGTGCACCTGTAGTCCCAGCTACTTGGGAGGCTGAGGCAGGAGAATCACTTGAACCCGGGAGGCGGATGTTGCAGTGAGCCGATATCACACCACTGCACTCCAACCTGGTGACAGAGTGAGACTGTCTCAAAAATAAATAAATAAAAAATAAAAATGTAACAAGACCTTTCTGACTTTAGTACTCCCTTCCAACTCGACCAGGTTCCTGCAAAGCTCAGTCTTTGGAGAAGTCAGACTCCATTGTGTTGTTTTTAAACCTGATCAAATTCATCATTTTAAAATACACAATAATAATAATAGCTACAGTTATGGAGTGCTCACTATAATGTTGCAAAGGATTGAATGCTTTATTATGTTCTTTAATCCTCATAACAATCCCTGTTTTGTAGATGAGAAAAATCAAGGTACATGAGATGAAATAACTTGCTGTGAGATACAGAGCTATTACAATAAGGGGTGATGCTAAGATTCCAATTAAGCACTTCGTCTCCTCACTTCACAGCCCATAACGACTGAGCTCTCCTCCCTTCCAAGGGCTCCTCTGGAACAATCCCTCCCAGATACTGCAACTTGACATATTTTAAACCCACTGGAATGTTTCAGAGAGCACTTGAAGCAATCATCAGGACAATGAAGGTAGAACCAAACAAAAGGCTATGATTATGCTGGCATCTCATTTTCCAGCAAGACCGCTCCTGATTCCCAGCTGATCCTGTTGTCCCGAGTTAACTATTAACAT
Source organism: Cebus imitator (assembly GCF_001604975.1). NCBI lineage: Eukaryota > Metazoa > Chordata > Mammalia > Primates > Cebidae > Cebus > Cebus imitator. The sequence continues at coordinate 8,287,368 of NW_016107334.1, forward strand.
TCTAGCTTTGCCCAGTCCAGGACCATAAACTACACAGTAATCCTAGGTTTAAAACTTTTACAAGAATATATAGACATTAAGCTGAGTTTTAAAAAATGAACTCCCAGAAACAACCCTTGTGAAAATTGACTGCTGTTTCTCTGCAAAAAAACTCTTGGCAGATTTTTTTTATTGTACTTTAGGTTCTGGGGTACATGTGCAGATCATGAAGGATTTTAATTCCTGGGTGCCAAGTCCTTAAGCCTCCCCTGAATTATAAATTGGGGTGTTTATCTATTATTTCAAATATTCAGCATGTAGTATGCAAGACCACTCCTACAAATCCAGGGGTCCTGGGAAGAGAAGAATCATTCTAAAACTCTGTTCTAAATCCTTGTCATTTCCTATTTTAAAATAAGAGTTTGCTTGTATCATTCTGTTTCATTTCATTTTTAAGTTATGATCTGATTTCAGTTTACCTATTTCCTTCCAATTCACTCCATCAGTACAGCTACTAAATAAAGGAGACAATTATTTAAATCTTATCCTAATTGCATAGTTCATTTTAACTAAGTTTATACTAAAATTGATTCATGTGTATATTTAATTGAGTTAATAAAAAATTCCATTTTATAGAGTGGTTTCCAGTTACCTCCATATACCACAGCTAGCTGATAAGGAAAGTTAAACATAAATGTGAACATAATAGTAATTCCCTAAACCTTGCCTATTTAAATGTGGTATTTGGGTAATAATTAAGCCATGTTGACTCATCAGTATAATGAAGATTTCTCTCTATGTTTAATGATATAGTTTTGTGGGAAGCCTTGCTGTCAGCTCCTGCAGGACCACCCCATGGGACCGCTGAGCAAGGGGTCACAGTGCCCATCTCTTGCTTTGAGGTACCAGGGAGACAATAAGGAACATTTTGGGTGTGAACCTCATAATGCAAACAGCTGGAGGCCCCAAAGACGAGTTATCTCCAAGGACCTGGGCTCGCTTCCTGAGGAAAGGAAGCCAACCAATGCCCACCCATTCCTGGCAATTAGCTCAGGACACATGAAAACGGGGCAGGGCCTCCTCCAAGCAGTTGTTCTGCCCTGTCCCTCCACTGGAATGTCCCCTTTCCAAGCTAGGGAAATGGCAGGCAGACAAAATTGTTGTGAGAGAGTTCCAATTTAATCAACCTTAAATAAGCCGTCTATTTTCCTGGAACAAGGATTTTTCTAAGCTGTCTTTTACATAATGAAATTACCCACATTTCAAATTCTTTTCTCAGAGCCCCAGAGCTGGAACATTCGTTTCCTGTAAAATGGGGACCTCTAACCCCTTCCCCGTTGCTGCTTATCCCAGGTTGGGGCTACTGATTATCTCCTTTTTATTTGAGCTCGTTTCACTGGAAGGACAAAGCATGCAGGCCTTCAGCACTTGACCCTGCTGAAAATATTTAACATCTGAATTAAACCGACAGGCTTTGCCAGAAGTGCTCTTCGTATTTTATGTCTGAGGCTATTTTCCCCCAGCATTTAATCACTAAAACATAAGTAGATAAAGACAACTCCAATGAATTGTGTTCCCTGAACTAAATGCCATCAAGGAAATTCTTTATTTTCCCTTTTTCACAGTAAGTGTTATAAAGTGTTCTACACCCTTTGTTTCCCCGCTGGATTCAATTATTCTGGAAACAAACATTATTGTTCACAATGAAGATCCAAGGGCTATTAGCGTGATCCAACAGCTGTACTGGGGGTGAACCCAGAAGCAATGAGGCAGAGATGCCGATGGAGGCGAGGAAGCTGGCTTTGATGGAAGATCAGAGACAATAAAATTATACAGCCATCTTTGTTTACTGCCCTTTCGGGATTAACGCCAAAAGGCCCATTCCACGACAATTGACTGCAAAAAGGAATAATGGGGATTACTGGATGCTTCCAGAAGGCATGTCTAGACTGGCTTTTTCCCAGTGAATCAGTCAACAATATTTATTAAGCACCTCCATCATATAAAACACACTGTATGGTGCTGCCGGCTTATAGAGAAAAAAGAAAACACAATTCCTTTCCTAAAAATGATCGGTATTCTTCTCACTGGTGAGCCCAGTACGTATTTCATACAAACTAATGAGCTGGACACCAGAAGCCGTAAGGAAAAATAAAGTCTTGCCCTAGGCTACAGGAGGCATGTTCTGGAGTGCCTGTTGCACTCCCGTCCAGCCTGTGGCTTTGGTGGCCAGGGTCTGGTCTGGGTGGTCTTCTGGCCTCGGCCACAGCTGGACTCAATACTGCAAAACATACATCCCAGCTATCCCATTAACCCTTCTGAGGTCAGGCAGAAACGAATGGTGGTCTTTCTTGAAAAGCTGGGCCGCAAGACACAAAGCAGGTAGATGTGGTCAACACAGCAGCTCTAACACCACATGGACTCAGCTTGCAAAAGAGGCCATACAACGGGGGGAAATGGAAGCAGAGATAAGTAAGATCCTATGCACCCTGTGTGGCCAGGGTTGTGGATGACCTCAGGGCTCCTGAGAACTAGGGAAGATCTCAAGTCCTTCCCCTGAGGTTTCAATTTGCCCAGTTCTCCCTCAAAGTAGGGCTCTGAAGGGACACTTGGAAGAACTCAGTAAGGGACCTTGAGTTGAGGTGCAGTGGAATGTCTGGCCCATGCCTGAGGATCTAAAGAAAGCACTCCTGGAGCTGAAGCAGAAGGTCACAGACCCAGAGAGGAATCCACAGGCTAGAGCTTGTCTTGGGGATATTTTAAAAGAGATCATGCCACCAAGAGGTCTGTGTGAGGTCAGCATCGCCCTCTTCCTGAGGGCCTTCGCCTCTGAAGGACCCGCAGGCACATTCGTGTGATGAAGATGCAGCTCTGGAAATTGGTCAGATGCAGGGAGCTAACAGCACCTTATGGTGGTGTGAGTCAAGGATGGGGACTGCATTGTGCCCTCCAGAATTCATATGTTGAGACCTTAACTCCCAATGTAATAGTATTTGGAGATGGGGCCTTTGGTATTTAATTAGGTTTAGATGATGTCCTGAAGGTGAAGCCCTCATGATAGGACTAATGCCCCTATAAGAAGAAAGACCAGGCCAGGCGTGGTGGCTCACGTCTGTAATCCCAGTACTTTGGGAGGCCAAGGCAGGTGGATAACCTGAGGTCAGGAGTTCAAGACCAGCCTGGCCAACATGACAAAACCCCATATCTTCTGAAAATAAAAAATTAGCCAGGTGTGATGGCGTGTGCCTGTGGTCCTAGCTACTTGGGAGGCTGAAGCAAGAGACCTCATGATCCGCCTGCCTCAGCCTCCCAAAGTGCTGGAATTACAGGTGTGAGCCACCGTGCCCAGTCATATGTGGTTATTTCTTACACAGCAATAGAAAATGAACACAATTGCAAACACTTAGTGTTCCCTCTTTGCCAGACAACTATAAGTTTAGTTAATTGAATTAATCCTCGCAACCCTATGAGGTGCACACTCTTATCATCCCAATTTTACCAGTGAGGAAACCAGAGCACAGGAGGCTAAGCCAGTTCTTACATATTAATATTTCTTCTAACCTTTAGTCAGTGCTGAAATTCTGGGAGCCTGCTGGCCTCCCTGCTGGGCCCTGGTTTGCTTTCCTAACCTTCATCTTTGTATCTGTAACTAGTCTGAGGGGTGCCCACCTTCCACCTCTGCCAACAGCACTCCAGGCCAACCTTCAGACTAACAGAGAGGCAGAGAATGAAGGGTGCTATATTAGTTTGCTAGTATGGTATATTAGTCAGGGTTCTCTAGAGGGACAGACCTAATAGGATAGATGCATATATGAAGGGGAGTTTATTAAGGATTATTGACTCACAGCATCACAAGGTGATGTCCCACAAGAGGCCATCTATAAGCCAAGAAACAGGGAAGCCAGTCCAACTCCTAAAACCTCCAGGTAAGGAAGCTGACAGTGCAGCCTTCAGTCTGTGGCCAAAGGCCCGAGAGCCCCTGGCAAACCACTGGTGTAAGTCCAAGAGTTCAACACCTAAAGAACTTGGAGTCCCATGTCCAAAGGCATGAAGCATCCAGCACTGGAGAAAGATGGAGGCCAGAAGACTCAAGTCTACTCTCATTCAACTTCCTTCTGCCTACTTTATGCTAGCCATGCTGGCAGCTGATTAGATGGTCCCCACCCAGATTGAGGGTGGGTCTGCCTCTCCCAATCCACTGACTCAAATGTTAATCTCCTTGGGCAACACCCTCACAGACTCACCCAGGAACTATACTTTGCATCCTTCAATCCAATCAGGTTGACACTCAGTATTAACCATCACAGGCAGCCTCAACAAAGTACCACAGACTGGGTGGCTTAAACGACAGAAGTTTACTTCCTCATAGTTTGGGACAGTGGAAGTCCAAAACCAAGGCATCAGCAGGGTTGGTTCCCCCAGGGACCCCTCTCTGTCTTGCAGACAGCCCCCGTATCTACATATGATCTCCCTCTGCACATGTGGGTGTGTCCAAATTTCCTTTTTTTTTTTTTTTTGAGATGGAGTCTTGCTGTGTCTCTGAGGCTTGAGTGCAGTGGTGCAATCTCGGCTGACTGCAACCTCCGCCTCCTGGGGTCAAGCTATTCCCGTGCCTCAGCCTCCCGAGTAGCTGGGACTACAGGTGCATGCCACCATGCCCAGTTAATTTTTTGTATTTTAATAGAGATGGGTTTCACCATGTTGGCCAGGACGGTCTCGACCTCTTGACCTCGTGATCTGCCCGCCTTGGCCTCCCAAAGTGCTGGGATTACAGGTGTTAGCCACCGCACCCAGCCCAAATTTCCTCTTCTTATTAGCATACCAGTCACATCAGATGACTTCACTTAATCCTCATCACATTTTTAAGGGTTCTGTCTCCAAATACCATCACATTCTGAGATACTGAAGATTAGAATTTCAACATACAAATTGTAGGGGCACACCATTCAGCCCCCTCAAAAAGGCACCAAGTTCAAACTCAAAGGCTTGAACAAACTTGTCAGAGCCCAAGTGAAAGGCGACCTCAGAGCTCCTCCCAGCCATTAGTCAACTAACAGCTAGCAGAGCCAAAGGTTCCCAAATTCCATCACCACTACCTCCCCCAACCTCTTTCCTCACCTGCACCCCAGACCCTCAGCACTGGACCATCATTTCCTGCCCTGCACTCCAAGACATGTGGCCCCTCAGAGCCCAGGTATCACGCCAGGTAGCGCACTGTAATCAGCTGGTCTCACTGGAATTTCAAAGGAGAGCAATATTTAGCAGTTCAAGCAGGGCCAAGGGCTGACATTAAGCAAATTTCAAGGGTTATTTGAAGTTAATTGAGTTTAATCATATAATGATTTTATAATTAGTCATAGTTTTCTTCTTTCTAGGAGGGTGGACCTGAGCTCTAACAAAAAGGTTGAATCGAGCAGGAAAGGGGCCCAGGCAGCAGTGGTGGGAAACAGGTAGGGCCATGGTGGAGGACTAGGTGTGCGGATGAACCCACAGAAATGCACAAGTGTGTTGGGCCCCAAACCTCACCAGCATGAGCTGGGACCCCGAGCTCACATTCCACCTGGTGGTGCTTCCTGTTTTTTCGAACTCCTTACTAGGGGGTATGTCTCTTCTGTGTTGAGATAGAGGCTTATTGCAAGGGGGTGGCACAAGAAAATGTCCAAGGTGACCAGTTTCATTGTTAACACCACAAACGCTGCTTCCTTTCTGCTGTATCTGATCTCCACTGGCTGGAGCCAGACATCACAATTTAAACTAAAATCCAATTGGCTTACAACTTAAAACTTTTCTAAACAGGTAAAAGCAGTTGAGAGCTGGGACATGCCTGAGAGCACATCCAGCACAGATATCCTGGTTAAAGTACAAGGACATAGAATGTACTAAATGCCTGTAAGCATGGCATGTCTAACAGCTACATAGGATAGGGCTTAACAAAGTTATTAGCACACTTATTCTTTAACAGTCAAGGAAACTTTCAAAATGAACTTTTCTACTTCCCACACCACAATGGAGGGAGACAGACTGACCAGCGTGACAACATCCAGTGCATCACCATGTGTGTGATTTCCCAAAAATCAGGTGTTTTCTCTTAAAGTCATAATCACAAAGTGGGAGAGCAGTAGGAAGAAAACTACAATTTATCAAAAAAGAACTATTGTTCTGACACCGTGCTCCCTCATTTCTTTCCCACAGCCACCTTTGGGGACCACAAAGAGAGGTCACAGAGGCGAAGTCACCTGCCTGAGGCCACACACCCAGTTCCAGGCCATCCAACTCCAGCATCAGTAGCAGTGCACCGTCCCATGCCGGCCAGCGCAGGTAAAGAAGGCAAGGTGGGAAAGCTGAACAGGTTCCAGCAGAAACGCCCCATCACTGCACAGACACCTGTGACACCATCAATCTGAGACGTCCACCCACTGTCCCCCCAGGGAAGGCTAAGGGTCACATCAGAGACACACTAATGCTTTTCTTTGTCTCCCAAGCCCCTTCCTCACAGAAGGGTCAAGTTAACCACATGAACATAATTCCAGGAAAATGAATCAATGAGATAAAGGTGTAGAAAATGCTGAGTGTAGGCTGGGCACAGCGGCTCACGCCTGTAATCCCAGCACTTTGAGAGGCCGACGTGGGCGGATCACAAGGTCAGGCGATCAAGACCATCCTGGCTTACATGGTGAAACCCCGTCTCTACTAAAATATGAAAAAAAATTAGCTGAGTATGGTGGCACACACCTGTAGTCCCAGCTACTGGGGAGACTGAGGCAGGAGAATTGCCTGAATCTGGGAGGCGGAGGTTGAAGTGAGCCTAGATCATGGCACTGCACTCCATACACTCCAGCCTGGGCGACAGAGCATGATTCAGAGGAGGGGAGGGGAGAAGAAGAGAGGCGAGGGAAGGAGAGGGTAGATAGAGAAAGAGAGGAGGGGGGAGAGGGAGAGAGGGAGGGGGGAG
>NW_016107334.1:8294308-8315291 GCF_001604975.1 Cebus imitator
GGGGGGGAGAAGGAGAGAGGGAGAGGGGAAAAGGAGAGAGGGAGGGAGAGAGGGAGAAAGGAAGGAAGGAGAGAGAAAACGGAGGGGGAGAGAGAGGGAGGGAGGGGGGAGGAACGAAGGAAGGAAATGCTGAGTATAGACTCCAACCTCTTATTATTTGATGATGAAATTAATAGAGATGCACCATGCAACCCAAATGCCTGTCAATGGATGACTGGGTGGATCATATGTGGTATACATACAAGGGGATTGTTATTCAGCCTTAAAAATAAATGAGATTCTACTATATGGCCATAAAAAATTAGATGGTGTCATTTGCAGGACATGGATGAAGCTAGAAACCATCATTCTCAGCAAACACAGGAACAGAAAACGAAACATCTGATGTTCTCACTCATAAGTGGAAGATGAACAATGAGAACACACGGACACAGGGAGGGGAACAGCACACACCGGGGCCTGTCAGGGATTGGGGGAAAGGGGAGGGAGAGCATTAGGAAAAATACTGCATGCAGGGCTTAAAACCTAGATGATGGGTGTTGATAGCTGCAGCAAACCACATGGCACGTGTATGTCTATGTAACAAACCTGCACATTCTACACATGTATCCCAGAACTTAAAGCAAAATAAATAAATAAAGGAGATTCTAATGCATGATTCAACATAGATGAACCTTGAAGACATCGGGCAGAGTAAACTCACCAACAGCAAGAGAATCCCTTGAACCCAGGAGGCAGAGGTTACAGTGAGCTGAGATTGCACCATTGCACTCCAACCTGGGCGACAGGGCTATTCCAAAAAAAAAAAAAAAAAAAAAAAGGTAGTAGTTTGTTCTGAATGGAGACTGAGCCCTTGACTCAGGCTTTACCGGGACAGCTTATCCTGTACAAGGTCAGTTCACCATCGGCTACTGGCGCCTCTGCTGCTTCTGGCCAGGCACTGCCTCCCCTGCCCCAGGCTGCTGTTGCTGCTCCCTAACTTTCCCCCTTCTTCTCCCAGGCACCCCCAAGTCTAATGAAAACTGGGACATGCGCAAGCCACATTCTAGGTGTTGCAAATGGTGCTGTGACTACACATACATAGAACATGGTGAAGAATGATGCAGGCTCTCTCTTCCTCTCTCATACACACACACACACACAGAGACACACTCACACTCACAAAAAAATACACCATTCCCAAGAGGCCACACCTACAGCATTGAGACCGAGGGGTACCTGTTGTCCTCCCCCAACTCTAGACTGCAATGAGAGCACCCAGTCTCTGTTTAGAAAGGGACCCGGCATAACAGTGGATAAGACACAGCTCTATCCTCAAGGATCCCAATATCCCCGGAAAAGCCCAGCATGAAAGTGGATGTGGTAATCCAAAGCCATGGGGCAAGGATGAGTGAAGCCTCTGGTCCTACTGAGTACAGAGAGGGGCTCCAACCTGGGCCTTGGGAAGGGGCAGGAAGTTTCCTAAGGTAGCCACTGTCTGGATCTTGAAAGACAAGGAAATTCAGGTAGACACAGAGAAAGGAGTAGCCCAGGACGCAGCAACAGCTGGTGGGGAGAAAGGCCAGTAAGAAACACTGTCTCTGCTGCCAGACTCTCCCCTCCCATCCTGAGTCTCACTCATGAGCTGAGAGACATGTTCACTAGAGTCCTGCCTTCCATGACCTCAGCCATAGAGGGAGGCCGATAATCTCTCTCCTGCAAGGGAAATTGCTAGGAATCCAAGAAGCTGTGTGCGGGGTCATGAGGCTCCTTCCCTGCAAGGGGACCTTCTGCCACCATCTCCCACCCGCAATAGCCCCCCGCCACCTGTGCTCTTCATTTCACAGCAGATGGAGCTGCCCTTGTTGCTTCTGCAAATCTCCAGGCTTCTGTTGCTTCCCCTTCAGCCTTCCTTGTCTCCAGTCACCAGACACATGTGCACACATGTACAGCATGCATGCACACAAGAATGCTGCACATATGTGTGCACAAAGATGCCCATAAGTATGTGCATGTACACACACCTACACATGCATACTCACTCTGTTAACTCCTCAGTCAACTGGACAGAAACCTGTCATCTTCCTGCTGCTCCCACCAATGCTGAGAACTCAATGCAATAGTCCAAAGACTTCAGCTTGAAAAAATAATAATGCTGAGAACACTTGCCCTATCCCAAGAGATTCTACTTTTGGTGAGCCTGGGGCTTGAAGTCTAAGATTTTAACTGATGGCTTTGAGGTGGGTGGGTAGGTGGAATTGGGTCATTCCTTCCTTCTCCTCCCACCCCAGATGCAGTTTCTTCTTGCCCTGTACTTCCAGGTGTGAAGCTATTCCAGATACCTGACAGTCCAGAGGCTGCTCTCTCATCATCTACGTTTTGCTGGATTTCAGAGAATAAACCATTTTAAAGCACCAATGAGGGTAATATCCATCAGTCATGTGTTCATGACAAATCATTAAAGCACGTGACCCAAGTGGAATGGGGATTGTGGATCAATTTTGACTATCTAGCAATCTGCCCACCCAGGTTTGTGGCATCCAACATCCACACACTTTTCCTTCCAGACACTGCCCACCCAGACCCCCCAGCAAGATATGTGATGAACCCTACAGGCTTTACTGTGGGCAACAGAAGCCATTTCTTTTCAGACATTCTGCATCTAACTCCCTTCCCACACCTGACGGCTCAACTTATGGATTTTATAATGTCCACCAGCACGGCCTGGCCACACTTCAAGATGGCAGCTTATGCCCATGGTATCCACCACTGCCTAGATGGAATGTTTTCAACTACAAGGAACAGATGACCTGGATTCAAACTGGTTTTAAAATATGGACACTGATTATTTCCTGTTATAAACAGGACGGCCAGGTAGGATATTGACCTGCCAACTCAACAGGGCCTTCAGGGATTGTACTTTGCCATCCGTGATCTTAATGTCTTCACCCTGGTCCTCTAGAGGTCCACCCATGGCTCCATCGGCAGCCTTCCATCGAGCAGGTGGACCATGTCATCCAGGTGGGCTGGAAGGTGGATCACTCACATCCTGTGTGAGTGAGAATCCCTCCCACCTGAGTGGCCTCCAGCACTTGGAGCCTGATTGGGCCAAAGAAGGTCCAATTCACCCCTTGACTCAGCTCTGTCACCTGGGGTCTACCACACTTTCTGCCTCCTATGGCTGCACCATGGAGGAGCAGGGGAATTAACAAAATCTGGGTCCCTTAGAAAGAAGGAAGGGAAACTGGATGCTGGGTAGGTAGCTGCCAAAGCCACAGCATCCCATATGACATGGATTCATCAACACGGGGCCTCAGACCCAGCCCCCTTGGCACAATAAGAAGCTGGCACATGGGCCGGGTGCTGGGGCTCACGCCTGTAATCGCAGCACTTTGGGAGGCTGAGGCAGATGGATCACCTAAGGTCAGGAGTTTGAGAACAGCTTGACCAGTATGGTGAAACCCTGTCTCTACTAAAAATACAAAATTTAGCTGGATGTGGTAGCACATGCCTGTAATCCCAGCTACTTGGGAGGCCAAGGCAGGAGAATCACTTGAACTCGGGAGGTGGAGGTTGCAGTGAGCTGAGATCGTGCCACTGCACTCCAGTCTGGATGACAGAGCAAGACTCTATCTCAAAAAAAAAAAAAAGTAAAGTGAAAAAAAAAACTGGTGCATTCCCAGCACAGGGCACCCCCTTCAGAAAGAAAGGGGTTCATAGGGAACTTCATAAGCAAATCCAGGCAAAGCCAGCCCTCCTGTCACAGAATGCTTCAATATATTTGGAAAGTGCTTTGCTCCAAGCACCTGATTAAACATTAATAAAAGGTCAAGGTTGTGGTGCGAGGGACTCCTGCCTCTATTCCTCAAGAATGCTCCAGCTGCAACGCCCTTGCCTCCTTACTTCCTTCCTCCCTGTCTGTCCCATTATCCAAACGCTGAGAGACGGTGCCAACAACCTGCCTCTGCTTCCTTTGAATGGGGCATTTCCAAAGCCTTGGTTTGTAGGAACAGTTTTAGGATTTGGGTCATTTGTGGTACTAGGTTAGAGAGTTTTGCTTCCCTGCAAAGCACTAACAGACCAGAAAAAAACGGATGGCCAACACAATGGGATTTCTGCATTCAAGGCCACCTTTCCTGTAGGTTAGTATTATTGATCACCCACACCTCAGGGCCTGACAGGTAATCAATAGACCCTCTGACCCAGATATGTGACTTGGCCTGTGGGGGCTTTAAAAACAAGAAGTGAACATGGCAACTCTGGTTCACGCTTTTCATACACGAGAATTACATTTTTTTTCCCCAGAGTTGCAAAGTCGTTTCTGCTCAAATTACCCCAGCCATCTTAGGAGCACATAATCAGAGGGTTCTTTTCATTTTTTCCTGCCAGATAGTTCTACAACCAACCTCAAGCCATTAAGAGCAAGTGACAGGCCAAACTTTGGGGAAAAAAAATCTATTTATGCCCCCAAAGAGCTAGGATTCCATATCACCATTCCTTGGAAGGGGCCATTAACCTTCTAGATGTGGGAAATAATGACACCACAGTGGGGGCAGGATAAGAGGAAGGAGGGGTAGGACATAGAAGCCATGGACACGGTGACTCTCAGAAACAGAAGGATCGTGGCTGGTGATAATGACATTGACCCTCAGCTGTGAATTTAGTAGAATAAGGGTTGAGGGGAGTGTGAAAAACTCTCAAAGAAAAATAGAAGATAAAAAACTATAAAACTATCATCTGCAGGAAGCCAGCCCTGACACAGCTTTACCTCCTATCTAGACCAGAAGCCACCTCCTCAGTGGGCTCATACTTCCCTGGACATATCTGTAACATTGTGTGTGTGTACACATATGTATATTTGTACATATATGTATCTATATGAATGCATGTGTGTACTAACAGCCTTGGAGGAACAGCTGTGTACACATGTACATATATGTAAACTGTACTTATGTGTACACATGTACATAGATGTAAACTGTATATATGTGTACACACAGAGCTATTCCTCCAAGCCTGTGAGTCCCCTGAAGTTGAAGGCAGAAATCCTAACCAGTCCATGTCTAATTCCCAGTCGCATACAAAACAGCACCTGACAGACTCTCATCAAAGCCTAATGAATAAGTGAATGAGTTAATGAATGAGAAAATGAGTGAATGGATTTATGAAAGAGTGAATGCATGAATTAGTCTGTGGATGAATAAATGAATGAATTTATGAATGAATGAATGAAAATGTGGTGACCCACCAAACACAGAATATCAAGGGGCTAGGACCATCAGGGATAATATCCCTAACATCCCTAAGGGCAGAGGCACTTTTCATCCCTTTCCAAGAAATTTACAAAGGCGAGTTGGCTAGGTGCAATAAAAAAGAACATAGACTTTTACATCCAGAGTTGGGACCAAACCTGAGCTCCACTAGCAAAGAGAGTTTAGGCAATCTATTTAAATAGGTTTGCCCTCTTTGTCCCTCAGTGCTATCATCTGAGACACAGGAATAAGACACAGTCTCACTTACAGAGCTACAGTAATAATTAGAGATATTCAGTGCCTGGCACATAGCTGGCACCATCAGTTGTCATTATCAGTATTAACCAGGCCCTACAATGGAGTGGTCTGGCCAAAGCTGGGGCATCTATTTTTAAGCCAGAAAGAGTTAACCTCCCAAAGTATGCCAAGGTCATTCTCAGATATCAGATCACTCAGTACTGGGCTAAGTTGCCATAGATACTAGTCCACAACTTCCTCTTCCCAACCTTGAAAAAAATAATAAATTCTAATTGGACATTAGTGAAAATTCCCTCAAGGATTGTGAATTGACAAAACAGGAAAGGCATGCTGCCTTGTGCAAATGAAGTTATGGTAAATATTAACTTTCTAAAATACCAAACACTATACATCAGTCGGGCTATACTAGGCTGTGCTGCAGTAACAACTCCAAAATCTCAATAGGTTAAAAATCACAATACAGGACAGCAAGGGGACTCTGCTCAGAGATCCAGGCTTACTGAACAAAATTACCATCTCAAACGGTGCTGATCAGCAGTGCCAGGAGGAAACAGAGATCTGGAGGGTCTCATCATGACCATTAAATGCCCGGTCTGTGGATGACATGATCTATGCACAATCATTGGTGTGAGCAAATCACTTGTCACCATCCAATCCTGACAGGGCCAGAATGGGTAACCCCAGCACATGGCCAGGGTGGGAAGAAAGGAAAATATTGGGCAAATAACGCTAGAGGGCACCACACACCACAAGCGAAGGAAACATCCAGAAAGCTCCATCCACACCAGCACTGGGCAGTGATGCCCACAAGAACGACGGCCAGACAAAAGAATCAAACCCTTCCCAAGACCTAACAGCCCCTAGAAGGGGAAGGTCATCGTAGAAGACAGCTTTGTTTGGCATTTAGTGAAGTGTGAGAGAGGTCAGAATTCCCTTCCTGCCCTCTTTAGAAGTTAACTGTATTCATATTAATTGCGTATCCACATCGTATCACAATACTGCCTGTGTTAGGCAAGAACAGGATGGAACCATTCAGAAATGTGGATTCCTGCACAGGAGTGAGAAAGTGCTTCTTTTCCTAATTTGGAAGTGAGTTTAAAAAGGCACAAAGAAGCAGAAATTCCTCTGGGCATATTACTCTGCCAGATATGCTGTGAGTTATTAGCAGCAGCTCTGCCAGGCTTCCAGGGGACTCAGCATACATCCTCATTTTCCAGGTCAAGATCATTAGGGAGTTTAATTAGCACCTTGGTTGCAGAATCCATATGTACCCCATCCCCTGAGGCTTCCATAGAATTAACTGGGGAGCCCCATTCTTTGCCAGGTGGAAGGCTGAGTGATCCCCTAGATGTCTTCAGGCTCTTGAGGCTTACGCTCACATTCACGTGGGCTCCTCTTGTGCAGCTTTTTTTCCCACTGGCTCTTCATCTCACCTGCCAAAGGGAAATGAGCAGAGGGAAGAGGTGGCACCACCCAGTGTGTCTGTAACAGCCTGTGCCGTGGTGCTGCAAGAACAAGATGTGGGAATCTTGAGAGGCTGGGGAGGCCTGTCAGAGGGTCTTGGGTTCCACAGGAGGAAGCTGGACTTTAACCGGTCATTGGTGCAAGGCCAGGGAAGGATTTTAAGCAAAGAGTGGATGTGGTCAGATTTACACTTTAGATGGGTCAGAGGGCAACTCCAGAAACTGGAAAGGAAGCAGGCAAAGGTGGAAAGAGAACTCAGAGAGGGAGCTTTTGCAGGACTCCTAGTGAGAAGCCAGGGGTCTCGCCCTGCATTGAGGGGGGGGGAAGGGGGAGGGGGAGGGGGAGAGAGAGAGAGAGAGAGAGAGAGAGAGAGAGAGAGAGAGAGAGAGAGAGAGAGAGAGAAACTATTTGTGAACTAATTAAGAAAGTAAAGCCAGCAGGGCTTGGTGATTAAAAATGGGTATAAGGGAGAGGTAGGAGTTCAGAGGGCAGTGGAAATTGGTGGAGCCACAAGGATGCAGGAGCACAGGATGTGTCCAGAAGAAAGTGAGTTGCCAGGTAAACTAGAAGGCAGACTGCCCTTTGGGGGGTAGGAGAGGATATGGATAGAAATGTCACTCACCTTGAAAGTTAGGAGTGGCGGCCAGACACAGTGGCTCATGCCTGTAATCCCGGTACTTTGGGAAGCTGAGGCAGGCAGATTGCCTGAAATCAGGAGTTCAAGATCAGCCTAGTTAACATGGTGAAAACCCACCTCTATTAAAAACACAAAAAATTAGCCGGGCATGGTGGTGGGCTCCTGTAGTTGTACCTATTTGGGAGGGTGAGGCAGGAGAATTGCTTGAACCTGGGAGGTGGAGGTTGCTACAAGCTGAGATCATGCCACTGCACTCCAGTCCAGGCAGCAGAGTGAAACTCCATCAAAGAAAGGAAGGAAGGATGGAAGGGTGAGAGGGAGGGAAGGAGGGGCAAGCAAGCAAGAAAGCAAGGCATGGCAGAGTGTGGGAGAGGCACTTTGTGCTGAGTTCTTTAATCAAGGGACAGTCCTTGAGGGTTTTTAAGGACAGACACAGCAGGACTGGGTGACTTTTCTGGCAGCTTGTCTGTCTAGACTGGGTAAAACAATGATGGAAGAGCCTGTGGACTAAATTCCCTGAAAACACAGCAGTGTTTACATAATGGATGAGATCATTTTAAAGTATGTCCACAAATTCTTCAACACCATTCTCTTCTAAAGGTGGAACCTAATTCCCCTCTTCCAAAGGAAAATGTGGGCCAGCTTCTAAGACGATATAAGGAAGACATGGTGTCTGGCATCCAAGACTAGGTTTTAAAAGGCATAGCATTGTCCTCCTTGCTCCCTCTCATGGATCATCTGCTCTGGGGGAAGCCAGCTGCCATGTCATAAGGACACTCAAGCAGCACTGTGGAGAAACTCATGTGATGAGAGACTGACACCTCCTGTCAAAAACTAGGAAGGAACTGAGGCCTCCTACGAACAGCCATATGAGTATGCCATCTTGGAAGTGGATCCTTAAGCCCCAGTCAAGCCTTTGATGACTGCAGCCCCAGCTGACATCTTGACTAAAATCTCATGAGACACCATGAGCCAGGACCACCTAGCTAAGATGTTTCCAAATTCCTGACCCTCAGCAACTATGTGACATGGTAAATGTTGGTTGTTTTTAGCCAACACATGTTAAGATAATTTGTTACTCAGCAATACGTAACTAATAAAATGGAATTCCTGGGAAATGGTTGAAATTGAATGATAAATGGAAGGGAAGAAGGATACAGATTAGACAGCCCTTGCCAAAGTTTAAGAAAGACACACAAGGAGCTGAACAAAGGTGATGGGGATGGAAAGGAGAGAAACACTGATGTCTGATGAAAGATGGAAACTCAAGGGGTCTTTGCAACCAACCAGCTGACCATGAGATGATATGAGGAAAGAAAGATTATTCCACGATTTGGAGCCTGAGTGACTGAATTTCTGTGGATCTGTCATTGTTATTATAAACACCATCACTGTCACCACTGTTAGTATTTCGAAGTTTTTCTCTTAAAGAATATGTTCTCAAAAATAGCATGATCTCACTTAAGGGGATTTCCAAACTCTTATCATTTCAATGACTGAAGTGACCAAAATATGTTTTGCAACACAAAAATTTTCCTTTTGGCTGTTTTGTTTTCTAACAATGCTTGTAATTACCCCGAGTATTTGAGGAACTTGAAGCAGGCGTGGCCTTTCTCAACAGTCAAATGAGCCAGAGAAAATCCTTTCCAGCAGCATCTTGCAGCACATTAAACAAGTGTGTGTTGACCAAGGAGCTAGCTGGGATGCACAAGGGAAGACAGCTGCTTCACCAGAATTCCCAGTGAGATGCATTGGCAAGGGCCGCCTCGATTGACCCATCAACACGTTGGAGTTGAGCAGAGAGAAAGAAACTCAGCTGGACATGGGGAGGCACAAATTCAGGGTGCTGACAGCCTCTTCTGTAATGGATTCTTGAGCCAGATGGTCCCTTCTGCTGGATGTCAGGGCAGCAGATGCATGTGTCTTCACCAAGCGTCAGATGCAACCAAACATTTGGCAAAAGCTGAAGCTGCGGCCTGCCCCCCATCAGGCACAAAGAAAACCATTAGGACCCTCTTCTTTGCCTCCTCTTTAAAAGACCACAGAAACATTGAGGGAACTTGAGGTTTATTCAAAAGTAGAAAGCCTCCTGTTGCAGGCTTGCCAGCAAATGAACTCATTCTCCTACACTGCACTTTTTTCAGAGTAAAGGAAAGGCTGAAAGAGATTAGCAAGGAAGGTCATTTTATTCTTTATCTTGTTTAAAGATACCTCCACCTACTTTGATTGATGGAGCCAATATAGAGAATCCAGGACAAACCCCCCATGATCTTAAGGCAGTTGGGTGTGGTGGCTTACACCTGTAATCCTAGCACTTTGGGAGGCCAAGGCAGAAGGATCCCTTCAGCCAGCAGTCTGAGACCAGCCTGGGAAACACAGCAAGGACCCGTCCTTACCAAAAATTATTAACTAAAAAACAAGCCAAGTGCAGTGGAACGTGCCTGTAGTCCCAGCTCTCAGAAGCTGAAGCAGAAAGATCAGTTGAGCCCAGGAGTTGGAGGCTGCAGTGAGCTCTGACTGCGCCACTGCTAGGCCAGCCTGGATGGCAGAGTGAGAGAGTGAGAGAGAGAGAGAAAGGGGAAGGAGGGAGAGCAGAAGGGAGGGAGAGGAAGGAAGGAGAGAAAGAAAGAAAGAGAAAGGAAGGAAGGAAAAGGGAGGAAGGAAGGAAGGGAGGGAGAAGGAGGAAGGGAGGGAAAGGAAAGGAAAAGGAAAGGAGAGGAGGGAGGGAAAGAAAGAGAGAGAGAAAGAAAGAAAGAAAAGAGGAACAGGGGAGGGAGGAAGGCAGACAGACAAGATAATTCTCCTGGCTGGGGTTTTAGTTGAAGGCCTGTGGTTAATTACCTTCTCACCAGGTATGTACTAAATACCTACTGCAAATTCCATTGCCCCAGACTCTGATCAGGAGATTTTTGAATAAACCCATCTGGGCACTCTGGTCACGCTATGCAAGCTGTGTTGCCCAGGCTGATGGGTTGGCTGTTTTCGCTGCTGAACCTGTGGCTCTCATCCAGGAAGATTGTGACACCCATGGGACATTGGGCAATGTCTGGAGGTATTTTTTGATGCCAAATACTGGAGCAGAGGGAGGTGCTATTGGCATCCAGCAGGCGGCATCCAGAGATGCTACTGCACACCCCATAATGCCCATGACAGCCTCTGGCAGCAGAGCTCCCCAGCCCAGGGCACTAAATAACACTGAGGCTGAGGAACCTTGGTCTAGATTATGAACTCCACACAGGCCAGCATTGGGCCTTTTGTTCCCAGTGCCTAAGACACATTAGGTATGGAATGGAAGGAAAGGGAAAGAAGGAAATAGGAGGAGGAGGGAGAAAGTCACATAGCACATTCTCGGAGAAACTTAAAGGCTAGATGAAGGGGCATTCCAATTTTGGCTTGACCAATGCACTGTAGTCTCTCTATTAAAGTGTTTCACCATCCTTCCAGATTTTTCCAGTTCAAGCCCAGTTATTGATAGCAAGTCAGATGCCCCTCCCAGAACTCAGACATCATTCCTCATCAGAAATCCCCAACTCTTCAGTTTCACAGAGCCACGAAAAAGGTGGTCTTCCTCCCTCCTCCATCCCAAGTGTGCACCCACTGTGGCCCACGAGTGGCCTTACACTATGCTGACCTTCACCATCACCCCTGGAGCTCACAACAGCTTTGGCCACCCCACAGCCTACACAAGTGCATGCACACACAAGTACACACAGGAAGAAATATGAAGGGCCACTTGACTCTCCTGCTCCCTGCTGGGGCTGGTCACTCGAGATGCTCTCATTCTCAGTTGCAAACAAAGCCTGTTGAGCTCAGCCCCCTTACATTCCAGAGTGGTCTGTACCATGTTTTGCTTCCCCTTTGGACTTGCCATTGGAGAGAACGCAAACTCCACTGAGACAGGTTGTCATGCAAAGCCAGCTTGCTCCCCTCTTCCCAAGGGGTTTGTCCTTTTCTTGGGCCTCCCCAGCCCACCTTGGGCAGGCATCTCCTGGTGACCACCCTGGCCAATCTGTTGAGCAAGAAACAGACTGAAGAGAGGCTTTTGACAAGGTCTCTGCAGGCACTGCTCTGCCTGCCAAGCTTCATGGAATGCTGGAAGCATCCCCATTGGAATGAAGAATCCAGCCATTCTGTGCTCACCCAGGAAGTTTGTATTTGTGTCAGTGAAGCATGCATTCTAGATAACCATAAACACATCCATAGCCTTGGGGACCCAGAGAGCAGCCTGCCACAGGGATGTCCAAAGTTAGAGTGCATTCCTTGCAAGGGGTGAAACGTCTGCATCAACCACATCTTCTAATTTATTTCTGTATTCTGATGCTATGGCATTTGTGGCTTTGCTGACCCTGAAGGGACTGCCCCTCCAGGGGTAGCTGATTCCTAAGTGAGTCAATAAATTGCAACCTCCCCACCCCCAAGTATGTTTTTCAGATGAAAACCAACAAGTCTTGATCTCACATACACCCTCTCCAACATCCTACTTTATTGGGTTCCCACCCTCCCGGGCCACCATCTATCCATCCTAATCACCCCAAGTCCAGGTGCCAGGCAACTAGGGACAGCTGGGATGCCCTGGAGCCTGGAAATTCTTCAAATTCGCCAAACCTGAACTGACTTGCCCCGCCTTTCTGCTCCATCCCAGGGAAGAGTTGATAAGGGCCTCTGGCCCACGTTCCCCCACCCAGTCACCCTGACCCACCTGGCGCTTCCTCTTGTGAATGTGCCTCCTATTTGTGGGAAACTGTAATTAGGATAAGGCATTTCTTGGTGACAATTATTTCCATATCTGGGTGTCTTAGCATACGTCATTAAAACAAATCCAGAATACCCTTAGAACAATGCCAAACCTGCAAACGTGGAGTCCAGGCCATAACAATTGGCATTCATAGATATGTGTGCCCATGTTGCCTGGGGCATGGTGACACAGCCTCCCCATTTCAATGCTGGGGGAGCACAGAGGCAGTCAGGTGGCAGGAGGAGGCAGCGCACTACAGTGTGGAAGCTCTATGCAGACACGATGCCCGTTCCCTACATCACCCCTTCCATCATCACCACTTATTTTGAACACCAAAGAGGGACAGGAGCCATTAAAACCCCTCATTCATCAGAGGCAGAGTCAACATTCGAACCCAAGACTCAGAAAGTAAATGGTGGTTCTCCTTCCACCTCCTCTGGCTGCTTTCCCAATGGACACTTCAAAGCATCAAAAAAGATGTGTCTTTTTTCTTTTCGGGACCAGTGAAGGCCATGCAGAGAAGAATGTCTACAACGATGTCACCATTGCTATCAGTCCCAGCACCCATGCACCCCTGTGGTCCAGTTCTCCACTACCCTCCCCAGGAACACCCAGTTGCTAGGTCATCTTCAGTAGCCAGTGGCCAGTAATAGCTTCCAGTGACCCCTCTTCTTGGGACATCAGCATTTTAGCAGCACTCCAAGTGCAGAGAGGTGACCCAGAGGGCAGGGGAGCCTGCCAACCATTCCCCTGGAACCCCCGCTGTGGTACGGCACATACTGAATGTTTTTGAAATGATGCAGCGAAACCACCAGAGGTAAAAGGCTGACTGTTCCCAGCCACAGCTGCTCCGTGAGGATGATTTTATAGTGCAGCCCTGGTCATACCAACACAGAAAATGGCATTTGGGAAGCGTGGGAACTGCCAGCATCACTCATGCCTAAAGCCGGCCTTCCTGCTAGAAGCCAGGAGGCTTATTAAGGTCTTTCAACCACAGCTGAGAATAAGTAAATTTTTTTCAGAGACTACACTGAAGGAGAGCCATCTCCTGACATTGCATTGCACAAATTCCACCATAGCAAAGAGAAATGAACATATTAATAGCTTGTGCTATGAGAAGGCACTTAAAGAAAGTTCTGATTTTTAAATCTGCTTTCATATGGGATATCTTGAGAAGAAATAAAATCCTCTGCTCGGTGTTCCAGCATAATTACAGAGACTCATTGGATACGCACAAAATAATGTTTTTTTTTTTAAAGCAGAAGTACTATATGATTCAAAAATGCCAACGTGAGAAAAGACAAAGAAATGCTGTGAAAATGGTCCAGATCAAGGTATCTAGACTGACATGAGAGTTAAATGCAGTATCCACCCCTAAACTGGATTCTGTACTATGGAGGAGGGGGATGCTACAAAGGACGTTATTAAACCAAGTGGCAAAATTAGAATACGGACGGCAGATGAAAGTATTGTATCAATGCAAATTTGTGTCAGTAACTGTACGGTGATGACATAAGAGATTGTCTCCATTCTTAGGAAATACCCACTGGTGTGCTGAGAGGCAAAGGGCCATGTTCCATATAATTTACTCTCCAATGTCACCAAAAAAAACAATGACACAGGAGTGAGTTGAAATAAAAAGTACACAGGAGCTCCTTGTACTATCTGCATTTTTCCATCTCTTGTCAGTTTAAAATAGGCTGGAGTGCAGTGGTGTGATCTCAGGTCTTGACTCACCGCAACCTCCACTTCCTGGGTTCAAGTGATTCTCCTGCCTCAGCCTCCTGAGTAGGGGGGAACTATAGGCATGTGCCACCACGCTCAGCTACTTTTTGTATTTTTAGTAGAGATGGGGTTTCTCCATGTTGCCCAGGTTGGTCTCTAACTCCTGGCCTCAAGTGATCTGCCCACCTCAGCCTCCCAAGCTACTGGGATTACAGGCATAAACCACCGTGCCAAGTAGTCTGCTTTTAAATCTCATCTTTCAGTAACTGCAAGCAGAGGGAGAGAATGTTCCACCACTAGAACATAAGCTGGCAGCAAAGTGTGACCTGGCAGGAGCAGGGACAAGCTTGGGGCCCAGGAGAGAGCCGATTACAATTTTCTCAAGTCCCACCAGATTCCAGGAGCTGCCCCAGAACCTGCCACGGTGGGGAGCAAAACTGACAGTCTCAGGAGGCTTACAGCCTGAAGGAGAAGAAGGAGGAGTAGACAGAAGAGGAGAAGGAGGAAGGGGAAGGAGAAGAAGGGAGAGGAAGAGGAGGGGAAGGGGGAGACAGAGAAACAGGTCAAAAATCACACCAGTAGATGGGTCATAACAAACTGTTAAAAGCTATAAGGGAGAAGTTCAAAAATATCTAATAAAACACTAGCTTTAGCAACATGGTGATATCCCATCTCTAAAAAAATAATAATAATTAATTAGTTGGATGTGGTGTCACGCAGCTGGGGTCCCAGCTACTAGAGAGGCTGAGGCAGGAGGATCACTTGAGCCCAGGAATTCACAGCTACAGTGGGCTGTGATTACACCACCGGACTCCAGCCTGGGCAACAACAGAGCGAGACCCCATCTCTTAAATAAAAATAAATAAATATATAACTGAGCTAAGACAGTAAACTGGGGGACTGACATAACTGGCTGTTTGTCCCTCCGAATCTCATGTTGAAGTGTAAACCCCAGCGTGGCAGGTGCCTGCAGGGGTGTCCGGGCCGTGGGGTGCTGTCCTCACCACAGCGGGTGAGTCTCTGGGACCCTGTTGTTTAACAGCGTGTGGCACTCCCCCGTCTCTCTCGCTCCTGCCCTCACCTGTGACGCTGGCCACCGCCTGCTTTCCGCCATGATTGGAAGCTTCCGGAAGCCCCACCAGGTGCCAGTGCCACCCGCTGCAGCCCGCAGAACTGTGAGCCAATTAAACTCATTTTGTTCGTACCTGACCCAGCTGCAGGTATTTCTTTATAACAACACAAGGCCGGCCGAACCCAGGGCGCCGTGAGGAAGCAGAGCTAGAAACCGAGCTAGAGCGTGTTCCTAAAGCCAGAGCTGAGGGCGGCTCGGGGAGCCGGGCGTCTGAGGGGCTCACCGCGGCGTGTGCCCGGGAAGACGCCGCGCCGCGAGAGGGAGGCAAGGGCAGCTCCGGGGCTCGCGGCCCAGCCGTGAGGCGGGCGGAGTGCCAGTCACCGGGAGGAGACGCGGCCCGGCCCCCCGCTCGGCCTCAGGGCGCTTTCCACACAGCAGCTTCCCGCGCGCGCCTCCCGCGCTCATCCGCCGCCCTCTCGCGACACGCCGGGCCCTGGCTGCCCGCCTGCCCTGGTCCGCGGGTTTCCACGGCTCTCACCTCGTCCTCTGCGCTGTCCCTGTGGTCCGTGTCTCTTTCTCAGAGTCCGATTCCAAAGCTGCAGCCCTCAGCGATGCCTGTCTCTCGCGGTCTCGCGGGTCGGGCGTGGGGAACTGAGCCCTTCCTCGTAAACCTCCCGGGTGGACTCAAAGCTCTGGCCTTCGGGAGCCCCAGTGCCGGCAAACCTGCGCTGAGGGAGGAGGTGGGGCCTCGGATGGAACAGTCCAGAACCCCGCGCCTCCCTGCCCCTGGCGCCATCTAGCGGCCGGGCAGAGAGGCGGTGGAGTGCCTCCTCCCTGCCCCTGGCGCCGTCTAGCGGCCGGGAGGGGAGGCGGCGGAGTGGCTTCTCTGGGCCCCTGGCGCCATCTAGCGGCCGGGCGGGGAGGCGGCGCAGTGGCTCCTCCCTGCCGCTGGAGCCAATGAGGAGAGACCACCCCAAGTAGGCCCCAGGCTGGGGCAGCCCCCTCCCTCTGGACACCACAGCTCCTAGGACCTCTCCTTCAGACGTCGGGGCCTCTGGCTTGGAGGCAAGGAGGCCCTGGAATCGGAGGCCTGGTTTGGAATCCTGCCTCCGCCTGCCTGTGCCTCCACCTCCCTGTGCCTCCACTAACCCACCTGTGTGCTGGGACACCGCAGTCCCTCCCTCATAGAGGTGCGGTGAGAGGTCAGTGCGTTTGTTCTCATTGTCCCCCTGCGTTTATTTTCTTTATTTTTATTTTTTTTATTTTGGTCTTTTTGACACAGAGTCTCACTCAGTTGCCCAACATGCAGTGCAGTGGCACGATCTCGGCTCACTGCAACCTCCGCCTCCCAGGTTCAAGCGATTCTCCTGCCTCAGCCTCTTGAGTAGCTGCGGTTACAGGCGCACGGCACCACACCCGGCTAATTTTTGTATTTTTAGTAGAGAAGGGGTTTCACCATGTTGGCCAGGCTGGTCTCGAACTCCTGACTGTGATCTGCCCACCTCGGCCTCCCAAAGTGCTGGGATTACAGGTGTGAGCCACCGCGCCCTGATCCCCCACCCCCTGCGTTTATTACTGTCACGGCCGCCACGGGTGGCCCCAAAGGCATCCGCAGAGAGCGCCTCCGGGCACCCACAGGCTCTGACGCTGTCCTGGGCTCTGACACCTCAGGCCCGGCCCAGGGCGCTGCTTCCCTCCTCTGTCCCCGCAGCGCCCACGGCTCCTCGCTCACATGCCCAGCCCCACAGTCCCCAAGCCCAGCAGATCTTTCCTTCTCTCTCGGGACCTCTGCGGGCCCCTGGCCCAGCTGTGGCGTTTCTCCTTTTCCTCCGTCGTGGCTGAACTGATGTTCAGACACACACAAGCATGCTGGATGCAATCAGATTACAGGCCTTCCGTGAGAAGAAAACCGCCTGTCGCCACTTTTATGAGCGCTCAGCAAGGGAGGGTCCGTGACGGGAACTCCGCCACCCCACGGGGCTTGGGCTTGGAGGGGGGCAGCGCGCGGGGCGTGGAGAGGGAGACCGGTGAGGTCCTAAAGGCTCTCCAGGCGCAATCCCACCGTCAGCGTTCGTCCCCGCTCGGCCAAGCCTCCTGGCTGCATGTCCTTTCCCGGAACCTCAGTGAGACCGGCCTCAGCTCACAGCGGCACGTTGCTATTACACTTCGGGGACCCTGGTGGGACCCCGGAGCCAGGAGCCTGCGCGCCCCGCGGAGCCGACAGGGAAGTGCAACAGCGCCATCTAGTGGCCGCGCGGGGAGGCGGCGGAGAGCGCGCGCCGAGACCCGGGATCCACCGTCCGCGGGAAGACGCGGTCCCTCCACGGAGTGGTCACAGCGCGGCAGCGCGGCCTTCCCAGCTTTTTAAATAACAGGTTAGCTATCGCTGCCACCTCAGGAAGAGAAGTCAACGCCAAAACGCTTACAGGATTTTGACCTATTCGGCTTGGATGTTGTGGGAGCCCTAAAAGGGGACGCCGTGGCGGGATTCCCGGCTCTCCTGGGCTAGCGGGACCCCCGTGCGCCGCCGATGGGGTCTTAGGGCCTGTCTGCCTGGGCTTGAGCCGGCCGGGGAGCCTGCTTGCTGCGAGTGCGGGTCAGCAAAGCTGTCACAGAAAACCCTCCTCCAGAGGAAGGGAAAGCCTGTGTTCTCGGGGAAGGCACCCTACAGAGCGCAGGTGCCCGCCCTGAGCAGGCATGAGCGTCCCCGGAGGGCTTGTTAAAACGATTCCCGGCCGGGCGCGATGGCTCACGCCTGCGATCCCACATGCAAAGCAAGGTCCTCAGACTCACTCTGAGGAGTCAGAGCTACCTGGTCACACCAGAACATCAGCAATTACTGTGCCATTTATTCTGCCGCATGGATTCTGCCAGGCATCCTGCAGCTACTTGGGTATGCGCTGATACGCAGAGGAGGGAAGGCAGACGTCCCTGGAGCAGGAGGCAGGCGCGACCCACCCCAGATGCAGCCAGCGTGCTGCTGCTTTACGGCCCGTTCCAGGTCCCCCCGCCACCGCAATGCCACTAATTCTTCCACTATCAAAACAGTTCGTCTATCAAATAGGGTAACAGAAATCCTCCCGTAGCCAAAAATATTTTCCCTACCCTCTTTGGTTTTATTCCTTTAATTAAGAACTCTCCATTTTGGAGATTGTTTTTTGTGTTGTTTTTGTTTTTGTTTGTTTTTTGAGACAGACTTCTCACTCTGTCACCTATGCTACAGTGCAGTGGCGCAATCTTGGCTCACTGCAACCTCTGCCTGAAGGGTTTGAGCGATTCTGGTGCCTCACCCTCCCGAGTGGCTGGAACTACAGGTGCCGGCCACCATGCCTGGCTAATTTTTCTTTGTACTTTAGTAGAGACAGGGTTTCACTATGTTGCCCAGGGTGGTCTCAAACTCCTCAGCTCAGGCAATCCACCTGTCCTGCCTCCCAAAGTGCTAGGATTACAGATGTGAGCCACCGTACCTGGCCTAGATTGTTCTTTATAACGGCATAAAACAGGCAGGACCCTAAACATTCAAGTGGAGGAAAGCCGTGGTGTCCACCCTGGTGCAGCTATGTCATAAGAACTCATGTGACTTAAAGTATGACTGGCCAGGTGGGGTGACTCACACCTCTAATCCCAGCACTTAGGGAGTCCAAGGTGGGAAGATCACTTGAACCCAAAAGTTCAAGACCATCTAGAAAGAAGGAAGGAAGGAAAAAGTCCAATGGTATATTTTAAAGCAAAAAGTCCCGCGGTATATACGGCAACAATAGCATTGTTAGTAGTACACTACTGAGGCAGTGTGTGGAAATATAGCAAGATATGACCAATTAAAAGCAAGGATCCCTGTTCCCACTCAGGGCCTCCCAGTTGCCTGGGACACCCAGCTCTGCCACTGCATGCCCTCCATAGCTGTCACCTGAACCTCAGGCTGGATGCTAACCCAGGTGTGTGCCAAGCCCATGCTCCTCAGGGTTTCTTCATGCAGGATGCCATAGCAACAGGAATGCCACCAGATGTGGCAGAGTCCACGTTCTTCTGAGGATTCTATCTACTCAGACTTTCAGCTGACATTCACATGGTGGTGATTGCATCAGTGCTGAGGGGGCTGTGAGCCCTAACTCTGACCTCAGGGAGCTTACAATCCAGCATAAATATCCACAAGTGGACCCCACCTTCCCCTCCTCAGAAGTCCCTTCCTCTATTCATCACACTGGCTGCACCTGCATCTGGTCCTTGGGAGCCAAGGGCTGTGTGACAATTTTCTGCCATGCCCACAAGTCTGTCCCAGTCCTCAGCACAGCACCTGGCCCATGGAAGCCACCAGTGTAGATGGGAAGGATGGCTGCATGAACCAGTGTTGCGTTTCGTTGTTGCTTGTTTATTTGATTGTTTGTTGAGACAGGGACTTGCTCTGTTGCCCAGGCTTGGGTACTGTGGCAGGATCACAGCTCACTGCAGCCTCAAACTCGTGGCCTCAAGCAATCCTCTCACCTTAGCCTCCCAAGTAGCTGGGGCTACAGGCATGTGCCACCATGGTCAGCTAATGTTTTCATTTTTTGTAGAGGTGGTATCCCACTATGTTGCCCAGGCTAGTATTGAACTCCTGGGCTCAAGCAATCCTCCCACCTCAGTCTCCTAAAGTGCATGATGCAGTTTTAAAGCAGTAATTAGAACTTCCATACAATGAGAGAAAGCCATCCTTAAGTGAGAGTCCCCTGAAGCACAGGGCACCCTGTTACTGGGAGGGTCTTGGGCACCTCTGTTAGCAGTCGCATGTTGGTTTAACTAGGGAGAGGACCCGTTGGGCATCTTCCATCCCTCACACCCCAATTCAAGCACCAGATCTGTCTCCCCCAGCTCCTCACCCTCTCAGTTCAACCTCCCTGGGGGCAGGTGGGGGTGCCCAGTGCCAACATGCTCTGTTGGCTGTTCTGCCTCCTGGTTCCCTCCCTTCCCTCTCCCCACCCCCAGTTCCATTCTTCTCATCATTGCAAGCCAGGACCACCATGAACTTGGCATCCGTGGGATGCTGCAAATTTACCTTCATTTTTCCAGAGAATCCAGCCGTGGAGATCCTGTGCCCATTTTATAAATGACGCACACTGGCCCCAGAGTATTTTGGCAGCGGCTGCTGCTGCTGAAAAAAAGAAGCCAAATAACACAACAAAAAACTACAGATGGAAATGGGACCAAATTAATGACACATAACAGAAGTGAGTCCAGATCATAGCTAGATGGGCAGATGCCTCTAGGTCCAGGGCCCCAGTGTTTTCTATAGGATGCTCAAGAGCCAGAGAGGCTAAGAGGGAGAAAGGGGGTGGCCTCCACTCCACACCCCAGCATTCATGCCAGGGTGATGAATCCCAAGACATAAATGAGTCTCAAGCCCCCCCTCCCCCATGACTTTCAACCTGTGGTGAAGGGAAGTATGGTGCATCGTAGTGGCTTAGCTAAATTCTTTGTGTATTTATTTCAAGTCTATAGGATTAATGAAGTAATCAGGGAAATCTGAAGTCTGCACTCCTAGGCTCACAATGAAAGCTAAACATTTTTTTCACAATCTCAGCACTTTGGGAGGCCGAGGTGGGTGGATCACATGAGGTGGGGAGTTCAAGGCCAGCTTGGCCAACATGGTGAAATCCCGTGTCTACTAAAAATACAAAAATTAGCTGGGCCTGGCACCTGTAGTCCCAGCTACTCCGGAGGCTGAGGCAGGAGAATCAGTTGAACCCGGGAGGCAGAGATCAGTGAGCTGAGATCGCGCCACTGTACTCTAGCCTGGGTGAGAGAGTGAGACTCAGTCCAAAAGGGAAGAAGAAGAAAGAAAGAAGAAAGGGGGGAGGGAGAGGGGAGGAGGGGGAGGAGCTTCA
>NW_016107334.1:8315398-8320447 GCF_001604975.1 Cebus imitator
GGAGGAAGGAAGGAAGAAAGAGGAGGAGGGGGAAGAGGAAGAGAGCGGGGGAGGGGGAAACAAGGAAGGAAGGAAGGAGGAAAGAAGAAAGACACGCGAGCCCCTTTTCAAAATAAATCTCATCTGTGTTCTCTGTCTTGTCACATCACTGAAATGTGGGATGGGGAGGAGAACATGGGTCCATATTGGCACGGATGAGCTCTGCGGGCATCAAGGCGGACGAGCAGGCAGGAGTGTGCAGCCTGTGCGGCTCTCTCTTTCACCTGTTAAGTGCAGAGTTTCTAGCTGCACCTAAAGAAGCTCCCCCAGGCCGAGCGCCCTTGGATTTTGTGGGAGGGCGGCCCCGTGTCCACCGCCTGGGGACAGCGTCGTGGGGCTGCGGACCTCGGAGCGCGCCTGGCGGGCTTTGTTTTGGGCAAGGCTGCCATCGTGTGGCCGCCGCGGGTATTTCCCTCGGAAAGCGGCCGGGCAGGGAGCTGGCGCAGGAGCGGCTGTGTTGTGCAGGGATCCACACTCTCCTACCAGCCAGAATGGGGTTCCAGCCCTGCAATCCCGGCCTGAGTCTTCCCCAGGGCACCTCCTGGGCGGTGCCGCGAGCCTTGACTGCAGCAGGGGTGGTTTCTCTTCTAAAGAAAGAAGAACTTACCTGTCGGGGCAGTCCGGGGTCCAAAATGTGAGGCGTCCCGGAGCTCAGGCCGGGCCTCAATCTTAGCACCGCATTTCAGGCTGAATAACTGTGTTATGGGAGCTGTCCTGGCATCGTGGGAAGTTTAGGGACATGCCCGGCCTCTACCCACTAGATGCCAGTACCACCCCTCACCCAACTGTGACAACCAAAAATATCTCATGGCCAAATGTCCGGGGTTAGGAGCCAAAGGAACCCACCCAAGAACCTGGGGCGGAGGGGTGTATTCATTTCCCAGGGCCCTGCCTGAGAGGCTGGATGTGAGGGCAACGTGGACACCATGACTCTCGGGGACGACAGGATGAGCTCGGGGCTCTGTCCCTCACTTTGGGGGTGAGACCCATGTTTGGCTCTGCATTGAGTGTGAGGATATGGAGTGCCAGGGAGGAAAGGAGAAAGGAAATGCCCAGTTATTGGCTTCAAAGTCTGAAACGCCAGGCTCACTTGGGCAGTGGTGGGAGGGGAATCGTAGAAGCTCTCAAATAGATTTGGGGGTCCCAGAATAGAAGAGAGGTGCGTTCCAATTCCAGCTTGGAGTGCTCAGAGAATGAGCAGCCCCAACCCCAGGGCTCGGGAAAGGACTGCATGAGGGTGCAGAGTCAGCCCCAGACCAAAGCCAGGAGTCCCCAAGAGAGGACAAATGATGCGTTCCCATGTGGCCAGGGACAGAGGGGGTGCAGGTTGCCAGCGAGAACCTGCTGGCCACAATGCCACTTCCGGGTCAGGACAGGAGGTTGGGGTAGAAGCGTCAGCAGGCGCCAGGGGGACCTCACAGCAGGAGTCTGGGGAGCCTCAGACCCGAGACCATGACAGGACCACCACGCATGCTAGCTGGCGCCAGGGTGGGCCAAGAGCAGATGTCCTCTCCTCACCAAGCCTCCTGCCCTTGGAGCTGACCCCAGGGAGAAAGGTGCCAAAGAAAATCCCGCCTGGAGTGAGGTGAGTTGGAAGGTATCTGAATCCATTCGACTACTTTTTCTGCCATCCCTCAGAATGGGTGCTCCAGATACAGTCAAAGCTCAGTTCTAGGAAAGTCAAATCCTAATTTTGCACACCTGAGTGTGAACTGTGTAAAGTTAAAATTCAGTATGACAATAACAGATGCATGTCATAATGGAGCCTTTTACAGATGGAAGAGTGCTGTCCTAGGCAACATCCGTAGTGCCCTCACAGGGGCGTGCTGGCGCTGGTGTTTCACGCCCATGGATAGCCAGGACCTCTGGGGCTCAGAGCTGTGCAGTGACGGCTCAACAAGACCTGTCCAAATCGGCTGGGCCACGTCTTCAAAACACTGTGTATCCCCTCCCAAGCCGGCTTCATCAGAGAGTCAGTGGAATGGAGCCCTCACCCAGTGCCGACTTTCACATCCGTCACCGAGGGTCCCCACTTGCCCAGGACCCTCTGAAGCACAGGACTGGGAAGTCAGCAGGCTCGGCACACACAGAATCCACGCTTTGCAGGGGAAGGAACGAAGGCCCCCAGTCAGCTTGGCCTTCCCACAGCACAGGCACCAACGCCAAAGCTGCCAGGACTCCAGAAATCACCTCTGCAGCTCAGGCTCTCTCAGGTCCACAGCAAAAGTGGGTGGGAAAAAAGTCAACACTATATTGTGAAATCTGATTTCTTCTGCTCAATTGTCTACAGCATTCAGGAAGGAAGCAGGGAAGGGCCTTTTTAGGAAATGACCAAAGATCTCTGATGAGGAGAGATCAAGGGAGGAAAGCAGAGCTCCTGAGTTCAGTGTCTGACATCAAAACCCAGGGTCACCAACACTTGATGAAAGGCACATGCCAGCAGCCAGCGGCGGGACCTTCCAGTGTGTTCCTTGTAGCCAGCCTTCCTTCCTTCCTTCCTTCCTTCCTTCCTTCCCTCCCTCCCTCCCTCTCTCCCTCCTTTTGAAATGGAGCCATAAGTCACCTGCAGCCCTGGAAGGCTCTGGGCAGAGAGGGGCTAACAGGGAATCCAGGCACCTTCCCAGGAGGCCTCCTCTGGCAACTCCTTTCTCCTCCCAGAGTCATCTCAGGGAAGAAGTACAAGCTTCCGGAAAGTATGAGGAAATGGTTCTTAAAGTTTTCAAACCAATATGACTGAGATTTTATGGAACTTTATTTTCTAATACAGAAATTGTAACTTTTTTTCATTGTCAAAATATAGCACTGTGGTATTAGATGTCTTTTTCTAACTTACATCTACCTCCCCCGACCCTGCATCCCAAAACGTCCTCCAACTCCACTTGTGTGGCAGGGGTTTGGGGTAGGAGCAGCCACTAGAAAGGCAAAGGAGCCGGTGGGGAGCCACGCTGATGCCACAGCTCAACCAGAAAGGCACACGCCTGTGGCCAGCAGTGGAACACTCCAGTGTGTTCCTCGTAGACTGCCTGCCTGCCTGCCTTCTCTCCCTCCCTCCTTCCCTCCCTTCCTCCCTCTCCTTCCTTCCCTCCCTTCCTCCTTGTTTCCCTCCTTCCCTCCTTTCTTTCCTTCCTTCCACTCTTTCTCCCCTTCCTTCCTCCATACCTTTTCTCTTTCTTTCTTTCCTTTTCTTTCTTTTCCTCTTTTTCCTTCTCTCACCCTCTCTCTTTCTCTCTCTTCCTCTCTCTTCCTTGAGATTGAGTCTGTCACCCAGGCTAGAGTGCACTGGCACGATCTCAACTCACAGCAACCTCTACCTTCTGGGTTCAAGTGACTCTCACACCTCAGCCTCCCAAGTAGCAGAGATTACAGACACATGCCACCACACCCAACTAATCTTTGTAATTATTTTTAGTAGAGATGAGGTTTTGCCGTACTGACCAGGCTGGTCTCGAACTCCTGACCTCAAGTAATCTGCCTGCCTCAGCTTCCCAAACTGCTGGGGTTACAGGTGTGAGTTACCACACCCATCCCCTTGTAGTATTTCTTTATGTAGCTTATGTGAATTTAATTTAGACTGATTTTCATGAAGCTACTTTACAAAGGCAATACATATAGTTGGTTGTAATATCTACATTAGATAGGAGACATTTTACCTGCTTCCGTTCATATGGTGATACGGTGTGGCTGTGTCTCCACTCAAATCCCATCTGGAATTCCAGCTCCCATAATTCCCACCTGTTGTGAGAGGGAGGCAGTGGAAGATAACTGAATCATGGAGGTGGTTTCCCCACACTGTTCTCGTGGTAGTAAATAAGTCTCATGAGAGCTGATGGTTTTATAATGGGTTTCTCCTTTCGCTTGACTCTCATTCTCTCTTGTCTGCCACCACATAAGATGTGCCTTTTGCCTCCCACCATGACTGTGAGGCCTTCCCACCCATGTGGAACTGTGAGTCTATTAAACCTCTTTTTCTTTATAAATTATCCAGCCTCAGGCATGTCTTTATCAGCAATGTGAAAACAGACTAATACACATGGAGACCCAGCAAGCATTTCCTAAATCAAAGCACCCCTAATGCATGGTGAGGGCCATAGGGAATGGTCATAAACAGAGCCTACCTAGTCCTGTGACTGGCATTACCTGGGAAGATTAGACCACAATCTGCCCCAAGGACATGCCCTCCCAATCCCATAGAACTGGAACAGAACCTGGGTGCTCAAGGACCCAGAGCCATTTGCTGGGAGCCCATCCTGTACAGCATCCATCAGCCGCCCACTAAGAATGGGTGCCTTGAGTCCCGGGCAGTGAAGATTACCCAGGTTCACAGGTGCTGCAGCCCGCCTGTCTGCACATTGTCAAGAATGCCTATTAGAAGGGTTTGCTGCCTAGAAAATCTGAAGATGGTTTTTGTTTGGGTGGGAAGGAAAGTTCAAAA
Organism: Cebus imitator; assembly: GCF_001604975.1. NCBI lineage: Eukaryota > Metazoa > Chordata > Mammalia > Primates > Cebidae > Cebus > Cebus imitator. The sequence goes on from NW_016107334.1 coordinate 8,319,870, forward strand.
AGATGAGGCAACTCCATTAAACGGAATTAGCAGGCACTAAAGCACCCTCCCGGAAGCACCTCAGTGGCTGTGGTCACGTTAGGATTTTCCTGCCAGGAAAGAAATTATTCTTCCCAACTGTGTCTTATCTGATGCTGAAAGTAACACAGGACCTTCCTAGAGCCAGAAATCACAGCTGCATGGATAACGGGCCTGCAGACCTCCCGTGACTGCACTGCTGTGGTTTGAGCTTGGTGGGGTACCCAGCTCCAACCCCTCTTGCTTTGCCATGGTGATGTTTTGCGCCCTGTGTGAAATGGAGGCGCCGGGGGGAAGAGGAAATGGCCAAGGAATTTCATGGCTTCTCAAGATGGAAACTCAGATACCTAACTTTATAACTTTGAGCTGCTGAGCATGCTTTCCCTAGAAAGAGGACTAAATCAAATGCAAAGATCTTTGATTGCTTCTTGCAGAAAATGGGGATTTAAAAAATTATCTCGGGCCGGGCGCGGTGGCTCAAGCCTGTAATCCCAGCACTTTGGGAGGCCGAGGCAGATGGATCACGAGGTCAAGAGATCGAGACCATCCTGGTCAACATG
>NW_016107334.1:8320623-8346682 GCF_001604975.1 Cebus imitator
GAGCCGAGATCGCGCCATTGCACTCCAGGCTGGGTAACAAGAGTGAAACTCCGTCTCAAAAAAAAAAAAAAAAAAAAAATTATCTCATAATCCATTGGCCCCCTGAGGTTTCTGGAAGTAGCCGACCAGTTGAATTTATTCCTTCCTTATCCTGAATGGCTTGTTCTCAAAGACTTCCTGGAACAAAATATCTGATGCGGGGAGAGTCTCAAAACCCTGCTTCCTGAAATATAACCTGTGTGAAGGCTCCGTGCATAGCAGTGAGTGTCCGTCACCACTGCCAGACCCTGGTCAGGAATGCAAGCTTCCAAGTGACTGCAGATGCCCTGCCTGAGCCCACTGGTGAGTGTGGGGCAGGGCAACCCTCAGGACAGTGTGACTCCTACAGGGCATGCATGTCTGGCCATTGCCTTTGAAGAATGGGATCCAGGGACAGCCTTGTTCTAAGTAATTACTTCTTTGTGGATTTCCCACTTTCATTTTGGAGTCAAATAATTTTTCCCCCAATAACTCCTTTTAGATGGGAATGAAAGAGCATGCATTTAAACACACACACACACACACACACACACACACACACACACACACACACTATTTACTACTGCAACTTTGTTGCTTTGTTCCAGCAACAAGAGAAAATAATTGGATGTTGTCAAAATTAAAACTGGGCCAGCATGGTGGCTCACACTTGTAATCCCGGCATTTTGGGAGGCTGAGGAGAAAGGATCATTTGCAGGAGTTCAAGACCAGCCTGGTTCACATGACAAAACCTCCATCTCTACAAAAATACAAAAATTAGCTGGGCATGGTGGTGCATCCCTGTAGTCCCAGCCACTAGGGAGGCTGAAGTGGGGGAATGGCTTGAGCCCAAGAGGCAGAAGTTGCAGTGAGCCAAGATCATGGTAGCTCATGTCTGTAATCCCAGCACTTTGGGAGGCCGAGGCGGTAGATCACGAGGTCAGGAATTCAAGACCAGCCTGGCCAACATGGTAAAACCCCTCCCTAATAAAAATACAAAAATTAGCTGGGCATAGTGGTGCGTGTCTATAATCCCAGCTACTTGGGAGGCTGAGGCTGGAGAATTGCTTGAACTCAGGAGGTGGAGGTTGCAGTGAGCTGAGATCACACGACTGCACTCCAGCCTGGGTGACAGAGCAATACTCCATCTCAAAAAAAAAAAAAAAATTATATGTAGATTAGTAGCAGCTGAGGGCAGGAGGAGGAGGTGAGTGGGGAGAGAGAGACTAATGGGCACAGTGTTTATTTTGGGGGTACTAATTGTGGTGATGATTGCACAGCTGTGTAAATATACTAAAAATCCTTGAATTACTACTTTTTTTTTTGAGACAAGGTCTCACTCTATCACCCAGGCTGGAGTGCAGTGGCGTGATCTCCACTCAATGCAGCCTCCATATCCTGGGCTCAAGCAATCCTCCCACCTCAGCCTCCTGAGTAGCTGGGACTACAGGCACATGCCACCATGGCTGGCTAATTTTTTTACTTTTGTAGAGACAGGGATTCACCATGTTGGCCAGGCTGGTCTCGAACTCCTGAGCTCAAGTGATCCACATGCCTCATCCTCCCAAAGTGCTGGGATTACAGGCGTAAGCCACCACACCGGGCCTGAATTATTACTTTAAATGAATGAATTTTAAGGTTTGTAAATAATATCTCAATAGAGCTGTTAAAAAATAAAAGGCAGGAACATGGAAAAACAAAACATAAAATTGACTTAATAAAAACAACACAACACAACACAACACAAACACATGCATTATGGGGAGTCCTGCGCACACTGCTGGAAGGGACCCCTGCACATAGCCTCAGAGCTGACATGGACTGGGCAGGAGACTGCTCTCAGCTCCAGGCATTTCCTTCTAACTCATATGGTCGGTTCATATGCCCTTAAATAAAGCCATAAGCACATCAGCTGTTCTTCCCTGAGAGGTTTCTTTTATTGAACAGCAACTTCATCAACCCCCTGAGACATCTATAAACATTTATTTTCATGTAAACACAAAATACTAACCATTCGTCTCAAATAGCACAATGCTCACAGCACACACGTCCCATGTGAAAGAGATTACGTCTGACACCACACACAGGGCATCCTGTAGGCTGCAGACTTAACTCCACTTTTATAGTCTGTGCCGCCTGCACAGAGAGCCCATGTGTAAGGGGCAGGGCGGGGGCCAGGCTTCATGATGTCTTCAGATGAAGCTCTAAACTCTATTTCTAGTCAATTGGACCCTCCGTCTTTGTAATGGGTGCAAGAGAGATGAAAACTCCAGTAGAACACTCCAGAAGAGACTCCTCCAAAAAGAAGAGACTTTCCTGAGGCCAATAACCACACCTCACTTATATCTCCTGTGCCCCTCACACAGCATGTCCCTGAGAAAGCATGCTGAATGTCTGATGTACAACAAAATGGTTGGATGGATGGATGGACGGACAGATGGACAGACAGCTGGGTGCATGGATGAATAAAAGGTCGTGTGTGTCCTTTGACTGCTCAGGGGAACAGCTGATGTATTCCCAGAACTTGGGACTGCTGGTGGTCTCATCAGGCTCCAGGAGGGCCTTTATTACATCCCTAAAAAGGTAAAACCCTGTTCCTCTGTCAATATGTCCAAAATCCAGCAGCAAAAGAAGAGAGGAAAGGTGTGGCTCTCACTCTCAAGGTGACCTGTCACCCTTCATTCCCCACAGTTTCTGAGGGCCAGCTCTGAGGTAGCACTGGAAATGTGAGAGGTAATCAGGCAGCCCAGGGCTGACCCTGCGGCTGATCTCCAACAGCAAGGAGCAGAGGTAGCAGGGCCCCTGGTAGCAGGCCCCTGGCTTCTACAAAGTCAGTCATGAGCACAGGTGGGTTTGGGGATGTCCTCGGCAATGGGATCAGATCTGCCTTTGCCCAAAAGCAGGGGCAAGAACTTGGGTCATCTGCCTCAAAATGTCCTGACCAGCTTTCTCTGGGAAAAAATCCTACTGAAATCAGCAAGCCTGGGCCAGTTGCAGAGAAAGCACCGCCCTAGCTCTAGGGGAGCAGGCTCTGGGTTCCCTAAAGGAAACTGGACTTGCGCCCCACCCTTGTGGAGGGCTGGCGGCCCTGGGACAGCTCTGCCTAGCCTGTGGGCGCTAGGGCCTGAAAGCAGGTCCTTGTCTCTGCATTCCCAGAGTGACGAGCGCAAGCCACCAAACAGGGCTCCATCAGCATTTGAGAAGAGGGAAGCCAATGTCACATCTGAGCCAGGTTGTCATTTTTAGTTACTTTTACTACCACAAGCCTTTCTGCTTAAGGCTACCAATCTGCTAGAAGCACCATCTGCCCAAATTCCTGCCAATGCTTCCCAGCTAAGCTGATGGCTGAAGGCTGTGCAGAGCCCTCTCTGAGCACCTCCTGTATACCAGTCCAGAAGGAAGCTCCAGGCCTGCCGTAGACACCATCCAGCCCCTGCCCCTGCCCTCAAGGCACTTCTGATGTGGCTGAAGCCTCCCTGGAAAGGACATGTATCTCCCTGGAAACCTCTTTGGTGTCCGTGATCTCACAGCAATGGCAGGGCTGGCATACACAAAACCGCAATAGGTTTCCGCAGCCTAGATGAAATGGGTGTGGCCCCTTCCGGAGCGTCTTTAAACTTCTAAAAGGAAAAAGGTACTTTCAGTAAAACATCCCTGTGGTTCCAGTGAAGTCCCACCAATTTATCCTGAGAAACAGGAACCATATTAGGTTTAACAAGTCAGCTGCTGAAATTTGTAGGAACTGTCAACCATTAACTTGGGGAACTATCTCCCTGCTGTTGCATAGTGTCGTACACTGAGCGCAGCACGTTCTCAGGCGTTCTAGAGCCTGAGCCTACCTCAGAGGTAACTGGAGTCCACGGGGTCATCTGCCCATCAAAGATCCCCAGGAAAGGTGCGTTCCAGTCACACAAGTCTCAGATCTGAATCCTGGGAGCCCAGGCAGGCCTCTGGACCTGGCCCAGGTGGGCATCCTGGGCATCCAGAGGCATCAGGGACTGGGCCTTGCAAGCTTGCCCTGTGGCTGCCCCACCAGTCCCATGTCCTCCTCCTCCGCTCCACGGTCTGGATCATTCTTTGTGTGTTCCAACTCTTCTCCACGCGTCCTCTCCTAAAGTCAGAAAAGAATCCACAGACATTCCAATTAAATACGGTAATGGGGTCATCCCGCACAGTCTGGGGCTGGACGTTCAGGATGTGCAGGTGTCCAAGCCTGGCTTCTGCCTGCACTTCCTGCTAAGAATCAGAACAGGCCAGGTTCAAACACCCTAGCCAACCACAGGGAAATCATGTTTTGTGCATAAGAGCACAGATTTACTGAAAGGAACTGAAGCCCAGCCCAGCCCGGGGAGACCAGAGAAAGAGCAGGGAAGAAAGCACTGCTTTCAAAGCTGGCACCCCGCGCTCAATGTGCAGCCTTCCCCAGGCCCACAGTCATGGGCGTTACAGTACCCTGGACATCTCTGCTCCCACTAACAGAGATTTAAAAGGAAAATCAAGGATCCACGGAAAAGGCCAAGTACAACGCTCTCTTTTCGGTGCCTGTTGGGTCTTAGGTTAGCCCGTCTTTACAAGGTAAACCAAAGAAAACGAAAGCCCTCATCTGCCAGACAGCTAGAGCTCATGTCAGACGGGAAGCAGCTTTCTAAAACAATCCAGCACTTACTGAGATATTTTATTATTTCATTGCTGAATCTTCTGTTTCAGAGCAATGTGTTTTCCAAAACAAGCAGTATTTGTCCATGACGTACAAGTATACGTTTTGGAGTTTAAAGTAATTTTGGACTCTTTAGGAATTTGAGAGCAAAGACCCTTTGGCACCAGAGAGTGAATATTTTCACAATATCCTGTATGGGCAAGAGTCTGGTTTGGCCACAGGAAAACCTAAAATCTTATAAAATACTGATTGACAACAAGCAATGAAGAAATATTCAGTAAGCATCCTCCCTTAAGATTCTATTCTACAGTAACTCCGGATTATACAAAAAGCTGATACCTAATTCCAACTCCATCCCAGCAATCTGAGCTTTCGCAGTGGAGGAGGAAAGAAAGACAAATTTGTCTTGCTTTTTGTTCTGCTTGACAGACACTGGTCCATGGCAGAATTTGAAATTCAGATTTTTCAATATTTCCTTAACGATGCAAGGTTACGGCCAATTCCATGTGTTCTCTGTTCCATTTTGGTTTCGTTAGAGCTTGTCTAGTTTAGAGGAGAGAACCATAAAAAGTCTAATTACAAAGGCTCTCCTCGCAACACCCGCTCCCAAAACAGCCCGGAGATTCTGAGCACAGATCAAGGCCCACTGCCACGAGAAGTCATCTAGAAAGCTGCCTTGCAGGTTCAGACCACAGTTTCCCTAAACAAGGACAGCAGGTTTACTAAGAAAGCAAGAAGTTCGTGGGGTGATACAGTATCACCATACCTTGCTGCTGTCTCCAGGGGCAGACTGTCTGGGTCTGTCATTCCAAGAAGTCCTCGCATGACGGCTGACGTCCTCCTCCTTGGAATTTCCTGGGTGTGCTGCCCTCCCCAAGCAAAAGAAAGAGGATGAGCAAATGGGGGTGGCTCCGAAGGGACTGGACAGTCAAAACAGTAAATAGTACACTGGGGACCTTGCAAACATGTTGATGGCCATGACCTAATTCTATCTCCTTTTTTTTTTTTTTTTCTTGAGATGGAGTCTGCCTCTGTGGCCTAGGCTGGAGTGCAATGGCGCCATCTGGGCTCACTCTGCCTCATCCTCTGCCTCCCAGTTTCAAGCGATTCTCCTGCCTCAGCCTCCCGAATAGGTGGGATTACAGGTGCCCGCCACCATGCCCAACTAATTTTGTATTTTTAGTACAGACAGGGTTTCACCATGTTGGACAGGCTGTTCTCAAATCCTGACCTCAAGTAATCTGCCCGCCTCAGCCTCCCAAAGTGCTAGGTCCATTCCATCTTTTTGACCTTCATTTTGGCATTTGCTGCAATGCTCTCCAGAGGACAGGAATGCCTGCCAAGTGTCAGGGGATGCAAAGGGATGGTTCCACTTAAGCATTTCTGAGCTGGAATTGTGATCTATTCTTCCATCGATTCTGGCATTTAATGGACTCACGTTTCCACTTCTAGTCCTGAATCCTTCTCTTTGCTCACTGGTGGTTTTGCTCACAATAGAGGTCACGATCACCCATGTTCAGTGAGTTTCCCTCCTCTCCTACCAAATCAGTACCAACTTAGAAAGAGATGACTTTCATGGCTGGGTGAGGTGGCTCATGTCTGTAATCCTAGCACTTTGGGAGGCTGGGGCAGGTGTATCACGAGGTCAGGAGATCAAGACCATCCCGGCTAACATGGTGAAACTCCGTATCTACTAAAAAGACAAAAAATTAGCCGGGCATGGTGGCCGGCACCTGTAGTCTCAGCTACTCAGGAGGCTGAGGCAGGAGAATTGCTTGAACACAGGAGGCAGAGGTTGCAGTGAGCCAAGATCGTGCCATTGCACTCCAGCCCAGGCGACTCAGTGAGACTCCATCTCAAAAAAAAGAAAGAAAGAAAGTGATGACTTTCTTGTCCTCCCATGCAACTCCCCACCCCACACCCCCAAATCCATATGTGTGTGTGGTGTTCAGATCCCTAAAAAAAAAAAATACAGTTTTGCATTTCAGCTGAAAATACCTATGCAACACATTTTGTTTACTAAAGAACAAATGAATTATTTAGTTGTTATCTATATAAGTAAATTTTTTAATTTATTTACAGAACTGTATAAATTAGCAAAGTTTGGTTTGGCAAAATTTAATTGAAGTCACTTAAAAATACCAGCACACTTTTTAGTTGTCTTGGCCATACAGAGCCTTTGTAACACACAGTAGTAGGTGCCCATGTAGTTAGCTGGCAAATGAGTTCAGAACCCAGGCCAGCCTTATTCACTACTACATCCCTGACAGCTAGGACAGTGCCTGGCACGTCTGTAGATGCCTCATCAACAGTTATCGAATGAACGAATAAAGAAATACATGACCAAATGAATGAGAAAATGAAGAAGATAGCCCATTATCAATTTTCCACCTTTCCTAATGTTTTTATGTGTTGGGAGCTATCAAATGTTTACTTGTATTTCATTCCTAACTGAGGTTCAGTAAATCTTTTTTTTTTTTTTTTTTTTTTTTTTTGAGATGTAGTATCTCGCTCTGTCGCCCAGGCTGGAGTGCAGTGGTGTGATCTAGGCTCACTGCAACCTCTGCCTCCTGGGTTCAAGCGATTCTCCTGCCTCAGCCTCCCAAGTAACTGGGACTCCAGGCGTGTACCGCCATGCCTGGCTAATGTTTTGTATTTTCAGTAGAGACAGGGTTTCATCATGTTAGCCAGCATGATCTTAATGTCATGACCTCATGATCCGTCCGTCTTGGCCTCCCAAAGTGCTGGGATTACAGGCGTGAGGCACCATGCCCGGCTGAGGTTCAGTAAATCTTTAAAAATGAATGCACTAATTTGGAAGCATACAGGGAGGTATCTGAGCACTAATCACACAGGCATCAACCAAGGCTGCAGTAGACAACAATGGCCACTAAGAGGAGCCATATAACCTGTCAAAGAGCAGAATTCGACAGAAAAAAACACACCCAGTACGGTGGTTTTGCCCCCAGCACGCTGCACCACCACGTTGCTATTGTACTCATTAACGTATGACTCAGCAAAACTGAAAAAAGGTCAGAACTGCAGTTTGCTGGGCATCAAACTTTCAGAAAAGTGGCCCCCGCTTCTTATCTCATATTTTCACATCTCTTGATGCAAAGATCCTTCTGGTTTAAAAACTAAATGCAGATAAAAGTATTTTCCCTGCGGATGATGACTGAATCCATTAAAAAATCATCTGGAGAAAGAAAGCAAAACTATGACCTATGGATTTAAAAAAATTAATTTTTTAAGTAGTGGTCAATTATTTCCTGCCCCCAGTAACAATTTTGTAAATGAAAATTTCACTGTTGACATATTCAGTTTCACGCTCTCTGGTAAAGAAACTTAAGGCATGTTCAGACTGACCGGGAAATCACATCAGATGGAATTATGATCCTCTTGGTCAAGTTTCAAAGGCTTTGTCTGTGACTGAGTGTAAGAAGAAAGAAATTTCCCACAAACTCCTTCTCTCAAAAGGTCTGAATAATCTGTAAATATTTTCAGGGCCCATTATAAGCCACAGATGTTATCAACAGCCAAGATGGCACAAACTTTTAAAGACCTGGCCCACCAATCAGGCTGCTTCAGAAATAGTCTTTAAAACATTTGCAAGGAGCACAAGTTAATTTCCCTTTGAAATGTTGTGAAATGTTCATGCCTTATTTAGAGCAAGAAGCAATTGATTCCACTGGGCTTCTTGCTTACAGTTCTATTTCTATGGCACATAAAATTATAGGATACCTCCAAAATAACTGTCAGGGAAAAGAAGGGAGAACAGATAAAACTTGAAAAAAGAGAACAAGTCAAGAAAGCAACTCTAAGAATCACCGACTAATTTAAGACTAACATTCAATTGATAGCCTAGTGAGAGTCCCAGGAAAGAGAAGCTTCCAGAATCTGCATTGTTCGGTGGCCTGTAAGAAGTTCTAATCCACTAACACTTGCTGATTTCTAAGAGAGAAACAGATGAGAAACTGCAGAGCACCGAGCTAATCTGTGATCACATTTGCAGCCCCAGCTCACCAACTTGAAAAAAACCTGAGATGTCAGCACTGTCATAATGGTTGCGAGCTGAAGCCGGCTGGCTGAAAACCTTCCTGAGTGAATTAAAATCCTGACTGCGGGCACTTGGGGAAAAAGAAGATGTGGCTGAATCTGAGAACTAGCCATGATGTATACAGGCAATGAAAAGACCATAGCTTTGAATTTTTTTTTAACTAAAGAGTTTTAGTAATCTATTTATATCCTAATTATAAAGATGGCCCTTCTTCCTTCAAGGGACTCAAGCATGCTTCTGGAACATTCTCTGTGCAAGTCCCCTCATTTGCTGTTTTAGAACAAGAGTTGGTGAATCTCAAAGTGAATTAAAATGACAGGCTTGGCATCTGACTTCCAGCTCAGTTTCCTCTGCCCAGACCACACTGACTCCCAGCTCTTGAAACAGCCCCAATGGGATTAGCTGGGAGGAAGCATCTCCCCAATTAGGAGAAAAAGTCCTCGCCCCTGCTCACCCCTCTGGCCTGTGAGATTTCCACATTCCAATATGCAATGCATTTCTCTTCTCCATTCCCAGCCAAGGGATTGAAACGTCCAAGCACAGAGGCTGCGTGAGGCCCCACAGCCTCATTTGTGTAGTGTGTCCATAAACCCTCATGGAGGGACAGCTCGGTGCCCAGAGACCCGACCCGCTTCCCTTCATTCCTAACTCAGCGCCACAGGGCAAGTCACTTAACCTCCTCATTAGGATCACAGCTCAGCTCCGCCCTGCCAGGCCTCCTTCCCTGGTGCTTGGTCACCCCATTAATATCTGTTAAGATCCATTAAGCCTTCCAGCAGAAATGCAAAACCGATCACTATCATCATCAATAAACTCCAAGGCACTCTCACCTGTCAACAGCTAAGGTGGATCAGTTAGCATGTGGAGAGAAAGCCTGGCACCTTGGCTGCCCGTCAACCCCTAATGAGCCACCTGCAGCTGCACAAATGTGATTCGATGCTGATGGGAGCACCCACCCCAAGAAGGAAGGAGAGCTGGGGCTTTCATTTTGGACAGTTAATTTAAATTAACTGTCCCCCTCATCTCCCACCCACAGCAGCACCTGCAGCCTGGAGGCGTCCGCTGCCCCAGCCCTGGCCTGGCCTCACCTCTTATCACTGAGCTGAGAAGCGCTTGCCGTAGGCAGCCCTTCCCCACTTGAGAGAAGTGGAAAGTGCACCGTCAAAACAGCGACTTGGGGGTCAGGTGAGGTGGCTCGCCCTGTAATCCCAGCACTTTGGGAGGCCAAGGCAGGTGGATCACGAGGTCAGAAGTTCAAGACCAGCCTGGCCAAGAGTGTGAAACCCTGTCTCTACTAAAAATACAAAAATTAGCTGGGCACAGTGGCAGGCACCTGTAATCCTAGCTACTCAGGAGGCTGAGGCAGGACAATTGCTTGAACCTGGGCGGCAGAGGTTTCAGTGAGCCGAGATAGCGCCACAGCACTCCAGCCTGGGCAATAGAATGACACTCCATCTCAAAAAAAAAAAAAAAAAGATCACCGTAAATTAATCCATACTAGTGTTGACACTAGAAGTAACTAGACAGATGCAGGGCAGTGTTTCAGTCTGACTTACAGTCTGGAAGTCTTGGCTGAAGCTGAACCTTTAGCCAGATGTTGATGCGCTGGCCCCAGGCCCCTGGGGGCTTCACCTCCCACAAACGCCCTCGCTCTTCTGGACAGACCAGCAGGAACTGCCTACAGACTGGGAGGAAGGAACGCAGCGTGAGTCAGGAAGTCCCCCACCTAACTCTGGTTCACTCTGTACCAACTCTCTGGGTCTCAGACATGGCCTACTCCAGTCCTTCTCAAGCAGCCCTCCACTACCCCCACCGCCCCTGCTCTCTGCTGGAATCCCTGCTGCACTCAAACCACTTTTTCATCTGCCTACCATGGACACATCCAACTCCCGGCTCCTCCTGGTGAGGATCTCTCATCTCTGCCCCTGTTGGAGGTAGATGTTGGAAATAGGTGCTGGATGCCACAAAGAAAAATCAGCACTGAGACAAAGGATCTTACAGACTTCCAGACTATAAGTCAGACTGAAACACAATTTCGGCAACGCAATTTTTACTTCCTGGACTGCAGGATGGGTACTGTCACTAGCCATCTTGCCACGAGAGTACAGCGAACAAAGGAAAACACACAAATGTATCCCTTACGCATTTGGGGTCATCCTTACTGCTGTGTCTGATCTTCATTGGCTGGAGCCAGACCTCACAATCTAAACTAAAACCCGATTGGCTAACAACGTAAAACTTTCTGAACAGGTTAAACCAGTGGAGAGCTGGGACAAGCTTGTGAGCACGTCCAGCACAGATTTCTTGATTAAAGTACAAGGACATAGAGTGTACTATGTGCCTATAAGCATGGCATGTCTAACAGCTACACAGGATAGGGCTTAACAAAGTTATTAGCACACTTATTATTTAACAAGAAAGGAAATTTTAAAAGGAACTTTTCTACTTCCCACAAGCCCTCTCATCTGCGTTCATTTACTAGGGTTTTTATAACAAAACACTGCAGACTGTGTGGTTTAAACCAGGGCTCCCCAAGCCCTGGGCCACCGACCAGTGCCAAAACACACAGCAGGAGCTGAACAGCGGGCAAGCGAGCAAAGCTTCATCTGTATGTACAGCTGCTCCCAGTGCTCACATTACCACCTGAAAAAGTCCTCCTGTCAGACCAGCAGCTGCATTAGATTCTCATAGGAGCATGAACCCTATTGTGAACTGGGCATGTGCAGGATCCAGGTTGCATGCTCCTTATGAGAATCTAATGCCTGATGATCTGTCACTATCTCCCATCACCCCTAGATGGGACATGGAAAACAAGCTTGGGGCTCCCACCGATTCTCCATGATGGTGAGCCGTATAACCATTTCATTACATATTACAATGTAATAACAATAGAAATAAAGTACACAAGAAATACATGTAATGTACTTAAATCACCCTGAAACCAACCCCTTGTCCCTGCCCCATCCGTGGAAAAACTGTCTTCCCTAGAGCCAAAAAGGTTGGGGACCACTGGTTTAAACAACAGAAATTTATTTCTCACAATCCTGGAGGCTGGACATCCAAGATCAAGGTGGCCCAGGCTTGGTTTCTCCTGAGGCCTCTCTCCTTGGCTTATGAATGGCCATTTTCTCCCTGTGTCCTCACACAGCTGTTTCTATTTGGGTTCATCCTGGTCCCTCTCTTCTTACAAGGACACCAGTCATACTGGACTAGGGGCTCACCCTTAGGACCTCATTCAACCTTAATTAGCCGTTTTTTTTGAGACAGAGTTTCGCTTTTCTTGCCCAGGCTGAAATGCAATGGCGCAATCTTGGCTCACCACAACCTCCACCTCCCAGGTTCAAGCGATTCTTCTGCCTCAGCCTCCCAAGTAGCTGGGATTAGAGGCATGTGTCACCACACTCGGCGAATTTTTGTATTTTTAGTACAGATGGGGTTTCTCCACATGGGTCAGGCTGGGATTACAGGCATGAGCCACCACACCCAGCCTTTTAATTAGCTTTTTAAAGGCCCTATCTCCAAATGTGGTCATATCAAGGGCTTCAACATATGAATTTGGGTGGGGGGCACAACTTAGTCCACAGCACCATCCACGTTGGCCACTCTTCATGCACCGTCCTTCCTCCCTCCCAAAGAACCTTCAGGCTTATCCTCTGCTCCCTCCTGGATTCCAGAGTCCACTCAAGGTTCCCAGACTTTTACGCCTGCATTCATGGGTGAACATTTTCACATGGCAATGTCCCGAATCCAGGTGAATGAGAAACTGCTCCTGGTTCTGCAGATGCCCATGGGGACTCCATTAAACCCGCTTCCTAACATTTTGGGGTCCCTGGGAAACAGCACAGATGGAAACCTAAAGAGTACAATGCTAAGTGCAGGCAGACCTCAGAGATACTGTGTGTTCTGTCCCAGACTACCGCAATAAAGCAAATATCACAGTAAAGCAAGTCACGTGAATTTTTTGGTTTCCTAGTGCATACATATAAAAGTTATGTTTATACTATGCTACAGTCTAGTAAGCCTGCAATAGCATTTTGTCTAAAAACTACAATGTACATACCTTAATTAAATAAAATATACTTTAATGCTAAACAACAGTAGTGATCATCTGAGCCTTCTGAGTCATAATCTTTAGGCTGGTGGAGGGTCTTGTCTCAAAGTTGATGGCCTCTCAGGGTGGCAGTTGCTGAAGGCTGGGGTTGCTGTGGCAATTTCTTAAAATAACACAGCAATGAAGTTTCTTCCACCAATTTGATTCTTCCTTTCACAACAGATTTCTCTGCAACATGTGATGCTGTTTGATAGCATTTTACCCACAATAGAACTTCTTTCAAAATTGGAGTCCATCCTCTCAAACCCTGCTGCTGCTGCTGCTGCTTTATCAGCTAATTTATGGAATATTCCAAATCCTTTGTTGTCATTTCAGCAATGTCCACAGCATCTTCAACAGGAGGAGATTCCAACTCGAGAACCCACTTCCTTTGCTCATCCATAAGAAGCAACTTCTCAACTGTTCAAGTTTGATCATGAGATGGCAGTAATTCAGTCCCATCTTCAGGCTCCACTTCCGATTCTAGTTCTCTTTTTATTTCCACGACATCTGCAGTGACTTCCTTTGCTGAAGTCTTGGACTCCTCCCTCAAAGTCATACATGAGGTTTGGAATCAACTTCTTCCATACTCCTGTGTATGTGGATATTTTGACCTTCCAGGAATCACAAATGTTATTAATGGCATCTAGAATGGTGAATCCTTTCCAAAAGGTTTTCAATGTACTTTACCCAGATCCATCAGAGGAATCACTACCTGTGGAAGCTATAGGCTTAGAAAGTGTATTTCTTATATAAGACTTGAAAGCTGAATTTATTCCTTGATCCACAGGCTGCAGAATGGATACTATGTTAGCAGGCATGGAAACAACATTAATCTCTTTGTATATGTCCATCAGAACTCTTGGATAACCAGGTACATTGTCAATGAGCAGTAATATTTTGAAAGCATGGTTTAGTGAATAATTTAAGCCCACAGTTGAGCAGTAGGTCTCAACTGCGGGCTTAAATTATTCACTGAACCATGCTGTAAACAGATGTGCTGTCATCCAGGCACTGTTTTTCCATTTCTAGAGGACAGACAGAATAGATTTGGCATACTTCTTTTTTTTTCTCTTTTGAGATGGAGTCTTGCTGTCACCCAGGCTGGAGTGACATGGCGTGATCTCAGCTCACTGCAACCTCTGCCTCCCAGGTTCAAGCGATTCTCCTGACTCGGCTTCCTGAATAGCTGGGACTACAGGTACATGCCACTATGCTCAGCTAATTTTTGTATTTTTAGTAGAGAGGTGGTTTCATCATGTTGGTCAGGCTAGTCTTGAACTTCTGACTTCATGATCCACCAGCCTCAGTCTCCCAAAGTGCTGGGATTATAGATGTGAGCCACCACACCTGGCCAATTTGGCATTATTCTTAAGGACCTTAGGATTTTCAGATGAGTAAATGAGTGTGGACTTCAACCGAAGGCTACCAGCTACATCAGCCCCTAACAAGAGACTCAACCTGTCCTTTGAAGCTTTGAGGCCAGGCACTGACTTCTCCTCTCTAGCTATGAAAGTCCTGGATGCCATCTTCTTCCAGTAGAAGGCTGTTTCACCCACATTGAAAATCTGTTGTGTAGTGCAGCCACCTTTACCAACATTCTTAGCTAGATCTTCTGGGTAAATTTTGCAGCTTCTGCATCAGCAATTGCTGCTTCACCTTGCACTTTTATGTTATGGAGATGATGTCTTCCCTCAAACGTCATCAGCCAATCTCTGCTAGCTTCAAACTTTTCTTCTGCAGCTTCCTCAAATCTCTCAGCCTTCCCAGAATGGAAGAGAGTCAGGGACTTGCTCTGGGTTAGGCTTTGACTTAAGGCAATGTTGTGGCCGGCTTGAACTTTTATCAGACCACTAAAACTTTCTCCCTGTGAGCAGTAAGTCTGCTTTACTTGCTTATGATTTGTGTGTTCACAGGAGTAGAACTTTTCATTCCCTTCAAGAATTCTTCCTTTGTATTTACATCTTGGCCAGCTAGTGCCAGAAGCCTAGTGTTCAGCCTACCTCAGCCTTCGACATGCCTTCCTTGCTTAGTCATTTCTAGCTTTTGATTTAAAGTGAAAGACATGTGACTTTTCTGTTCACTTGAACATTCAGAGGCCATTGTAGGGTTATTAGTCGACCTAATTTCAATATTATTGTATCTCAAGGAACAGGAAGAAAAGGAAGGAACAGCTGGTCACTAGCAGAGTCAGAACAGGCTCATGCATTAATTGAGTTCACTGACTTTCATGGGCATGGTTTGGGGTGCCCCAAAACAATTATGACAGTAATGTCGAATATCACTGATCACAGATCACCAGGACAGATACAATAATAATAAAGAAGTTTGAAATATTGTGAAAATTACCAAAATCTGACACAGAGACATGAAGCGAGCCCATGCTGTTGGAAAAGTGTCCCTGATAGAAGACTTGCTCGAAGCAGGGCTGCCACAGCCTTCACAATATAAAACACACAGCATCTGCAAAGTGCAATCAAGGGAAGAGCAGTGAAATGAGGAATGCCTGTCTTCCAAAGGTACAAACCAAGTTAGCAAAGCGCTATATATGACACGCTCTGCCCTCCTATCTTGACAAATATAACTTCCTAACAACAGGAGAAGCTCGTTTCAAATTTAGAATTCTTGGACTCCTTGGAGCATTGCACCAGTATGTGGCAATACCAAGCGAGCTGGCCCCCAGCCTGCAGTCCACCCCCTTCTCCACCCACCCCAGCCCCCGATAGATACCTAAGAGGCCTATGAGTAGAAATGTGGCCGCCTTCCCACACACTGTCCACAGCCCCCCAAGATCCTCCCTGGGCTCTAAGGATGTACAAATTGGTGGCATGATCACCCTCATGAGCACAGACCCAGGGATGACGTCCACTCGGCCCCACAGTGGCCACTGGCAGGAATCCTGGGGTCCTGGTACCCTGAGCCAGTTTAGGAGGAGCAGTGTGGGCCAGGAGGACACCTCCTCTTGGGCTCATGGAATCTTTGCCCCCGCAGAGGGAGATGCAGCTGAAAGAGAGTTCAAAGCTTGGGGCCCAGGGCAGGAGTCTGTCCTGTCCAGTCGGAAGGCACCACAGAACTCAATAGAAACCTGGGTGGCTGAAGCCCAGAGAGCAGTAGCATGAGTCAGAATCAGCCTATTCAGAACTTTCTTTGCAGGCGAAGACAGTGGAGGGACAGCAGGGAGCACAGGGACCTACAGGGTCTTAGCAAGGCTGACCCAGGCTCAGCAGTCCAGCCCTTAACCTTGGAGCCCACTGTTCCTTTGAGTAAAGCACTCTCTCCCACTCCCTCAGCAAAGCCTCCTAAAACCAGGAGGTGGTCTGCACCTGAAGCAAGAAAGAGGAGAGGGGCCAGGCATGATGGCTCACACCTATAATCCCAGTACTTTGGGA
Source organism: Cebus imitator (assembly GCF_001604975.1). Classification (NCBI taxonomy): domain Eukaryota; kingdom Metazoa; phylum Chordata; class Mammalia; order Primates; family Cebidae; genus Cebus; species Cebus imitator. The sequence continues at coordinate 8,336,835 of NW_016107334.1, forward strand.
GGCTGAGGCAGGAGGATCATGAGGTCAGGAGATCAAGACCATCCTGGCCAACATGGTGAAACCCCATCTCTACTAAAAATATGAAAATTAGCTGGATGTGGTGGTGTGTGCCTGTAGTCCCAGCTACTTGGGAGGCTGAGGCATGAGAATTGCTTGAACCTAGGAGGTGGAGGTTGCAGTGAGCAGAGATTGCACCACTACACTCCAGCCTGGCAACAGAGTGAGACTCCGTCTCAAAAAAAAACAGGAGGAGGAGAGGGACTGGAAGGACATGGGTTTGGACAGAGGACCAGCTGCCTAGGCCCCCGAATGCTCCAGCACCTGAAAGTGAGCTACACGGTGCAAGAAGCCTCAAGTGCTCTTTGCAGAAATCCAAGGCTCTTCAGAGTTTAACAACAGACTGAGTTTGAAAATACATAGAAACAAGCAGACCCACTTGAGGAAAACGATGTTTTTACCTGCTTTTCTTTATGACTTCACAGCAACAGAAGCTTCCTGGCTTTTCCTAACTGTTCTCTCCTAACCCTTGAGCCAAAAAGACACCAGAAACTGGATACTAAGCATTCAAAAACAGCTACACACCCAGAACAGAGGCAGGGCACAAAGTAGGGTGTGTGTGCTTCATAGGGGAGGGGGGGCTCAGAGACAGGCTCTCCAGAGCCTCCCACCCTCGTCACCTTAGGGTGTGATGTTTCACATCAGAGCTGTTTCATCCTCCTCTGACAAACGTGGATAAAGGATATGGGAGGGAGGCGTCTTGTGCGTAGAGAGCTACAGAGGTGCTGGAAAGCTGAGCCCATTCAGAGCTTGCCCTTCCACCCAGTTCCTGCCTTCCCTTCAGCTCTTAGGCTCTCCCGTGGCTTCAAGTTCAAAGGACAAAGTGAGGAAATACAGGTGTCAAGTGGAAGAGCAAAGGCACTCCAAAGCCCTGCAGCCCACAGCATGGCGGCAGCTCCCCAGATTCCCTCCTCTCTGAGCTCATTGATTTGTTTGTGATTGTTTCTGAATCCAATTATTTTCCAGCTTGGGAGAAGTTCACTCCTTGTGATCAAACATGAAGTCTCAGCTTGTGCTGCAGTAATTGGAGATTTCTCAGAGGGAAGGAAACCCCCACGTGCGTGCTGCCCCGCCAAGGCCTGCATCTGCCCACGAGGGCTCCCCAGGGCCTCTGCCTCCAGAATCCCCTGGAATGCATGTGTGTTATCCATTGCCATACGCTTCAGTACAATTCAAGGGGGGTTTACCTTGGTACATAGCAGGGGACATTGGGCAGCTGACCCCCAGGGCCTCGTCATCTGGGAATGTCTCACAGAAATCCCGCAGCATGGCCGTTCCCAGGCCTTGGCGCCGGTGTTTCCTCCTGACAAACACGGTGTCAAAGACAGGTAGCAGGTAGCACACACCTGTGCCACTGCCACACAGGCTGCCTGCAGGTAAAGAAAGAGACACACACTGTCCCCTGGGCTCGTGGCTGACCCACCAGGACCCTGCAGGGCCCCTGCACAGCCAGAGTCATGGGTACCTCATGGAAACATGATCAGTTTTACAAGCTAAACAAGTGAGGCTAAAATAGCAGATCATTCTCCAAGTGATTGATCAGTATTCTTGAAAAACTCACATGATATTAGACCACTGGGCTGAAATGAAAGGTGAACCTGGGAGACGATACAGAGTGAGGGCACTCATGCAGCACCCTCCTCAGATTCCTCCCTTCACTGCACATGGTTCAATGAGACTCTTGGAGCAAACCTGGCAACATCAACCATCTCCCTGCAGAAGTGAAACCTGAAGAGACCAATTCGACCCATCTCTAGGGTACAGACTTGTTTCAGTAACACTAGCAAGGGCTTACTATGTCCAATTATAGCAAAATGCACTTACTCCAAATAGATGCAGCATCAGGTCCTACTTCTCATGAAATATTGATGGCCCTACTACAGCAGAACAAGAGAGGTGACAACAGGCACCCTCCCAACTTTTTACCCACAGCTTAACCATATTGCAACCATAGTCAACACCAGCACAGTTGCCATTTCTCCAATGAGAACATGGCCTTTCAGCCAGGCACCTCTGTCAACACTGTAACCAGAACTCCAATTCCACACTGAGCTTACCAGCTCGCATTCCTCACCTCTAAACTGCACAGGTGCCCATGCCCTACATGCAATGTTAGAAGAAAACAAATATGGAGCATTTTCAGCTCCTGTTGGAAGCAGTGGTATTTGTCCCTCCCGAGATTCAGAAGTGGGTAATTTCCCAAACAAACAAACAAAAATGACTCAGATTCTAACCAGCCAGATCGAACTGCAAAGATACACCTGCCATAGTGAACTGTTTGCAAAAATGGCCACGATTACTTCCTTCCTATGTCCATGCCCCTTTGCAACTGATTTTGAAGCTCCTCCCATCAAGAGATGGGATCAATTTCCCCTCACCTTCAATTCCAGCTGGCCTTGTGATTCACTTTGGTCAACAGAATGAGGCAGAGTGACAGCACCACCACCCTAATCCTAGGCCTCCCGGGGTATGCTGCACCTGTGTTCCCTCTAGGATCCCTGAAACACACCACAAAAGCAAGCCCAAGGTAGCCCACTACCTGAAAGGAATATGGCCCAGGCACTACTGCGATCCCAGCCAATGTCTAGCCAGCCCCAAGCAGCAGAGCCACCTAACAAGCAGGTCACCATGAATACACAAAAAGCCCACCTAGACTAGAAAACCACCCAGCTGAGCTCAGCCTAAAATGCCAACCAAAAGAATTGTTAGCTAAATAAGCTTACTATTTCATACCAAAAATGAATTTAAAAATAAATTATCTGTGGTGAATAAAGAGACTCATTTCTCTTGAGACAGTAACTATAAAATATTTAGGATTTCAACCTCGATGCACTTGAAATGAGAGAAGCAACTTGCTTGCAATTATATTATTTCAATATATAGAAGATGAGAGCAGTGTTCTTGTAATAGTGAAATCTTCCAAAACTAAAAAGGCTTAATATTAAATAAAGACGCAATTTCATTTACAATGGTATTTTAAAAGAAGTAAATAATTAAGAGTATGTTTAAGAAAAGAATTGTCTTGTACACCGAAAACTACCAGACATTGTTGAGAGAAATTAAGGAAGATCTAAATAAATGAAGATAAATTCCATGTTCATAGATTGGATGACTCAATTAATAAGATAATTCTTCCCAAAATGATCTGTAAACTCAGTGCTAGCTCTATCAAAATCCTCTTTGTAATTCTGCAACTAAACACCGGTTTAGATAGACAAATACTTACCATTATGTTACAATCACCTCTAGAAACCAGTAGGGTAACAAGCTGTACAGGTTTGTAGCCTAGAGATGACAGGCCATACTCTACAGCCTAGGTGTGTAGCGGGCTCTGCCACTGAGTCTTATAGGAACATCCAATCATGTTCACACAATGACGCAAACGCTTAACAATGCATTCCTCAAAAATACAAAAAATACGCTCTTCCCGCCGCCCAAGATGCCGAAAGGAAAGAAGGCCAAGGGGAAGAAGGTGGCTCCGGCCCCTGCTGTCATGAAGAAGCAGGAGGCCAAGAAAGTGGTGAATCCACTATTTGAGAAAAGGCCTAAAAATTTTGGTATTGGACAAGACATCCAGCCCAAAAGAGACCTCACCTGCTTTGTGAAATGGCCCCGCTACATCAGGTTGCAGCGGCAGAGAGCCATCCTCTGTAAGCAGCTGAAAGTGCCTCCTGCAATTAACCAGTTCACCCAGGCCCTGGACCGCCAAACAGCTACTCAGCTGCTTAAGCTGGCCCACAAGTACAGACCAGAGACGAAGCAAGAAAAGAAGCAGAGGCTGTTGGCCAGGCCCAAGAAGAAAGCGGCTGGCAAAGGGGACGTCCCCACGAAGAGACCACCTGTCCTTTGAGCAGGAGTTAACACCGTCACCACCTTGGTGGAGAACAAGAAAGCTCAGCTGGTGGTGACTGCACATGACGTGGATCCCATTGAGCTGGTTGTCTTCTTGCCTGCCCTCTGTCGTAAAATGGGAGTCCCTTACTGCATTATCAAGGGGAAGGCAAGACTGGGACGTCTAGTCCACAGGAAGACCTGCACCACTATCGCCTTCACACACGTTAACTCGGAAGACAAAGGTGCTTTGGCTAACCTGGTGGAAGCTATCCGCACCAACTGCAATGGCAGATAGGATGAGACCCGCCGTCACTGGGGAGGTAATGTCCTGGGTCCCAAGTCTGTGGCTTGCATCGCCAAGCTAGAAAAGGCAAAGGCTAAAGAACTTGCCATGAAACTGGGTTAAATATACACTGTTTCTGTAAATAAAAATAATTAATGCAAATTTTCCTTCAAAAAAAAAAAACTAAAAATACAAAAAATGAGCCAGCTGTGGTGGCTCTTGCCTGTAGTCCCAGCTACTTGGGAGGCTGAGACATGAGAGCTGCATGATCTGGGGAGGTGGGAGTTGCAGTGAGCTGACATCGTGTTACTGCACTCCAGCCTGGGTGACAGAGTAAGACTGGGTCCCACCAAAAAAAAAAAAATCTTATATCTGTGGTTACAAGGGCTGGGAGTAGGAAGGATGAATAGGCAGAGCACAGAGGATTTTTAGGCAGTGAAACTACTCTGTGTGATACTAGAACAGTGGACACATGCCATTAAACATTTGTCACATCCCACAGATGGTACAATATGGGGTGAGCCCTGATGTAAACTATGGACTTCAGTTAATAATCATCTATTCTTATAGGCTGAACCGTGTGTTTCCAACATTCACAAACCCCCAAAACCTCAGAAGGTGGCTATCTTTGGAGATAAGACCTTTAAAATAAGTCACGAAGCTAAAACAAGGCCATTAGGGTGTGCACTAGTCCAACCTGACTAGTGTCTCTGTAAGAAGAAATTTGGATACCCAGGAAGACACCAGCAATACTCAAGTAGAGAAAAGACCAAGTATGGACATAATGAGAAGGCAGCCATCTGCAAGCCAAGGAGAGAGGCCTCTGAGGAAAACAAGCTTCTGACACCTTGACCTTTCTCACAGTCTCTCCCTAACTGTGAGAAAATTAGTTTCTGTTGTTTAAGTCAGCAGTCCCCAGCCTTTTTGGCATCAGGAACCAGTTTCATGGAAGACAGTTTTTCCATGGACCAGGAAGGGGAGAAGATGGTTTCAGGATGATTAAAGTGCATTACATTTATTGTGCACTTTATTTCTATTATTACATTGTAATATATAATGAAATAAGTATACACTCATCATAATGTAGAATCAGTGGGAGCCCTGAGCTTGTTTTCTTGCAACTAGATGGTCCCATCTGGGGATGATGGGAGAGCATGACAGATCATCAGGCTTTAGACTCTCAAAAAGAGGGAGCAACCTAGATCCCTCACATGCACAGTTCATAATAGGGTCCGTGCTCTTATGAGAATGCAATACCACTACTGATCTGACAGGAGGCTGAGCTCAGGTGGTAACATGAGCAATGGGAGCAACTGTAAATACAAATGAAGCTTCGCTCACTCACCCAGCACTCACCTCCTGCTGTGCAGCCCAGTTCCTAATAGGCTACAGACTGGTACCGGCCCATGGCCTGGGGCCTGGGGACCCCTAGTTTAAGCCACCCAGTCTGTGGTATTTTGTTATGGAGGCCCTAGAAAACTAATGTATATATCAATATTGGTTCATCAATTGCAACAAACGTACCACACTAATGCAATATGTTAATAGAGAAAATTGTTGGGGGAGGGGAAACAGAGGAACTCTGTACTTGCCCCCTCAATTTTTCTATAAATCTAAAAACTATTCTTAAAATAAAGCCTATTCATATTTTTTAATGTATTAGGATTTTATAAAATGAGGTTGGACCCTTACTTTATGTCATATACAATATAAAATAATTCAAAAGGGATCATGGACATGAATGTAAGAGCTAAAACTATAAAGCTTTTAGAAAAAGAAAAAGTAAAAATCTTCCCAACCTTGGGTTAGGCAAAGAGTTCTTAGATTCAACACCAAAAACACAATCAATTTTGACAAACCTAACTTCATCAATGTTTTAAACTGTTTCAAAAGACACCAATGGGAATCATGGCAGATGAGAGGCAGGACTAGATCACAGCTCTGACTGGGACAGACAGAGCAGCATGTGGAGGCTCACACTGTTACTTTTTGCTACAGAACAACTGCAGAAATAAATCAGGAAACCTGAGAGGACCCACAGACTCCCTGAAGGAAGTGGATTGCTCCTGCAGGACCCAGGAGACACCCCAAATACTGTGTTGGTATCTACGACTGAGAGACCCACAGATGGTTCACATCACAGAACTCTGTGCAGACAACCCCCAGTACCAGCCAGAGCCTGGTAGAATTGCTGAGTGGCTAGATCCAGAAGAGAGATAATGATCACTACAGCTCAGCTTTCAGGAAGCCACATCATAGGAATAGGGGGAGAGTGCTACATCAAGGAAACACCCCGTGGAACAAAAGAAGCCTTCAGCCTTAGCCCTTCCTCTGACAGAACCTACCCAAAGGAGAAGGAGACAGAAAACCAACTCTGGTAATATGACAAAACAAGGTTCTTTAACACCTTTAAAAAAATTACACTAGTTCACCAGCAATGGACCCAAACAAAGAAGAAATCCCTGATTTACCTGAAAAAGAATTTAGGAGGTTAGTTATTAAGCTTATCAGGGAGGCATCAGAGAAAGATGAAGCCCATTGTAAGGAAATCCATGTCGTACACCAAAAAATATATACACTATTGAATCTGTCAATTTAAAAATCTTTAAATATGAATGATGCTGTGTAACTATCATCACCATCCGTGTCCAGACCTCTTTCCACATTATAAATGGAAACTCTGTACCCGTTAAACAATAACTCCCTGTTTCCCTCTCCCTCTAGTTCTTGAAACCACCATTTTGCTTTGTATGAATTTGAGGCAAATTCACAATTCAAATATGAGTATTTTTAAAATTTATATCTTTTAAATTGACATGTAAATATTGTATATATCTTTGGTATACAATATGATGTTTTGAAATATGTATAGATTATGGAATAGCTAATATAAATAAATATATTGTACATATTTTATATATTTATTTGTATGTATTTTTAAATGTTTGAATTACATACATACAACCAATTCACAATTCAAATATGAGTATTTTTAAAATTTATATATTTTAAATTGACAGGTAAATATTGTACTCATCTTTGGTATACAACATGATGTCTTAAAATATGTTTAGATTATGGAATAGCTAATACAAATAAATATTTTTATGTATTTATTTGTATTTTTTTAACATTTAAAATACATACACACACACAACCAAGAAAAAAATAGGCAAAGAACTTGAATAAACACTCCTCCAAAGAAGATATACAAATGGCCAATAAGTACATATAAACATGCTCAGTAATCATTAGGGAAATGCAAATCAAGACTACGAGATGCCACTTCACATCCATTAGGATGATACTATAAAAAAATAAGTGTTAGCAAAAATGGGGAGAAATTAAAACCCTTGTGCACTGTTGGTAAGAATGTAAGATGTTACAGCCACCATGGGAAACAGTGTGGCAGTTCCTCAGACAATGAAACCTAGAATTACCACATGATCCTGTAATTCCACTTCTGAGCATATACCTAAAGCAGAGTTTCAAAGAGATATTTGTATATACATGTTTACAGCAACATTATTCACAAGAGCTACAACACGAATGCAATCCAAATGTCCACTGACAAATGAATCAACAAGCAAAATGTGGCATATACATACAATGGAATATTATTCAGCCTTAAAAAAGGAAGGAAATTCTGATACATGCTATAACACAGATGAAACTGGTGGACATTATGCTAAGTGAAATAAGCCAGTCACAGAAGGAAAAATACTGAGTGATTCCACTTATATGAGGCACTTAACATCGTCAGATTTACACAAACTAAAATGGTAGTTTCAAGAATTTGGAGAGAGAGTGAAATGGAGAGTCATTGTTTAGTGGGAACAGTTTCCATTCAATAATATGGAACGAGTTCTGGAGATGGATGGTGGTGATGGTCACACATCATCATCAATATATTTAATACCACTGAACTGTACACTTAAAATGAGTAAGATACATTTTATTTTATGTGTATTTTACTACAACAACAAAAAATCAGAAACAAAAAGCAAAAGAAACTACTAACAAATTATAGAATAGGTGATTTTAGCAATGCTGACAAACCCAAAATCAATACTTAAAAATCTATACATTAGCAACAATTGGAGAAAGGTTTTAATATATCATTTCATAGCTATCAGATCAGCAACCATTAAAACATTGGACAAATATTTTCAGTAAACAAAAATTAGTAGAATTTGTTCCCAGGAGAATAGGACTACAAGAAATACTAAGGAAACCTCTATTAGTCCATTTCGTGTTGCTATAAAATAATACCTGAGGCTTGATCCTTTTTTTTTTTTGAGACAGAGTCTCACTCTGTCACCCAGGCTGGAGTTCAGTGGCGTGATCTCGCTCAAGGGATCCTCCCACCTCCGCCTCCCAAGCAGCTGGGACCATAGGTGTGCGCCACCATGCCCAGCTGATTTTTGTATTTTTAGTAGAGACAGGGTTTCACCCTGTTGCCCAGGCTGGTCTCGAACTCCTGAGCTCAAGGGATCTGCCCATCTTGGCCTCCCAAAGTGCTGGGATTACAGGCGTGAGCCACCGTACTCTGCCATTTGACACTTTTTAAAACCACTAAATTACTGAGTAACTAACAGTCCATTGCCACTTCAAAAACCAGTTCATTGATGACAATAATGTGACCTCACAAACAGCTTCAAGGAACTTTTCACTGAATTTGTGGGATTCATCAAAAATGAAGAGGCAGAATTCAAGCACCTGGTCTGAACTGCCTTAGCTCAGCATCTTTACGTACTTTACCTGCTCCAAGGCTCTGAATCTGCCTGGGGAAGAGCACGGCAGTTGCAGACAACCCCTGCGCCCCTCCTCAGAATCAGAAGCCTTGGTATCACTGCCTCCAGGAGTAGCAGCAGGACCAGGCAAGACCAAGGTCAAGCTCCCTCTGCTGCCTACCTGTGGTTTCACACATTGAGCTGGAATCTGTTAACAGTTTTTGTTAACTATTAGTAGGATGTCTGCACCACAAATGATTCGGTTACAGATTCAAAAACAGCCATTTAGTAGAAAATGACCACTAAGGAGTCTCCCAGGAAAGAGGAATTCAAACAGCCTCCTTTGCATTTTAATTTTTCTCTGGCCCCTTAGTCTACCTTAAATGGTGAAAGAATGTGACCATTCAAAAAAGTGAAAGGGCATCAAAATCTAAGGGCAAAGTCATTCACAAGGAACGGAGCTGAAAGACACAGGGGCTAAAAAGTTACGACTGACTTTGCAAATAACCAAGAAACGAAGAAGTGGTTTGGATGAGAAACTGCTGTATCTCACTGAGGAAAAACAAAAAAGTGGGAAACACACATTTATCTCATCCTGGAGAGGTCAAGCACACACACAATGTTTACATGGCTCAGAACAAAACTCAGCCTCTTTAGCAACTGAGAAAAACACTTAACTCATAGTACACCCATGGCAGTTTACTGAGAAGATTAATTCTTGCTAAAATTAAGAACTTTTTGACAACCAAAGGATAGGGCTGAAATTAGTTAGGTGAGAGATGTTGACAGCCTGCAAAAAATTAAAGAAAGAGGCAAGGTGTGGTGGTTTATGCCTGTAATCCCAGCACTTTGGGAGGCTGAGGCAGGAGGATCACTTGAGCCCAAGAATGTGAGGCAGCAGTGAGCTATGATCACACCACTGCACTCCAGCCTGGGTGACA
>NW_016107334.1:8346693-8348276 GCF_001604975.1 Cebus imitator
AAAAAAAAAAAAAAAGAAAAAGAAAGAAAAAGAAAGTAAAAAAAGAAAACAATGAATGAAAGAAAGCAAGTTTAAAGAAGAAGACCAGTGGCCACGCATAGTAGCACACACCTGCAATCCCAGCACTTTGGGAGGTTGAAGCAGGCAGATGACTTAAGCTCAGAAGTTCGAGACCAGCCTGGGCAACATGGCAAAATCCTGTCTCTACAAAATAATACAAAAATTAGCCAGACACAGCTACTCAGGGGGCTGAAGTGGCAGGATCACCTGAACCCAGTGAAGTTGAGGCTGCAGTGAGCCATGATCATGCCAACTGTATTCCAGCCTGGGTGACATAAATCAAGAAAAAAAAAAAAGAAGAAGAAGAAGAACAGGCACATCCCTTTAGCAAAATGGTACTAGTCTCACACTGAGCGTTGATCACTGCCCTTCAAGTCAGACATCACCCTAACCTTGTTATCATGGCTGGACTCCCTTTCTTCTGAGGTCATGTCTGTAAATCTTGGCATCCAAGGTGCTTTTGCTCCATGTGTCAGCTACTAGCAAAGGTATTTTTCCTGACAACTAGCGAGTAACACTGAAGGAAACAAATGAAATTTTAAACTATTAACTGCAATGAGTTCTTCTCTGGAAGGACGTGGCACTACCTGGAAATCAAAGGGACATGCTTTTCATGTGTTTGCCCCTAAGACAAGAAATCTGGTGGAAATGGAATCCATACATGGGGTTTATTTACACCCAACTTAATCTGTGATACTTCCTGTGCTAGAAGATTCTCGCCACATAGCCGGTGCTGAGGGAGCCCTCTGGGGCAGGCAGACCCTGGAGAGCCCCACTCAGCCCAGCCTGAAGTAGTGGCTGTGCACCCCTCACCTTTCATCTTGGTTGTGTAAAACCCAACAGCCGCTCCATGTCTCCACATGATTTTGGCTTGCTCCTTCACGGAGTGAGGTAGAAAAAACATGTCATCGTCATCCAGATTTCTCTCCAATCTTCCAAAAATAATGACGTTTAGAATGAAAAGCACAATCCTTTCCCCAAATGACTGAACCTTTGAAGAAAGAAAAAGAACAACAACAATCAAGTAAGACCAGAGAGGAAAATCAGATGCAATAAATTCTGCGCTTGGATGTGACCCACATGTCGGGGCCAGGTGTGAGCTCCTCCATCGCAGATTCCTTTCGTGCTCAAAGGGCCAACATGGGAATCACGGCCACTCACAGAGGCTTCCATATCACTGGCCTTTCACAGCATGCGGCCTCCAGGAGTGGGGAACGATGCCAGAGGCGGCCCCTGGGTCCCTAGGGCCACAGACCAGGAATGTGAGACCACAAAGCACAATCCATCACACAGCAACAAAACAGGAAACAGGAAATTAAACCAGGCAAGCCAGAGCAACCCATTTCAACTGACTGGCTAGTTGTGTCCTAAAATAAACCCAATCTGCCATTTTCATGATGGCAGGCCCCAGAATTCTGGCCCTCAGAAGGAGAGTAAATAATGTGGGAGATCAACTGCTACACCAAAAGCAAGCGATTTTCTTTTTTTTTTTTTTTTTTTTGAGACGGAGTTTCACTCATGTT
>NW_016107334.1:8349633-8353308 GCF_001604975.1 Cebus imitator
AAAAAAAAAAAAAAAAAAAAAAAAAAAAAAAAAAAGAAATGAGATTTGGGGAAAGGGGAAGTTTGATACAAATATTGATACTTCATTTTATATTTAATATTTGACCCTTAGATGATGATCATCATCATTATTGTCACTGGTGGTTTGTAGGCTGTTACCCTGGATCTGCTGGGAGATCTTCAGCAACTCACAACCTCTTTGAGTCTCAGTTCCTTTCTCCGGTCAAGGGAGAAGATCCCTCATGTGGTATCTAAAATGCTTGCCTGTTTTTCAAATGATCTGACAATAAAAATAAGGCAGCTTGCACCATCTAGCAAATGGCACAAAGTGTTCAGTGCCAGTAAACTTACGAATTGGCCAGAATGTAAAATATTTCACCTTCATCTGGAGCTAAATCTTAAATGAGAAAAAGATTTGTGAAAACCACACTAGCTTGGCTCTGAGAAGCCATCACATTTTGTATCTCAGACAGTGGCAGCCAAATCAAGTTCAGACGTTAAGAAAAACCAGCTAGTTGCCAAACCAGATCAGTGTCACGGGGGAGGTTATATTTTTCAACTTATAAAACCAAAAAGTTCAGAAGAAAGCCAGAAGACAAAAGCAGATTGCATCTGGCAGAAGGGAAATATCCAATCAAAAACTGGCAGGAGAAAAAGGAGAAAAAGAAAATGTACTTCATTTGTCCAATTTCATTATGGGGGAGGAAAACGTATGACGTGATTTTGACTCAGAAATGTTTCTGAAAACACAAAACTAAGATCCAGTTCACATCCCTCGTTAGGACCACTAATTATGTTAACAGGAAAAACATGAAGAAATCTTGTGGAGTTTTTTTAGTAATTTGTGAAGATGAGAGCTGGCTAGGAAACAAAATGTAATTAAAAGAAGAAGAAAAAAAGTCAAGACCTAAAGTTCTACAGAGAGGGGAAATATTCCCATGTGCAGCTGGGAAAGGACAGATCTTTACAATATGGTTCATTAAGTGGAACTAACACCCAAGTTTCTTTCTGTTCGTAATATAGGCCACATTGTCAGAAAATGTGGGGTTTTTCTCATTTAGAATTAGAAGAAGAGATGACAAATGAAGGGAGTAACAACTCTTGTTCCAAAAAAACTTATTTAAAGAGCCATTCACATTCTTTGTAGTATTCAAAACAGTCAATCCTTAAGTGGCCACCTGGTCCACCTGCAGCACCAGAGCTGGGCCAGCAACGAAAACCAAGATGCGAGGCACTACACTGGGCACATTATTCTCATTTGCTGAATCTCAGGCCATTTCTAATGCACTGAAAGAAACCCCTTTCAAAATAATATCTACTGAATTGATTAAAAGAAGACCTAAAAAAGAAAACTCACAGAATGAGAAAAAAATAATTGCAAATGATATATGTGATAAAGAACTTGTGTCTAGAATACTGCATATGAAAAACTCTCACAACTCAATAGTAAAAAGTCAAATAACCCAATTAAAAGTAGGGCGAGAATCTTCATAGACATTTCCCAAAGAGGAGCTATAGATGGTGAATATGCATATGAAAAGATGCTCACCATGCTTAGCCATCACTGAAATGCAAGTTAAACCACAGTGAGATTCCACTTCACAGCTACTAGGATGGAGAACATTAAAACGACAATAACAAGTGTTGGTGAGCATATGGAGCGACTGAAACCCTCAGACACTGCTGTTGAGAATGCAGAATGGTGCAGCTGCTGGGAAGGCCGTTGAACAGTTCCTCAATATATGAAACATAGAGTTCCCACATGACCAGTAATGCCACTTCTAGACATATACCCAAGAGAACTGAAAATGTGTATCCTCACAAAAACTTACATACCAACGCTCATAGAAGTATTATTAAACAGAGTCAAAAAGTAGATACAACTCAAATGTCTATCAACCGAAAAATGGATAAATGATAAATGATATCCATACAACCGACTATTATTCAGCCCAAAAAAGGAATGAAGTACTGAGGCATGCTACAACGGATGAACTCTGAAAAGATTACGCTAAATTAAAGAGGCTGTTTACAAAAGACTACCTGTTGTATGATTCCACTTATAGGACGTAGCTGGAATAGGTAAATCCACAGAGACAGAAAGCAGATTCGTGGTTTCCAGGGACTGGGGAAAGACAGGAATGGGGAGTGATGCTAATGGGTAGAGAGCTTCTTTTTAAAATGATGAAAATGTTCTGGCATTAGTGGTGACTGCGATGGAACTTTGTGAATATATTAAAAGTCACTACATTGTATAATTTTAAAGAATGGAGCTTATGATGTGTGAATTCTATCCTGATGAAGCTCTTGTTTAGAAAAAAAAATCAAGAACTAATTTTTTTTATATGCTCAGCAAAAGAAAAAAGAATGAAAAAAAAAAACCTGGATTACCAACTTGGGAACATTACCTGAGACCAGACCCCTTATAGGGATTACCTGATTTCAGAACCTTCGAGGTGTTTGTTGTATAGATGAAGACATCAAGGCTGAGTCACGTAGCCAGCAAGTCATGTAGCTGGGTATAAACTTCCATCTCTTTGACATCAGGCTGGGGATCTTTGAAGTGTTGTGCCTGGAACTATTTCCTCTCTCTGTTTGTAGAACTTTAGGTCCTGACTTTTTTTTATCTTTTAATTGTATTTTGTTTCTTAGCCATCCTCCATACTGAACCTGAAAGAACACTGATATTTCATTCAGTATTTACAGGGCTCTATGAAGGAGACCGAATGGGATTCCAGACAACTGTGAACGAGATCACACATTTCAGGACAGCAGGGAAGCAACATCCTTCTTCCCACATGTGGAATTAAGATAAATATACCAATCAAATGAAAATGGGCAGATGTGAGGCACACAGTCCAAACTCTCAGCTGGGTACTAGCTCCTTCCTTAGCCTCTTCCTCAGCCAAAATTCAGCCAAGAGGACTCCGCCTGGACCTCCGAGAAGCTGCTCTGGCTCCTGCCTTCACGCCTGCCATCCCAGGTCTCTGCTTTACAGCTGCTCAACAGAGGCACAGCTCTTCAAAGATCACCAGGCCCGATGTCAAGGAGACAGATGTTTGTACCCAGCTAAATCACTTACTAGCTGTGTGACTCAGCTTCAATGTGTTCATCTCACAAAACAAATACCTTGAAGGTTCTGAAATTAGATAATCCCTATAGAGTCTCAGGTAAAATACAGGATAGTATCTATAATTCTAACTCATGCTAAGTACCAATAAACGCTACCTGAATGCACTAAGCAGAAGTTTCCCATACAACAGAGAGATGGTGTGTATTAAAGTTTTCAAATGTAGACATGAGGGGCCACTCAGTAAAGTAAAATAGATTTATCAATAGCCAGACATCTGTTGTACATAGCATTGAGTGCTGTTTTCCTTGGTAGCGGGGTGTTATGGATTGAACTGCCACCCTCAAAAAGCTGTTGACGTCCTAACCCCCACTTGTGTGAACATGACCTTATTTGGAAACAGTCCACTGATCAATCAAGATGAGGGGATTAAGTTGGTCTCTAATCCAATATGATTGATGTCCTTATAAAAAGGGAGGATTTTAGGCTGGGCGCAGTGGCGCACGCCTGTAATCCCAACACTTTGAGAGGCTGAGGTGGGTGGATCCCCTGAGTCAGGAGTTTGAGACCAGCCTGACCAACATGATGAAACCCTGTCTCTAAAAA
>NW_016107334.1:8353343-8387576 GCF_001604975.1 Cebus imitator
AAAAGGAAGATTTTGACAGAGACAGACATAGGGAGAACAACGTGGAAATACAAGGTAAAGGTCAGCCAAGAAACCCCTGAGGCTACTAGAAGCTAGCAAAGAAGTCAGGAACAGATTCTCCTTTACAGCTCTGAAAAGAAAAACTCTGTGGATTGCTTAATTTCAGACTTTCCAGTCTCCAGAACTGTGAGACAATGCATTTCTGTTTTGTGGTACTCTGTGGTATTAGGAAACGAAGACATGGGCTAAACTGCTTTAAATTATCAACAGGGTAGTAAGCGCTGTGACTTTTAAAACCTCTTTTGCAATGTTCATTTAAAATTGCATTGACTCACCTTCAACAGCCCTTCTCTTGCCGGATCAGAGGTTCTTATTGCATCTTCCGTGGACCACCAGGATTCCTTTATGTAAACAGCCACAACTAGAGGGGAAGCCAAGAGAGGATAATGTGCACACAGCAAACTGGCCAACAGATGGGCAGCTTCACAGCACAGAGCCACTGACAAGGTGCAAAGGGAAGATGATTTGTGGGGAAAGCAGGTGATATTTTTAGAGCTGAATTTACTGACCAAAAAAGAGCGACCACTCTCACATGAAGAGGACTTCATAGATGTTTCAGAGGTGGGCTGTTGTTGATGCCAAAACAGGACACATCGCAATGTTTGGGGGCGCAGCAGGGTACACACCAATACTGACAAATCCAATGAGTAAGAATTACTTTTTTTTTTTTGAGTCAGAGTCTCGCTCTGTTGCCCAGGCTGGAGTGCAGTGGTGCAATCTTGGCTCACTGCAACCTCTGCCTCCCAGGGTCAAGCAATTGATCTGCTACAGCCTCCCACATAGCTGGGATTACAGACATGCACCACTACGCCCCGCTAATTTTTGTATTTTTAGTAGAGATGGGGTTTCACCATGTTGGCCAGGCTGGTCTTGAACTCTTGACCTTGTGATCCACCTGCTTTGGTCTCCCAAAGTGCTGGGATTATAGGCGTGAGCCACTGCACCTGGTCAATTGTTGTATTTTTAGTAGAAACAAGGTTTCACCATGTTGGCCAGGCTGGTCTCGAACTTCTGACCTCAAGTAATCCACCTGCCTCGGCCTCCCAAAGCGCTGGGATTCCAGGCATGAGCCACCACGCCTGGCCAATTCTTTTCATGTTAAAAACACTTATCAAAGTCCAACCACGTGCCACAGCCCAGAATTTCCCCAATTAAGCAAAATTCAACATGGGCTAAGGTCGTTAAACAAACTGCCTTAATATCTGTGTATTGAGCCATCACTGTGGCGCTGGGTTAGGTGCTGCCCTCTTTTACATGAGTTTCTTTCCTTCTCACCATGACACTGTTACCAGCATTTTTCTAAGGAGGATGACTGAAGTTCTGCGAGGTGAAATGACTTGCAGGCAGCCAGCTAGAAGGGACTGAGGTGGGGTGCAGCCCTAGGCCAGTGGACTCCTAAGTCAGTGCTCCTTCTAAGAGGCTGGAGATGGGTCCAGTGTTAAGAATGGGGTGAATCACATGGGGTGGAGGAGGTGTCTTTGGATGAGAAAGTCCTGGGGCTAAGATTTACAGGAGAAGGGCAGGGACATCTCCCCTCCTCCCCCGTCCCCTACCCCAAGCATCCCCAAGGCCTGCTGACTCTGCCTCAGAAGCAGCCCTGGCACCATTCCAAGGGTAGACATGGGCCCTGCTGCTCAGCAGAGGAGACCTGAACACGACTTCAACTTCACTAAGCCCCACACTCCTTATCTTAGTTGCCCAAACCGATCACCCCAGGTGGCTGGGGAGTTCCTATGAGGATCCATACTGAAATGCCCAGCATGGGGCCTGGCACATGGGAAGTGCTCAGAGTCTACTCATCAATGAGTTGATTTCTCCTCCTCCCCTCATGCTGCCATCACCATGTTCCATCAGTTCCTCCCGCTGCCTCATACCAAAATCTATCCTCCTGGTTCCAGCCCCAGATCCCAGCTGGGTGAGGCCACCACCATCTCCACTGACGGCTGAGACAGCCCATCACCCAGTCCCCATCTCATTCTCCCCTGACAATCCATCCCTACTGAGTGGTCGCTCTAAATCCCATCATGGTCTCCGCCCCTTGTCTCCACTTGGCAACCTTCCTTTCCTTGCTTAAAAACTACATTTTTTTCTTTTTTAATTTTTTTCCATTTTAAATTTTTTTGGGTACATAGTAAATATATATATGGGATATATATATGGAATACCTGAGATGTTTTGATACAGTCATGCAATGCATAATAATGGAGTATCGGCTGGGCACTTACGTCCGTAATTCTAGCACTTTGAAAGGAAGAGGTGGGCGGATTGCTTGAGCCCAGGAGTTTAAGACCAGCCTGAGCAACATGGCAAAACCCCATCTCTGTGAAAAATACCAAAGAATTAGTTGGGTGTGGTAGTGCATGCCTGTCATCCCAAATACTTAAGAGGCTGAGCTTGGAGGATCACTTGAGCCCTGGAGGTTAAGGCTGCAGTGAGTCATGGTTGTACCACTGCACTCCAGCCTGGGCAACAGAGTGAGATTCTGTCTCAAAAAAAAAAAAAAAAAAGACAAAAAAATGGTGTATCTGTCCCCTCAAGCATTACATCCTTTGTGTCACAAACAATCTGATTCTATTCTTTCAGTTATTTTAAAATGTACAAGAATCACATTTTAAACACCAAAGTTACTTTGGTTGTTTTCTGGTGTCTTTTTTATACCCCTTTGATCATTATTTTTATATCTGCTTCTCAAGCCCAGTATCTGAGCCTGAGGGTTCCAGAAGCCACAGAATTAGAAAAGAGGCCTCTTCCCAGTTAGACCTTTTTAGATGGAGATTTTTGTAGGAAAATGTGATGGAGTAGAAAACAAAAGAAGTTGAACATTTCACATAAGCCTCGAGATTTTAAAACAAATGCGGACCACTCGGGGGCAGCTGCCGCAGCCTTTCTCTCTATTCCTCTCTGATACTGGAGGAACTTTAGTAGAAAACTCTGTGAAGACCAAGCTACAGTGGTGTGATTGTTAATAGCGAGTGTCAACTTGATTGGATTGAGGGATACAGAGCATCAGTCCTGGGTATGTCTGTGAGGATGTCACTAACAAAAGAGATTAACATTTGAGTCGGGGGCTGGGGAACGCAGATCCACCCTTAATCTGGTGGGCACAATCTAATCAGCTTCCAGCAAATATAAAGCAGGCAGAAAAACATGAAAAGGAGAGAAGCGCCTAGCTTCCCAGCCTACATCTTTCTCCCATGCGGGATGCTTCCTGCCTTCAAACATGGGACTCCAAGTTCTTCAGTTTTGGGACTCGGGCTGATTCTCCTTGCTCCTCAGCTTGCAGACAGCCTATTGTGGGACCTTGTGATCATGTAAGTTAATACTTAATTAAGTCCCCTTTATATATATCTTTACATATACATAAATGTATATATATAAATAATAAACTCACATGTATATATAGAACAGAACTAATAGGAGATATATATCTAAGAGAACCCTGACTAATACAAGTGGCATTAGCCAGGTATTAAACATTAACTCTGCATAGCCAGCTCCTCCTCCCCAGAGACCAACAGCATGTAACCCACCTTGTCAGTTTCACATGGGTGAATTATATCATCTCTGACAATGGTTCCAGAATTGATAGAGCCAGCTGGGAGCAAAGAGCCAATTAAATGCTTGACATCTGCCTTCATTTATTCAACTCAATTCACTTCCAAAATGGCCTACTAGAACTTCCAGGAGCTTTACAAGCCATAAGGATTTATTTTCCTGCTTAACAAGGTGAAGCAACAAAAGCTGTTGAATTTACTAATACGCTGTATTCCTGTAATACAGATGTTCAATTTGCTAATACAGTTTCAAACAAGAAATGTGTTATGACTTGGTGCTTATGTGGTACCTTGCAAGTTTCACGGTGCACTGCGGAGCATTAATTAGTCACACAAGTTGTCACAAATAAGATAGAACTGTTGTTTTTTTCAAAACTCATGCTAAACTGCTAAGTATACATAACAATGAAACTGAAGTCCAATCACATATAACAGTTAAAAACTGCCCTCAAAACCAACTCTTGGAAAATAGGATCAGCCTTCTGGAGAGAAGCAGCTTTTGATCAGTGAAGTATAATACCTCATCCAGAGAACACAGGAGAGAGACATGGTGAGGCAGCCCTTGGAGAGACGCTGTCCCCAGCTCAGCAAGGACAAATGATGGCTCCTGGGATGCTGACAGGTGCCACAAAGCCAGCCTCAGGGCATCACTGCTGAGACCCTGCAGCCAGCAACCTCCAAGGGTTACAACTGGAAGTCACAACATCCTTGTTTTTAAAAAGGGTCCTGATCAGTCATCTCCACTAAGGATTGAGAAGAGCCTGGACACCTACAGAGGGATGCACTGTGCTGAGAGCCATCAGGAGAGCATTGTGAAGAGCCAGCCTTACCACGCCAATTTAATTTCCCTGTCCCCGAGTGACAGGTGACATGGACCACAGGAAGATGTCAGTAGTGGATTTTATTCTATGACACTCCAAGGTCTCCCAAACAAGTTAAGACAGTGAGGTCCCTAAGGCTAATTCCTAGAGGCCTGGATTCACCCCGCGCTCCACCTGATCCACTGAATTTAACTCTCCATGGCTGAGTTCCCTACTGTGTGACGGGTGCTGTCCTGGGCCCCAGGAGCTGATGATTAAGCTGACATCTTTGTCCCTTGGAGTTGGGAGCCCACAGAGAAGGAGAGCATTAAATAAGCTATTCCTGTACAGGGCAGTGAGTGATCAGTACTAGAATCGAGTTTCACAGGGACCAAGTGGAGGAGGTTGACTCTGCGGAAGGGAATTGGGAAATCATCCCCAGAAGCTCCACCGACTCTGCATCACTGGGTGAGGTTTCGACAGACAGAGACAGTGGGGAGGGCTGATGCATGCAACCTGTGAGCAGAGGCACAACGCCCGGTAAGACCCGGGCCATGTTTCAGGGCATCCTAAGTGGCAGGGGGAGCCGGGTGAGGTCTAAATATGGGAGAGACTGGGCTGCAAACAAAATCTCAGCAAAACATCAGCTTCATCCACTCAAAAGTCTCTAGCTAATGTCAGCACCAGTGGGGAGTAAGATGACTCGAGGCATTTTAGAAATGGCTCTACATACTGTCCATGGCATAGGAAAAAGAATTGGGACCTCAGAGCCAGACAGGGCTCAAATTCTGGCATCTCCAGTTACCAGTTGCATGATCTAAACCCAGCCCCTCCCCAGCTTTGATTTACCCACTTGTCAAATGGAGGCCACAAAATCCTCTTCTATTGTTATAATGCAAGGTAGGTGAGAGAGTTCATCTCACCAAACTGCTCTTCCTTTGGTGTCTGAAGCATTCCAGTAATTTCTAGAAAGTTCCTCCACCTGCTTCAAACATTGCTCTGGGATTACAATTAAGTATAAAAAAGCTGTGTAATATTTTCTTTGTCAATGAGACAACAGAAAGTGTTCTGTAACACTCCATTTCTCCCTGGGAGATCCCTGTCTAAACTATCTTTCTGCTCCGGTTTGCACAGAAATGTCTGTCTTTCACAGCTTGAGATCTGCCCGTTCAATGGGTATTTCACACCACATTTCCTCAACCATACCCTTGTCTATCAGGGAATTAAGCTGACCACAGCGTTCCTTGCTCCACCCTCTCAACGTCGTGGGCACACATCAGCTACGGATTCACACAGAGGACCTCCGGCAAGATTTTTCAAACTTTGTGTCTTGCCTAAGACTTCTTAAAGAAGCCAAACCCTTTTTATATGATTTCTTAAGTCTATAAGTAATCAAAGCAATCCTTTTGAAAAAGTTAGAGTGACCTTTTCACGGTACAGGTCTGAGAGACCTGGTTGTCTGTCACCTGTCACCTTGGATGGATGGGCTGTGGCAGCTAAAAGTGATGCCATAAGAAGGATTTTGAGGACTTAGGCAAATTCAGCAAGGAGGAATCTACTCAAGGAATTAAACTACACCCTGGCTTAAGAAACTTACACCTGGGCCTGGCGAGGTGGCTCATGCCTGTAGTCAAAGCACTTTGAGAGGCCGAGGCAGGTGGATCTCGAGGTCAAGAGATCAAGACCATCCTGGCTAACATGGTAAAACCCCATTTCTACTAAAAATACAAAAATTAGCTGGGCGTGGTGGCATGCGCCTATAGTCCCAGCTACTCAGGAGGCTGAGGCAGGAGAATCATTTGAACCCAGGAAGTGGAGGTTGCAGTGATCCTAGATCACGCCACTGCACTCCAGCCTGGTGACAGAGCGACACTAAGTCTAAAAAAAAAAAAAAAGAAAAATAAACTTGCAATTTAAAGGAAGACACAGAATCAAGTTACATCAGACCCAGCCTGTGTGCTGTGATGTAGTAGTGACGTCCAGCAGGGGACGGTCGAGCATGAGGTTGAGCTTGCCATCCCTTTCCACCTGCTTCAGCACAGAGATCAGCAGGAGGTATCAAAGCAGTGCACAGACCCGCCAGAGGTCATAAGTCTGCAGCACGTGTTGCTTATCCAACCCACATGTAGAGCAGCTATCATGTGCAAAAGACGTATTACATCCAATCAAGGAATTAAACCAGACCCTGGCTTAAGAAACTTACAGTTTAGAAGAAGACACAGAATAGAGTCAAATCAGACCCAGGCTATGTGCTGTGGGAGGGCTGGAAGGAGAAGAAGGTCACTTGGACTGAGAGACAAGAGAGTCTCCAGTGGCAACTGACCTAACCAGGTGGGAAGAATGAGACAGGCTGAAGTAAGGGGAGAAGGCCCTGCCAGGTGAGGGAGGTCACAGGGCTGTAGAGATGTGACAGGCAAGGACAGGAGATGCAGTCTACCAGAGCCACAGGCATTCAGAGTGATGAGGAGGCAGGAGGAGGCCGGTCAGGAAGGCTCTGAGGGCCAAACTCTGGACAGCCACTAGGCTTCAGAAAAAGATAGCAACATGAACCAGTTACTGTTTTAAAATAATAGTGTTGACCACCACAGCACGACCAAGCACTCATCAAGCACCTGGTACAATGCCAAGGCACATGCAGTATCTCATTTTTTGGCCTTTATTATTTTTAATTGACATATTATAATTTCACATATTTATGGGGTACATGTGATATTTTGATACATGTACACGATATGTAATGATCAAATCAGGGTAATTAGCATATTCATCCCTTCAAACATTTATTTAGGACATTGAATGTGCTGGAGACATTCAAAATCCACTCTTCTAGCTATTTGAAAAACATAATCAATTGTTGTTAACTGGAGTCACCCTGCAGTGCTATAGAACCCTGGAATGTATTTTTCCTATCGACCTGCACTTTGCATCATTAGCTAGTCCCTCCCTCTCATCCCCCAACATGCTTCCCTGCATCTAGTAACCACTATTCTACTCTCTACTTGTATGAGCTCAACTATTTTAGCTTCTGCAGATGAGTGAGAACATGTGGTACTTGTCTTTCTGTTTTCCCTTTTTTCATATTTTGACATAGTGTCCTCCAAGCTCCTCCATATTGCTGCAAATTACAGAATTTTGTTCTTTATGTCTAAATAGTATTCCATTGTATATACATTTTCTTTATCCATTCATCTGCTGATAGACACTTAAGATGATTCCATATCTTGGCTATTGAGAATAGTGCTACAGTAAACACGGGAGTGCAAATATTTCTTCAACATACTGATTTTATTTCCTTTGGATATGTACCCAGAAGTGGGATTGGTGGACCATACAGTAGTTCTGTTTTTAGATTTTCAAGGAGCCCCCATACTGTTCTCCATAACGGCTGTGCTACTTTACATTCTCACCAGTAACATATAAACATTCCCCTTTCTCCACAAACTCACAGCATATGTTACTTTTTGTCTTTTTCACACTAGCTGTTCTAACTAAGGTGAGGTGATAGCTCACCATGGCTTTGATTTGTATTTCACTGATAATTTGCCATGTTGGGCATTTTTTCACATACCTATTGGCCATTTGTATGTCTTCTCTTAAGAGATTTGTAGACCAGCCTGGCTATCATGGTGAAACCCCATCTTTAAAAAAAAAAAAAAAAAGAGAGAGAGAGATTTGTATTCCATTCATTTGCCCATTTTCTAATCGGATTATCTGTTTTTTCATTGTTGAATTGTTTGAGTCCCTTGTATATTCTGGATGTTAATCCCTTGTCTGATGAATAGTTTGCAAATATTTTCTTTGATTTTGCAAGTTGTCTCTTTACTCTGTTGATTGTTTATTTTGCTGTGTAGAAGATTTTTAGTTCATTATTATCTCACTTGTCCTATTTTGATTTTGTTGCCTGTGCTTTTGAGATCTACTCCATAAAACATCTGCTCAATGTCCTGAAGCATTTACCATTTGACTTCCTCCTTTCCCATTTAGATGACCTTTATTCCTCTCTCTTGACTAGTTGCTATAGCTAGGTCTTCTAGTATCTTTGAACCAAAGTGTTCAAAGTGGGCATCTTTATCCTACTCCAGATCTTAGAGGTAAAGCTTTCAAAATTTCCATGTTCAGTATGATGTTGGCTAAAAGTTTGTCATATATGACATTTATTGTGTAGAGGTAGGTTCCCATTATACCTAACTTGAGAGCTGTATCATGAGACGATGTTGAATTTCTTCAAATGTTTTTTCTGTGTCTATTGAAGTGCTAATACAGTTTTTGTCTTTGATTCCACTAATGTATCACATTTATTGACGGTATGTTGAACCATCTTTGCATCTAGGAGATGAACCCCACTTGATCATGGTGAACAATCTTTGTAATGCAATGTTGAATTGGTTTGCTAGTATTTTGTTGAGAACATGTGCAACTATGTTCATCAGGGATATTGGCCTATAGTTTTCCTTTTTTGTTGTTGTGTCCTTGCCTAGTTATAGTATCAGGGTAATTCTGGACTCACAGAATGAGTTTGGAAAATTTTCCACCTCTTTAATTTCCTGAAAGAGTTTGAGAATTGGTGTTAGTTATTCTTTAAATGTTTCGTAGAATTCAGGAGTGAAGCCATCAGGTCCTGGGCTCTTCTTTAATGACATTTTATTACTAATTCAATCTCATTACTCACAATTGGTCTCTTCAAGTTTTCCCATTTTTCTTTGATTCAAACTTTGTAGGTTCTATGTGTCCAGAAATATATCTATTTCTGCTAGCTTTTCAAATTTGTTGTCAAGTTGTTGGTAATATTCTCTAAAGAACCTGTGTATTTCTGTGATATCAGTTGTAATTGTCCCTTTCCATTTCTGATTTATTTGGGTATTTTTTCTTTTTGTCGTGGTTAGCCTAGCTAATTGTTTGTCAATTTGGCTTATCTGTTCAAAAAACTAACTTGTATTTGTTGATCTTTTGTATTTTATATAGTCTCTATTTATTTTATTTCTGCTCTACTCTTTATTATTTTTTCCCTCTACTTATTTTGGGTTTGTTTTGTTCTTGCTTTTCTAGTTCCTTGAAATGCATTGTTAGGTTATTTGAAACCTTTCCACTTTTTTGATGTAAGTGTTTATTGATATAAACTTCCCTCTTAGAACTGCTTTTGCTGTCTCCCACAGGTTTTTTGGTATGTTGTGTTTCTATTTTCATTTGTTTCAATAAACTTTTAAATTTCCTTCATAGTTTCTTCATTAACTCCTTGGTCATTCAGGAGCATGATGCTTCATTTCCATGTATTTACACTATCTCTAACGTTCCTCTTATTGATTTCCAGGTTTATTCCACTGTGGTCAGAAAAGATACTTAATATGATTTCAATTCTTTTAAATTTGTTTAGACTTTTTTGTGGCCTAACATGTGGTCTATGCTGGAGAATGTTCCATTGCTGATTAAAAGAATGTGTATTCTGCAGCTTTGGATAAAATGTTCTGTAAATATCTGTTAGATCCATTTGGTCTAAAGTGTCATTTAAATCTAATGTTTCTTTGTTGATTTTCTGTCTAAATGATCTGTCCAGTGCTGAGAGTTTGGTGTTGAAGCCTCCACCTATTATTGTATTAGAGTATATATCTCCCTTTATATCTAATAATATTTGCTTTATATATCTGGGTGTTCTGGTGTTGGGTGAATATATATTTATTATTGTTACATCCTACTGCTGAGTTAACCTCTTTATCGTTATATAACTTTCTTAAGCTCTTTCCTACCATCTTTAAATTAAAGTCTGTTTTATCTTAGCATAACTATTCCTGCTTGCTTTTCTTTTGTTTGCATAAAATATCTTGAAATTTCAACTCTACACTTTCAGTCTATATGTGTCTTTACAGGTAAAGTGAGTTTCTTGTAGGTACCATATAGTGGGGTCATGTTTTTTACTCATTAAGCCAGACTATATATTTCACATAGAGAATTTAATCTGTTCACATTCAAGGTTATTATTGATAGGTAAGGACTTATTCCTGTCATCTTGTTGTTTCCTGGTTGTTTTGTATATAATTGTTCATTTCTTCCTCTCTTACTTTTTATAATTGTAGTTTGATGGTTTACCATAGTGATAAGATTTGAATATTTTGTCTTTCTCTTTTGTGAATCTGTTCTCCCAGTGAGTTTTATATTTTTGTGTGTTCTCATGATAGTGATTATCATCTTTTTGCCTCCAGATGTGGGACTCTTTGAGCATTTTTCGTAATGGCAGTCTAGTGTGACATTACAAAGTTTTGCTTGTCTGGAAAAGACTTTATTTCTCTCTTATTTCTGAAGTATTCTTGCTGGCAATTTTCTTTTTCTTTCAGCATTTTGAATATATTATTCCATTCTCTCCTGACCTATAAGGTTTCCGTGGACAACTCTCTGTTAGCCTAATGAGGATTCCATCACATATGACTTGATGTTTTTCTCTTGCTGTTTTGGAATTATCTCTTTGTCTTTGACTTTTGATAATCTGGCTATAACATGCCTCAGAGAGGAACTTTAGTGGTTGAATCTATTTGGCGATCATTGTGCTTTCTGAATCTGGATGTCCATATCACTCCCCAGACTTGGGAGACTTTAGGTTTTCTATCCCTTTTCCCTTCTCTTCTCCCAGAACTCTCCTAATATGAATATTTGTTCTCTTACTTATGTGTCATAAGTCTTGTAGGCTTTCATCACTCTTTTTCATTCTTATTTCCTTTTTTTTTCCTCTGACTGGGTAATTTCAGATGACTTATCTTCAAGTTCAGAGATTTCTTCTTCTGCTTGATCAAGTCTGCTGCTGAAGCTCTCTACGATATTTTTTATTTCATTCACTACATTCTTCAGTGGCAATATTTATGTTTGGTCCTTTTTAATGATTTATATCTCTGTTGAATTTCTCATTCATATTGTGAATTGTTTTCCTGATTTTGTTGAATTACATTGTATTTTATTTTATCTTTTTTAGTTTCCTTAAGAGCATTATTTTGAATTCCCTTTCTGGTAATTCACTAATTTTCCCTTTCATTGGTGTCTGTTACTATAGAGTTATTGTGTTCCTTTGGTGAAATCAAATTTCCTTCCTTTTTCACATGTCTTATATTCCTATGTCAACGTCTGTGTGTCTGATGGAAGAATCGCTTCTTTCAAACTTTCTGCAGTAGATTTTGTAGAGAAAGACTTTCACCTGCAGTTGCATTTTAACATGCCAGTTGGGAAGAGTATGGTGACTCTTTCCAGATAGGCACAGTGTTCTAGTCTCCATGTAGCTTATTTATTTGTGCTCAATATCAGGAATAACTGTGGGTGCCACAGTGGGCTAGGCTGTAGAAGTTTGTGTCAGCAGCAGCAGTGGTATAGGTTGCTAATGTCCTCAGTGTCAAGGGCTTCTGGGGTCCTCCTATGCTTATCTTCCCTACAGTAGGGAGACTCAGCCAAGGGGATCCCTTCTCATGTCAGGTCTGACAAGGCCTACAAGTAGCTGCACTGGTGCTAGGTTCCAGATCCCGGTGCTCAGAGTAGCTGTGGGGCCAACATCCTAGGCTCAGGGTCCCATGAACCTATTTTGTCACCCAGGTCTTGGGGTGTAGATTCACGTTCTACGGCAGGGTAGGTTGAAGGTTGCCCACAAAGCCAGGATCTGTGAGTCTGAGACATCTTCTAGCAGCTCAGGCCCACAAGGTTGCATTGTAGCTGTGATTCTACCCACAGGAGGCGGGGCACAGAACTGTCCCAACTCCAAGGAAGAAAAGGTGCTGTAAGGTTTGGGCCTGCGGAGCCAGGTACAGCTGCAACTTGGGAACCTGAGCCAATAGAGTTCAGTAACAACTTGGATCCCTCAGGATAACACACCATGCAATAGTGACTCTAGACACTGGGATAGTAAGGCTCACCAGTATTCCAGACCAAGCACAGGAGCAACAAGTACCCCAGAATGGTGGAACACAGCTGTCTTCTGGGCTCTGGGGGATAGGCAGCAAAGCCATAACTCTACTCCTCAAGGAGATGGATGTCTCAGCAGCTCAGACTCTAGGGATCTCGTTCAGCTTTGGGAAAGCTAGGTATGAGAGTTATTTGGCCAGGAGAGCAGGGTGTCTGAGCTCAGTCACTGCTCTGTTTCTCTGGGGCATGGGATACTACATCAGCTCAGCCCTGGATTGTGTAGCTGCTCAGCTTAGCCAAAGCTCTAATCCCCCATGGGACAATGTACCACTTTAGCTTAGGTCTGGGGGGGTGTGACTGTTCTGGATGGCCCAGGCACCACGAACCCGGGTGGATCTCACTGGCTCCAAAGCCTCTGTTCTAAGCAGTATGCCCCATATGAAGAATAGACAAAAGATAAGATGGCAGAGCTAGGCCAAACCCAGGCAGAGGCTAGCAGAAAGAGAAAGGAAAAGGATAGACGAGGAGAGGATAAACCAAGGCACTGTGCTGACAAAGGAGAGGCCAGCCAGGGAAGATCTTAACAGAAGGAAAGCCTCATGCCTCTGTACCTTGTTTGACACTCAGAAACAAGGAAGGGACTTGCCATTTACTCTGCAAAACTTTACTACGTACCAGGCACTGTTGTTAGCACAAGGGATCCAGGACAGAGATGTGGGGACACTCACAGGCTACCTGGCCATGACCACACACTGTGACAAGCACACTAAGATGTAAGAAGCAACCAGAAATGCACACAGGGGCTGTCTGAGAGAGCTGGAGTCAGAGTACCAAGATCAAGCCTGAGCCAGAAAGATGGTGGTCAACTAGGGGACCAGTTCCTGACAGTGAAGGCTCTGGAGGTCAGGCAGACGTATCAGGCTTCATAAAAAGTCAGTAGATAGGTCTAGGCGAGGCATGATCAGAGTATTTTAAAAAGAGAACAACTGGGCACTTTGGGAGGCAAAGGCAGGCGGACCACTCCTGAGGTCAGGAGTTTGAGACCAGCCTGGCCCACATAGCCCCAGAGAAGGAAATCCCATCTTTACAAAGACACAAAAATGAGCCAGGCGTGGTGATGCACACCTGTAATCCCAGCTACTTGGGAGGCTGAGGCAAGAGAATCACTTGAGCCTGGGAGGTGGAGGTTGCAGTCAAGCGAGATCACACCATTGCACTCCAGCCTGGGTAACAAAGCAAAACTCCATCTCGTAAATACAAAAATAATTTAAAAAGAGAACAATTTGTCATATTGAGATGGGAGGAATTAGTCCTTTCAAAATTTAAAAAAAAATTATTTAAACCAAAGGGTCATACTCTGTGTAACACTTTAATGGTGGATACATGTCATTATTCATTTGTCCAAACCCATACAACACCAGAATGAACCCTAATGTAAACGATGGGCTCTGGGTGATAATGATGTGGCAATGTAGGTTCATCAATTGCAACAAATGTCCCAGTCTGGTGGGAGATGCTGACCACTGAGGAGGCTCTGCATATGTGGGGAAAGGGAGCATATAGGACATCTCAGTACCTTCCTGAGTCTGAAACTGTGAAACCTAAAGCTGTGACCCTAAAACTGCTCTAAAAAGATAGTACTAAAAGGAAAAAAAAAGAAAAAAGAAAAAAAGTTCACACTGACTGAGGGTGGAGCTTGAATTAGGATGGGGGCAAGGCTAGATAGACAGAAGACAATGGGAGGCCGTGGGATACAGCCAGAAAGTGAGGTGGGCTGCAGCAATCATGCTGACCGGCATGGAGGTACTGGGGAAGAGAGTCGGGCTGGGAGTTGGACTTGTTCACAGCAGAAAGAAGAGGGTAGCAGCGAGGGCAGCCAGCCCTCAAGCTTCAGCAGAAGGATGCAGGTGCCTTAACCAGGAGGAAGCAAAGAGGAGGAGGGTGCGAGCTGCAGTTTCCAAATGCCTGATAGAGATGGCAAAGTGAGCCTGGCCAGCAGGCAGCTGGACACATAGCCAGGAGCTGAGAAGAGAGAGAGAGGAAGGGTCCCATGTCCCATGCCATCACAGACAAAAAGGAGGGACCCATTCCACTCACACACATTTTAACCCCTCAAACTACCTGTAAATTGTTCATGTCTGGCCCCTAATCTGGAAGGGCTTCCAGTGCCCCTTCCTGCCCCCTTTTGCTCCCCCACCCATCACTCTCCTGGAGTCTAAGTCGCCACTGCCCCGTTACAAATCCAAGAAATATGTAGTTCCACCAAAAAAGAACATGCTTAAACCAAAGTGACAGGCCATCTCCCCAAAAGCAAAACACACGTAGGAAAAAAAATGCTGAAAAGTTCTGGCAGAGGACAGCACACAAACACATTCCAAGGCATTGCACGACTTTTATGCAACATTGACCCAACTGGCCAATAATAAAAAGGGAGGGGAAAATATGCGAGTCAACATAGCAACTGTCACATCGCATTACTCAGGCTACCCCTTCCATACAGATGTCTTCCTTAAAGACAACCACTTCCCCAGATGCCCCATGAACTTGGGCGCCTCTTTGCCACAGAGAAGGAAACATCTGGTTTGCAGTAGATTTGCGTCAGCCTCCCTGTGTTCCGCAGGCCTTTCTTGCCTTAAGCAATTTTGTTTTCATGAGTCTAGATTTTAACTAGAGGAAGATGGATCGAGGTGGGGTGCCTGGATCTGGAGGTACAGCTGAACTGCAAGGTTTTGGAAACAAAAAAACCCAAGGTAAAGCTAATACATCTAGGAAGGGAGTCTTAAAATCACCCCCTGGACCAAGGCAGGCTTGGCACATTTCTTAGGTTTGGAGGAAGCAAAGAGAGATACAGACAGCCCCCTAGCTGTGGTGGCAAAACCTCCAGTGTGCCTCCCAGAGGCAACTCACCCCCACCACACCAAGCCCAAGCCTCCGTCCTTGACACTCAAAATATTTTCCATGGAGCTTCCCTGTTTTCCAAATACCATTAGTCCCTTGGTAAGAATGTGGGATGCTGTTTTCCCCTATGTTTAAATCCAACTCACTGTAAGTGCCATAAAGGGGGAAATCCCAAACTCTAGCCAACATGGCCTTCCAAAACATTTTGCTGTCCTTGTGAATAGCCAGCCCTTCAATCGACACCCTGTTAAGTTCCTGGGAAAACAAATCTCTCTGTTCCTAGCATGGGGCTCCTTTAGGTTGCATGAGAAGTGGCTTGGATCACTACTCAACCTGGGGGCCACCTAACACTGGCCAAACATCCATAGCCACATGGGCACCATAGCTGCACAGAGATGCAGGTATTTCAATGGAGCCTGAGTATCTGGCCAGAGCACTTTCCCCCCAAACTGTCAAACTTACTCAGGTGGGGCACTGCCAATGTGGAGCGTGGGATTTGACCAGCCTTGGACTGATGTTTCCCTTTGCCTGATCCAGAAGGAAAGCACAGACTAAAACATAAAGATGCTATGTCCACATGCTCACGGCAGGCATGTTTACAGGGTGCCTGCTAACCAGGTGGTCCCTGAAGCAGGCTCTGGGAAATCTCCACTCTGCATCCTTTGTGTTCATCAGTATGCGGGGCCGTCACACTTCAAAGCCAGAAAAAATGCAATCACTGCTCCACATGCCAAAACACAGACTTCACTAGGTCAGCGAGCCTCTCGCCCACTCCCACCACCCCAGTTGTTTTGTGGTTTTTGTTTGTTTGTTTTTTCACTAGATATACACAAACTGCCCTCATCCTGCTAGTCAGCACTGCACTGAACCCCTCTATCTCACCAGAGGGCCCAGCCTCTCGCTTCAAGGCCCACCAGCAGGGACGTGGTGCTGCTTTAGCTGGGCCCCCTTCTGGGAGTCCAAAATTCACAACCCCCATCTGCTTCCAGCCGTCCGTCCTTGACCCATCTCCAAAATCTGGGTAGCCCTCCCAGCAGACAGGAGCAGCCCAGACAGGACCTCCTGGCCCCGAGGAAGTTCCCCGAAGCACCTAAGGCACAGCCTCCGGACCACCACCTGCCCCCCACCCCTGCACAGCCCAGAGAGGGTCTGGCAACAGCCCCACCATGTTACAACCTCCCCGCCCAGCACAGCCACTCAGAAGGCAGCTACACAGAGGCTCTGGTTTCAGCTGAATATTTGCCTTGGCCCCTGCTGTCCCTGCAGGCTATAATGGGCACGCATTTCCAGGAAAAAATCATCATTTTTTGATTCCCTGCTTGTTTTTCTCTGGGTGCACATGATGTGCAATCACCAAAAACTGTAAATCAATTAGCAGCCATTTGAAGGGTGAGTGCTATGCTTGGTCACAAAACGTTCTGAGAGTTGGCTGGAGGGATAGATGTTCTAATCAGGGAAGTCAACAACTGCAAACACTATTGCTTCAGCCTTTCTTCTCCCTCAGTGCCTTGATTTCTGCTTCTCAGCCCAGCCGCCGCCCCATCCCACATCTCCCCCATGCAGAGACCTAACTAATATTTAGCAAATACCCTCTAGGGATGCTGGCTACCCAAAAGAGCCCAGAAGATCTAAATGGCAGGACCTCTTCCTTTAGAGAGGTTATACTCTACTGAAGAAGGTCAACCACAGGCAATGACCGGGCGAGGAATCGCGACTGGTGATAACTGCAAGGTGCTATGTATGCCCCACAATGCAGACACCTACAGCACAGGTCCCCACCCAGGTGGAGGATCCAGGTCAGGACCCCTCCTCTAGCTACCAAATCTTACTTCCCCCTGCTTTTGCTGTTCCACAGACCCTTCAGATGGGAACTCAGCTCGACCTTACCCTATGCTTTTTCTCCTAGATAACCGAGCATGGTTGGCACCACCACTAAGCCATGCTGAAACCTTCCTCACCATTGCTTTCTTCAACCTGTTCCCCCTGCCAGGCAAGCCCCCAGCATCTCTGCCCAGGTTACCAGGAGCCTCCCCAAGATTCACTGGCATGTCCTTCCTTCTATCCATCCTTTCTTCTAATCAAGGCAGGGCATTTTGCCAGCATGGTGAAACCCCATCTCTACTAAAAATACAAAAACTAGTCAGGTGTGGTGGCACATGCCTGCAGTCCCAGAAATGAGGCTGAGGCAGGAGAATCACTTGAACTCGGGAGGTGGAGGTTGCAGTGAGCCAAGATCATGTCACTGCATTCCGGCCTGGGCAACAGCAAGACTGTCTCAAAAAACAAAAAGAGAGAAAATGCATGCCTTCAAATGACACAAACTATACAGCCAAAAGAAAGAGCTAATATAACTGTGTGAAAAAACCCACTCTAAACACAATGAAATAATAGACCCAAGTAAAATATAACCAGAAAACACAGGCATAAATCTTCACGACCTTGGATTAAGTAATGGTTTTTTAGGTATGACAACAAAAGCAAAAGCAACAAGAAAAAAGCAGATAAAGTGGACATCATAAAAATTAAAAATATTTGTGCTTCAAATGATACCACCAAGAAAGTGAAAAGGCAACCCAAAGCATGGGAGAAAAATTTTGCAAATCACGTATCTATCAAAGAATTTGTACCCAGAATATATAAATAAAGACTAAATTTTAAATCTCATCACAACTCAACACTAAAAAGACAAATAACCCGATTTTAAAATAGCAAAAATTAGAAATAGTTCTTTTTTTTTTTTTTGAGATAGAGTCTCAAAGAAGGTAGAAAAATCAGAATCCTCAAACATTGTTGAAGGAAATACAAAATGCTGCAGCGGCTTTGGAAAACAGTACAGCAGGTCCTCAAAAGGTTAAACACAGCTACCATATGATTCAACCATTAATCCCACTCCTGGGTTCCCAAAAGAAATGAGAATGTGGCCGGGTACGTTGGCTCACACCTGTAATCCCAGCACTTTGGGAGGCCAAGGCAGACCACAAGGTCAGGAGTTTGAAACAAGCCTGACCAACATGGTGAAATCCTGGCTCTACTAAAAATACAAAAAAAGTAGCCGGGCATGGTGGCATGCACCTGTGATCTCAGCTACTCGGGAGGCTGAGGCAGGAGAATTGCCTGAACCCGGCAGGCAGAGGTTGCAGTGAGGGGAGATGGCGCCACTGCACTCCAGCTCGGGCAGCAGCAGGAGACTCCGTCTCAAAAAAAGAAAAAAAAAAAAGTGTTAGTCAAGCTCTAAAGGCATATTGGCAGGAAGCAAAAACATTTTCCTCAAAATACTAAAAATTAAAACCCAAAAGATCATCGTTTTTCTCCTTCTGAAATTGAGCCGCACGTCCTTAAAATCATCTTGGAAAACACTGGACCTAATGACTTCAACACCCTTTCAAACCATGAGTTTCTGGACCCCTGCGTTCTTTCCCTACAGTGAAATGGCCCTAGTTTCCTCGAGCATTGCTCAAAAGGTTTTGAGTCCTCTCATCTATCATCCCCGCTACTCTCCAGGGATAAGTGCTGTTTGCTTCAGTTGCAGCCTGAGCAGCACCAAAGAAAACTCAGCTATAATTGAGCTGGACCTATCCTCCCATTCGCGCCATATCATGCCTGCCTTAAGGCTGAACTAATGAGAGCTACTGTCACTTTACCCAGAGGGCTTTGAGACACATCCCTTCCGGCCCAACCCTGATCAATTGGGGCTTTTGGATGGACGGCATGACATTTATAAAAGGAGACAGTTTGGATCAGCATAAGGAAGAACTTTCTGACGATTAGTAAGAATCCAAGAAGAAGCCAGGTGCAGGGGCTCACACCTGTAATCCCAGCACTTTGGGAAGCCGAGGGGGTGGATCACTTGAGGTCAGAAGTTCAAGACCAGCCTGGCCAACATGGTAAAACCCTGCCTCTACTAAAAACACAAAAATTAGCTGGGTGTGATGGCACATGCCTGTAATTTCAGGTACTCGGGAGGCTGGTGCAGGAGAATCACTTGAACCTGGGAGGCGAAGGTTGCAGTGAGCTGAGATCGCACCACTGCACTCCGGCCTGGGTGACAAGAGTGAAACTCTGTCTCAAAAAAAAAGCATCCAAGAAGAGTAGTTTAAAAACAGACTAAGCTTGTCGCTGGGCAAGTCCCCAAGCAGAATCTGCCAGGGTGGTGATTCCAACTGCCAAACCTCCACCAGAAGCTCCACCAAACAGGCCCCCCAACTCTGAAATCCATGCTTCTCTAACACAACACGCAAAGACAGAGGAGGAACGAGCCAAGGTGCACTTCCTGGAGGAGACTGGGAGTCTTGCAGATTTCATGCCTGGGCTCTGCCCTGGGATGGTCCAATGCATCAGATTTCCCGCCATAAATCATTTCATTCTCACACCTGTCTTGTGAAGTAGGGAAGCTGTTCCCATTGTGCCAACAATAAAACTGATGCTCAAAGAGGTTAAATAACTTATCCCTCTGCCAATCAGTTGGCAGAGCCAGGATTCCAAGTCAGTTCCATCTGGCACCAAAATTCACATTCATCCTATTACGCTGCGCCGGACACAGGAAGAAACGGAGAAGCTGAAGGTCATCATCTGATGTCAATCTGGAAGGCTAGGAGGAGTGGTTTTGATTTTACACCGAAGATCAGAAAAAGGCCACAAGTTTTTTGATGAGAAAAGTTTTTTCATCTTTGTAAACATTTGAGATCCATTAATAGCAAATGAGAATAACAAAACAAGGGGAAATGAAGTAACAAATAAGGAGGCATAAGTGAAAGCTGGAGCCCTTGGCAGGCACAGAAGCAACCTAGGAAAGGAGGTTCCTGGCAGCCTTCAGCCATGTCCCGTAAAAGGACATAAACCAGCCTCTGTCCAGAGAAGCATCCAGAAAGAGCACCCCAGGAGCCACGGGGACAAGGGCACCTGCTTCTCAGCCCTGATCTATGGAAAGTGCTGTCACAGTTTCTTAAAGGGGAAACGTGGAAAGCGTCACTACTTACATCGTGATGGCAGACGGCCACAAACGATGACCACTTGCCACCGGGGAATTCACAATTCCAGGATGTTTTTCATTTGCTTGCGGAGTTATTGGAAGTTACTGTGATGGATTCAACCACCTTATCAATAATTCACTCATACCCAGGGCTGACCAAACAGCTTCTGATTCCTTCATCTTCCATTGAAACAAACAAACATGCACGGCCTTCACAAATAGAACTTCTCCAAGAAAGTGACAAAGGAAGCAGCGATAGCATTCTCCACGGTCACAGCTAAGCAAAGAGGCGAGGTGACACATTTGTCAAAGCTGTGAAGAGGGTCCCTGATACCATCGGCTGTTGTACAGTCCACATGCTTCAAGCCACAAGACATGCTCTGGAAGTGTGTGATGTGTTTGGGAAAGAACTCATGTGTGCTTCCAAATCCCAGATTAAAGAGCATGGGGCTCCAGGAACACCTGAGTGCTGTTTTTGAAACCATGCAAAATCACAGCCAACACAACTGAGCCCACAGCAGTAGGAAAACATTTCGAAATGTTATTTAAAGTGCTATTATATATAACGAAGGGTCCATAGTGAGATGTCTTGGAGTTTATGAATATTTATTATAGTACATTCTTGAAAACAAAAAAAAAAAATTAAGTCCAATACAAATGAGAAACAGATTTATAAGAGTCAGTCATATGTTTACATTATGCAAATTGTAGTTAAAGACCTATAACCAGAATATTGTTAAATGCCTAAAAAGGGGGTAGTGGGGCAGCTGATTTGTGAGCATTTTCTTAAAATGGGCAAACAATATTCTTAGAGTTTTTGACAATCTGTGCACTGAAGGGTTCATGTGGGTACATCTTGTTAACTTTCAGCGACTTGGTGGTGGAGTCACAGATCCAAGGTAAGATCAAAGGCCTGAGGTTCTCACAGCCTCTTCGCTCACAACAGCCAAGGCTCCACCAGACAGAGGTAGGAGACACCTTGAAACTTGACAGAAAGCGCTCACACACATCTCAGCTGCCTCCAGCCCTGAAGCAACGAGGAGGCTTTGCTAGCACGCTGAAAACTCCCACACAGCTAGCTAAGCACACTCGACTTTCACATTCAGCAGAGACAGAGGCCTTGAGGACGTTGCAAAATAGCCTGCCCCAGAGACCTCACCTTGAGCTTTGCCAAGCGCACCAAGCGGGGCATCCTCTGAGTACAGGTCCCAGACAGACATGCGGGTGATAGGAAAAGTCTATTTCTAAGGAAGATGGAAGGTGAATGAGCTCCCCCTCCTCCCCTTTGCAGATATAGTAAAAGGCCCATAACCACAAACTTCACCAGACACCACATCATCGAAGGAGAGCTGACCAATAGTATTAGTCCATTTTCACGCTGCTGATAAAGACCTACCTGAGACAGGGTAATTTGCACAGAAAAAGAGGTTTAATGGATTCGCAGTTCCACGTGGCTTGGGAGGCCTCACAATCACAGTAAAAGGCAAAAGGCAAGTCTTACATGGCAGCAGGCAAGAGAGAATGAGAGCCAACCAAAAGCCAATAAAACCATCAGATCAGCCAGGAGTGGTGGCTCACGCCTGTCATCCCAGCACTTTGGGAGGCCGAGGCAGGTGGATAACCTAAGGTCAGGAAATCAAGACCAGCCTTGCCAACAAGGTGAAACCCCGTACCTACTAAAAAGGAAAAAATTAGCTGAGCATGGTGGCACGCACCTGTAATGCCAGCTACTCGGGAGGCTGAGACAGGAGAATCGCTTGAATCTGGGAGGTGGAGGTTGCAGGGAGCCAAGATAGTGCCACTGCACTCCAGCCTGGGTGACAAGAGTGAAACTCCACGCCCCCCAAAAAATAAAAAAATAAAACCATCAGATCTGTAAGACCTATTCACTACCACGAGAACAGTATGGGGGAAACTCCCCTCATGATTCAATTATCTCCTACCAGGTCCTTCCCACAACACCTGGGAATTATTCAAGATGAGATTTGGGTAGGGACACAGCCAAGCCATGTCACCAATTAAGATGTATTATTATTATTTCTTATTAGGAAAGCAATACACAGTCATTGTAAGAGATCTACAAAATACAAGAAAAAATACAGGTAGAATAGAGGAGAAAATGTGTGCATAGGATTCAAATTAAATTGAGATCCCTCACTGAAATGGGTTGCTTCACCTTTTCTTAGGAAGCATGGACGGGCTGCACCCCACCTCACACTGCCCACTGCCAATGGCCCCCAGGACCCTGCCCCAGATGCCGTGGAGGCTTGTGGTGCCTCTTCTCCAAAGGACTCACTCTGAGGATCTGAAAGCCAGCCACAAATGGTCTTTCCATACACAGAGGAAGAATGAATGAGTTACAGATGAACTTCACCACCAGAGACAAAACCCCACCCAATCATCACCTTGCAAAAAAACCCTACCAGGCCCTAGCTGTGTTGTCTTAGGCCAGTTACTCGACCATTCAGAGACCTCATGTCCTTGTCTGAATGTGGGGGATGAGAATGGTCCCCTGGCTGCACAGGGCCATGGTGACACTCCAACAAAAGGACCCTACCCAGTGCTTCCAATTCTGTGCAGTGTTGCTCATAAGAACAGCAAACATCACCCTCAAAAGCAGCTCCAAGGATGGCCGCTGTGGGCAAGAGGCAGTTCTTGTGTCTTTAATACAAAATCAATATATAGGCCAGATGAGGTGGCTCACACTTGTAATCCCAGCACTTTGAGAGACCAAGGCAAGGAGGATCATTTCAGGTCAGGAGTTCAAGACCAGCCTGACCAACATAGTGAAACCCCATCTCTACTACAAATACAAAAATTAGCCAGGTGGTAG
Organism: Cebus imitator; assembly: GCF_001604975.1. NCBI lineage: Eukaryota > Metazoa > Chordata > Mammalia > Primates > Cebidae > Cebus > Cebus imitator. Next base: position 8,376,327 of record NW_016107334.1, read on the forward strand.
TGGCATGTGCCTGTAATCCCAGCTACTCAGGAAGCTGAGGTAGGAGAATTGCTTGAACCCAGGAGGCAGAGGTTGCAGTGAGCCGAGATCACACCATTGCACTCCAACCTGGGCAACAGAGCAAGACTGTCTAAAATATATATATATTTATATATTGAATAAACAGAAATACGAATGCACTGTTGGATCCCTAAAAGCTGAAAATAAATCAGTTCTGCTTTCATGTTCTTCCAAGTTTGGCCTATGAGCACAACCATCATCTCCTGGGGATTTGATTCCATCCATTGTATATGCTGAAGTCAAGATGCCTGTTTTTAAAATCCATTAATAACCACCAACCTGTTTTTGTGTCCTGGGGATTAACCAAAACCAGTATCTTGTGTTGAGGTTCATCACGGTGCACAGTGCAAAAGTAAACAGATGAAGCTTCAAGTTTCACCTGAAAAAAATCACAAAATGACTATTTTGTTATTTCATCATAATATGGGCATGGGAAGTTACTTAACATTAATTAGCACAGTGTGCATTGAAAGAACTCTGTTGCACAGAACATGGGCTTAATTTGACAGAACACAGGCACCACAAGAATGGAAACCTTACCCATGCTGAGCTAAACACACAGGGAATTTCAAAAAGTTCTTCTCTCATTTCCCGCCCAGCGCATCTTTTCTTCCCCACGTCCACATGTCCATCTAGCCACACATATCGACCTAGGCTGCTACTTGTTGGCCAATCGACCTTCAGCTCTCCCTTCCAAACACTTCCTACCACCTTCTGGATCCCAATCCGCCCACCTTGGGTCCAGCTCTTCTCCCAGGGCCCCGGAGGCCACTATATGGACACAGCCTGGGACATGCCTGCCTCCACCGGGATGCCACTCGGGATGCCCTGGCTCAGTCCAGCAAGCAGTCTCAAGAAATGCACACCTTTGGCTGGGCGCAGTGGCTCATGCCTGTAATCCCAGCACTTTGGGAGGCAAGGCGGTTGGATCACTTGAGGTCAGGAGTTCAAGACCAGCTTGGCCAACATAGTGAAACCCCATCTCTATTACAAATACAAAAATTAGCCAGGTGGTAGTGGCATGTGCCTATAATCCCAGCTACTCGGGAGGCTGAGGCAGGAGAATCGCTTGAGCCTGGGAAGCAGAGGTTGCAGTGAGCCAAGATTGCACCACTGCACTGGGCAACAGAGTGAGACCCTGTCTCGAAAGAAAAGAAAAGAAAGAGAAATGCACACGTTCTTTGGTCCCTACAGGCCCAGTCCAGGCTCCCTGTCAGCCCTGGGACAGAAAAGCTCAACTCTGGGCACCTGTTTGTTATATGAGAGAGGAACCAGTATCTCTAATACTGAGATGCCCGAGAGCCTTCTCTCAATTACCTAGATCCAAAGCCCCCTTTGTGGTCATCAGACAAAAAGGTCAATGTGCTCTGGTACCAAGTCTGTTCTGAAAACCAAGGACAGGTCAGGTGCGGTGGCTCACGCCTGTAACCCCAACACTTTGGGAGGCCGAGGCAGGTGGATCATGAGGTCAAGAGATGGAGACCATCCCAGCCAACATGGTGAAACCCGTCTCTACTAAAAATACAAAAATTAGCTGGGCGTGGTGATGTTCACCTGTAGTCCCAGCTACTTGGGAGGCTGAGGCAGGAGAATTGCTTGATCCTGGGAGGAGGAGGCTGCAGTGAGCCAAGATCACACCACTGCACTCCAGCCTGGTGACAGAGCAAGACTCCATCTCAGAAAAAGGAAAGAAAAGAAAAGAAAACCAAGGACGGTATAAGAAAATTACAAAAGAACATGTTGGCTAAGCTAGGCAGGCAGGCTGCTTGTTAAAAGTTGATAGCAGGCCTCCACAGTTTCAGACAACAATTTCTTAACAAATCCTGCACCTTATAAATGTCTTGGTGCTTCTCAGTCTTTGGCATCACTTTAATGAAGAGTTCCCAAGCTGGCCCTCCCAAAGAGTTTGTGTGCAACATGGTTCATCCACAAGCTAGCTGTTACAGGCCATTAAACCCAACATTTACCAAGCATTGGATCAACATGGAAAGATAGTTGAGTGCAATAACTCATGCCTATAATCCCAACACTTTGGGAGGCCTCAGTGATCACTTGAGCCCAAGACTTTGAAAACAGCTTGGGCAACATAGTGAGACCCTATCTCTACAAGAAATAAAATATTAGCTGATGTGGTGACACATGCCTGGAGTACCAATTACTTGGGAGGCTGAGGTGGGAGGATCACTTGGAGCCTGAGAGGTAGAGGCTGCAGTGAGCCGTAATCACACCACTGTACTCCAGGCTGGACAACAGAGAGACCCTGTCTCAAAAAAAAAAAAGGAAAGAAAGAAAAAGAAAAAGAAAGATGCTTATTACAAACCACATTGTATTCAGAAAGTGATCTCACCTATTTCTTAGGAATTGCAAAAATACAAAAGCCAAAAGCAAACACATTAAAATGTTCACAGCAGTTAACTATGGGTGATTTTATTTTCTCTATCCTCTGTAACAGTTCCTAAATATTAAACAATGAGCATGTACTGTTTTATAATCAGAAAAATTGACAAGTATTAATATTATTGTATTTTCAATGTGACAGGACAATTTCAAGACTGAAAAAGGAGTTAATTGTCAAAAGGAAATATTTTTAGGACCAAAGTGAAATGACATGACATATCCTCAAACCACTTCTTTATCTTTTTGTTTCAAAAAACTTCTTTGCATTCAAAAAGAAGAGTTAAACCTTAGAAAAGTAATAAGGAGGTCCAATATCATTCCAAATTAGACTATTTCAACATCCTAAATGGCAGAAGACAGGTCCCATTTCTTTTTTTCTTTTTGAGACAGAGTCTTGCTCTGTCATCCAGGCTGGAGTGCAGTGGCATGATCTCAGCTCACTGCAATCTCTGCCTCCCGGGTTCAAGAGATTCTCCTGCCTCAGTCTCCCAAGTAGCTGGGATTACAGGCGCCCGCCACCACATCTTGCTAATTTGTTTTGTATTTTTATTAGATACAGGGTTTCACCATATTGGCCAGGCTGGTCTTGAACTCCTGGCCTCAGGTGATCTGCCCACGTTGGCCTCCCAAAGTGCTGGGATTACAGGTGTAAGCCCCCCACGCCCAGCTGAAACTTTCTTTTTTTAGAAAGTGAAAAAGCAGATAGGTATATAGTCATTTCACATTTCTATCACATTAAAACAACTTAATTTTAGTAGCTGTCTTATGTTTTCGCTAATAACACTAAAATTCTTCACTCACTGAGCATACTACATATTGGGGTGGGGTGAAAGTAATGTAATCCACAAATACATGTGAAATAAAAGCAGATGATAGAAACTGCCTCCTAATGTACTTCAGGGCTAACTCTTGTTATTCTACCCACTTCTGAGATGACCTAGCACCCCCACACTCCATGCCACCCTGCCCCTCACCATCCTGGCTCATTAAGACCCTAGCCTTGAACTAGCATTTGCCTTTTTTGCTTAACGGCCACTAGGGGGCGCTAGGAGCGTGTGAGGACCAGGACCTCCCTCTGCAGATCAAAAAAGTGGAGGCTTTTGATCACCAATGAGCGCTGGATTCTTCTGGGAGTGACTGCGAGCTAGTATCTCCAAAATCTCAAGGAAGCCATACAATTAACTGTACAAGTCATTGTTCTCATTGCCTCAGGAACAACTTCAGTGCAATGAAATAAAACCCTGTCTTTCTTAAGCAGCTTTGCCCCCCAGGTAACAGTATCTGGTAGGAGTGAAATTGTATCCATATAAAACAAGAAGACTGTCTCTTTCAACAGATCAGCCTCAAATCTGAAAAAAGAAAGGGGGGGGGCACTGACGTAGGTGTTACCCAAGATTTACATATACTCTTTACTTACTGCAGGGAGGGAAATAATGATCTTAAAAGTAACACAATTCTCTCCGGGCGCATGGCTCACGCCTATAATCCCAGCACTTTGGGAAACCAAGGCAGGTAGATCACAAGGTCAGCAGTTCGAGACCAGCCTGCCCAACATGATGAAGTCCTGTCTCTACTCAAAATACAAAAATTAGCTGGGTGTGGCAGCATACACCTACACCTTTAATCCCAGCTACTCAGGAGGCTGAGGCAAGAGAATCACTTGAACCCGGGAGGCAGAGGTTGCAGTGAGCCAAGGTCACGTCACTGCACTCCAGCCTGGGCAACAGAGTGAGACTCTGTCTCAAAAACAAACAAAAAAAAGTAACACAATTTTAATATTTCACCCACAATCTTACTGTTCTAACAAATGGTTTTCATTTCTCTCTCTTTCTTTCCAGTCCCTACTCACAATGCATAGAATTTTATCAGTGCTAAAAATCAAAATTGGTATCACTTCATTCCAAATCACAAAGTTTTGGGACTGAATCAAACCTTGGAAACTGAAGACCAACTAATCCTCTCATTTACAAATGGGGAAACTGAGGGGGCTGGGCAACACACACAGTATCTCATAACAACACTATAGGGTATGTATTGTTATTGTCCCAGGTCTAGAGATGACACTACCAAGGCCAGAGGGATTAAGATACTTGCTCAAAGTCACACGGCTAGTAAGTGAGCAGTAGACATTCACACAGGCTGTCTGGCTCACTGCCTGGCAGTTCTGGACTCCAGAATCCCCATGCATGATTCATTCTTCTTCTCAGGATGTGCTTACTCTAATATTCTCTCCAGAAGGGCTTTCTTTTCATCTATCATATTCTTTCAATAACATTCTACTCTGTAAATTAGATTTTACAGAGCTCTTTGCCAAGGAAGATCACACTTACCTGCTCCCCAGTGGGAAGACAGAAAACCTCGGACGAGGCCCCAGCTCCTTCCCCAAGTGAGGCGTAGCAAGCCAGGGCCGCTTTCCGATGCGCATCAGGGTCATCATCCAAAACATCTACTGGGTACACACCTGCTGGCGTCAAAGAGGCAAGAAGGGATGCTAGTTTAACTCTTTTGTGAAATGAAAGTAACTTATTTCTTGAGAAGTTGTTTAAAAAGTGAACGCTTGCTTAAAAAATTATGTTCACCTATTTTTTTCTTTTTTTTTTTTTTGGAGGTGCAGTCTCACTCTGTCACCCAGGCTGGAGTGCAGTGGCATGATCTCAGCTCACTGCAGTCCCCACCTCCTGGGTTCATGCAATTCTCCCGCCTCAGCCTCCCGAGTAGCTGGGACAACAGGCGTGCACCACCACGCCGGGCTAATTTTTGTATTTTCAGTGGAGACAGGGTTTCAGCATGTTGGTCAGGCTGGTCTCTAACTCCTGACCTCAAGTGATCCACCCACCTTGGCCTCCCAAGTGCTGGGATTACAGGCTTGAACCACCATGCCCAGCCATGTTCACCTATTTTTTTTAATTTTTATTTTTTTAGAGATAGGATCTGGCTATGTTGCCCAGGCTGGACTTGAACTCCTAGGCTCAAGTGATCGTCTCACCCCAGCCTCTGAAGTAGCTGGGACTATAGGCACATTACTATAGGCACATTGCAACATGTCTGGCTCACCTATCTTTTTAAAAACTTAAAAAAAACAGCAGCACAGCAGAAGGTACCAAAGAACATAGTGGACATTCCTGATGGCAGGGTTGGCCTCAACCCCAAGGAGATGAAGTGAGAGCCCCCTTAGACAGCTGTAGAGTCAGCCGAGAGCCAATGTAGACACGTTGGAACCCTGAGCATGAGACTAGCAGTATAGAACTTGATAACTTTGTCAAAATCCAGCTTGAGTTATTATTTTGCTAGCTTACATTGGCCATGAAGGTTCATGAGATTGTGCCAATTCTTCTGCTTTAATTGGGCTACTCTTTGTAAGACTCTGTAAGAACACTGCTAGTATGAATTCTAAAACTACACATCCATACACAGATGGGCGAGCATACATATTAATGTGCTGGTTATTCTTCAACTCTTCCTCTGCATCTCTTTACTCTTACTCTTTACCTTACTTTTGGGGAAAAATTATATCCTTGAATACTCAGACATTTTTTTTTTTTTTTTGAGACAAGAGTCTTGCTCGGTCGCCCAGGCTGGAGTGCAGTGGTGTGATCTCGGTTACTTCAACCTCGGCCTCCAGGGTTCAAGTGACTCTCGTGCCTCAGCCTCCCAAGTAGCCGGGACTACAGGTGTGCACCACCATGGCTGGCTAGATTTTGTATTTTTAGTAGAGCCGGGGTTTCACCATGTTGGCCAGGCTGGTCTTGAACTCCTAATCTCAAGTGATCCACCTGCCTCAGAATCCCAAAGTGCAGGGATTACAGGCAGGAGCCACTGCACCCAGCCAGCTCAAACAAAATTGATAGCATCCAATTTCAGCTGAGAAGCAGCAATCAGTTTCCCACTCTGCAGTGACCAACAATTCTAGCTGGCATGTCCCCAAGTGGGGATGGGGCTGTATCCCCAATCTGTGGACCCCACCTCAGCCTCCGATTCACCTCTTGAGCATCCCATAGGGGAAGGAGGTTGCTGCAGCAACTGCCTCCTCTTCCTCCTCCTCCTCCTCCTCCTCCTCCTCTAAGATAAGCCTGGACGTAAACGCCCACATCGAGCCCCTTGTGGAAAATCAGCTTCCCCCGCTTATTTCTGAAGCGCCGTTCCCCCTGCCAATCACTTTTCTGGAATCAAAGACTGCAAAAAGTGGCAAGTCTTCAGTCCACCAAGTATGCCTAGGAAGAATCTCACTGCTGGGAGTAGTTCCTGGAGGGGAAGGCTCCTAACTTTGGAGGATGTTAAGAGCTTCTGTGGACCAGGACACAGCCTCTGTAGAAGCCCAGCCTCCTTGTCCCTCACTTTCCAGGGTGAAAACATCATGGGCATGCAGAGTGGTAAATAAATAGCTGAGTAAACACATTTTCACATTCTTCCAGCCCCCTGGCCTGAACTGAACCTACAGGCCTTCCCTACTTCTGACTGGCCCCCAGTGCACAGCTTGGGAGCCAGATGGATCCACAATGGCACCCTAGTTCCTTACTCAGGGACCACTCAGATCTGCCATAAAGACCAAACAGAGCCTGCATCGCCTCTCTATCGCACTGACATTCATCCCTTAGCTCAGAGCCTCAGCATCTTTTTTTCTTTCTCTTTTTTTTTTTTTTTGAGACAGGGTCTTACTCTGTCACCCAGGCTGGAGTGCAGTGGTACGATTTCAGCTCACCACAGCCTCAACTTCCCAGGCTCCAGGGCTCCTCCCACCTCAGCCCCCTGAGCAGCTGGGGCTACAGGCACAAGCCACCATGCCCAGACAATATCTGTTGTTGTTGGTGGTGGTTTTTTGCTTTTGTTTTTTGTAAAGACAGGGTTTTACCATGTTGGCCACGCCAGGCTGGCCTCATACTCCTGAAATCAAGTGATCCACCGACTTCAGCCTCCCAAAGTGCTGGGGTTACGAACGTGAGCCACTGCGCCAGCCCCTCAGCATCTCCTAACAACTACCTGCTCCATCCATCCAGGCAGCCATCCGTCCATCCATCCATCTGCCCTCCCCCATCACCAATTAAAATAACAAAAGCAGCTGATGTTTTTTGGGCTCCAGTTGCCAACAAGATGCCGAGAGCTCCACATCCATGATCTCACGGAATCCTGCTTACCTCATTTACAGAAGAGGAAACTGAGGCATCTAGACGATAATGCCTGGCCAGCAAGGGCAACACTGGGTCATGAGCCCAGGTCTGATTTCAAAATCAGTGTAAAACAATCAGATTGTGCTACTGACCCAATTAAAACAGTTCCCTTTACCAAGTTCAAATGCCATTTAAAAGTACCAGGGGCCAGGCGCAGTGGCTCACACCTGTAATCCCAGCACTTTGGGAGGCCGAGGCGGGTGGATCACGAGGTCAAGAGATCAAGACCATCCTGGTCAACATGGTGAAACCCCATCTCTACTAAAAATACAAAAAATCAGCTGGGCATGGTGGCGTGTGCCTGTAATCCCAGCTACTTAGGAGGCTGAGGCAGAAGAATTGCCTGAACCCAGGAGGCGGAGGTTGCGGTGAGCCGAGATCGCGCCATTGCACTCCAGCCTGGGTAACAAGAACGAAACTCCGTCTCAAAAAAAAAAGTACCAGGTCAGGCCAGGCACAGTGGCTCACACCTGTAATCCCAGAACTTTGTGAAGGAGGATCGCCAGAGGTCAGGAGTTCGAGACCAGCCTGGCCAACGTTGTGAAACCCCGCCTGTACTAAAAATACAAAAATTAGCCAGGCATGGTGGTGCGCGCCTGTAGTCCCAGCTATTCAGGAGGCTGAGGCAGGAGAATCGCTTGAGCCTGGGAGGCAGAGGGTACAGTGAGTTGAGATTGCACCACTGCACTCTAGCCTGGGTTACAAGAGTGAAGCTGTCTCAAAAATAAATAAATAAATAAATCCAAGGTCCCTCCCCTGTAACACTCAGGGTGCCTTATGGCCCCGCTGCAGGGCTCTCTCTGCCTGTCCATCCTCGAGACCCATCTCAAATGCACCCATCACTCCTGAAGCCTTTCTGGAGCCCCAAAACAGAAGGGCAAGGACTCTGGGGAACACTGAGTCCTGTGTTCTGTCTAAGATAGGATAAGCATATGTGGGCCACATCCTCTGTCCTGCAGGACCCCCTAACTCACACCTCAACTCTGTCTCAGAGCAGTCACCCCCCACAACTCACAACAATGAAAGGAGCTGGGGCATGCGGAGTACCACACAGCTCCCCCGCCCTCCCCAGCCCACTATGAAGACCCCTTCCCATCCTTTTCCCATCCGAAGCACTTAGTCCATTTGGGTGGTTGTTCAACTGAGCTCTCTGTTCAAACTGCTATTCGTTTCAACTAGTTGGGCAAGTGGCTTCCCACAGTCTAAAAAAGATTCACTGAATGTTCAAAGAAATTCAGAAAAACAGGCCGGTTGCAGTGGCTCACACCAGTAATCCCAGCACTTTGGGAAACAGAGGCGGGCAGTTCACGAGGTCAGGAGTTCGAGACCAGCCTGACCAACATGGTGAAGCTCGTCTCTACTAAAAATACAAAAATTAGCTGGGTATGGTGCCTGTAATACCAGCTACTCGGGAGGCTGACGCAGGAGAACCACTTGAACCTGGGAGGTGGAGGTTGCAGTGAGCCGAGATCATGTCACTGTACTCCAGCCTCAGCCACAGAGTAAGATTCCGTCTTAAAAAAAAAAAAAAAAGAAAAAGAAAAACAAGGTGGAGAGAGGGTTGCTTCCACCTTGGGGCCCACATGCATACCGCATGCTCCTCCCACAAAACCAACTTCAATAGCTAACTCTCAAAACACACCCAGAAACTCCAGTGTTAAGGGGCAAGTGGAGATCTGGCTTTGATTGTCACTCTCTGTTGCTGGCCCTGTGTTCTGGGAAAGACGTTTGTCAGATCTGGACCACCCGTCTCTTGCAGCGAGGATGCAAGTTCAACAGAAGAGCATGATTAACCAGCCCCATGAAGATGCTGACCTTGGCCCCTTGTGAATTCACCTACCAGGGGGGTGCAAAGACACTGTGGTCATTTGGGTTTGCAGGGAGGGGGCACCTCACCCAAGACCATCAGGCCTGAGGCCTGGCTGCTCAGGGACCCAGAGAAGCTCCTGCCTTATTCCTGCAGGCGGCCCAGGATTGCCTGGCATCATTTCTGGTAACATGTGATCAGGAGAAATGCAATGAATCTTTTGCTCCTTCCACACCACGAAATCGCTTCCCCAGTAAGTTATGCTTCGGGGCCTGTTGGACTCCCTCAAAGAACTCAGTGGGCTGTACCCCAGGATACCCTCTGCCCCAGAGCTTTAGTGGCTGGCCACCCAAAAGGCCACAGGGACAGGGAATGTTCTCAGCACTGAAGCCACCAGGATCAGCAGACACAGCCCAGCTCCATGATCCTGAGAATGGGTGCAGCATCAGGTCCACCTCTGGAGAGCAGGGTCCCCGAGGCCACATAAATTAACCCTCCCAGACCACAGCAAACTGGGGGAGCGCTTAATGCTCATAAAGTCACGTGGCACACAGAGGCTTGTTTCCCTTTTAAAGATTGAAAGCAGGACGTAGTCCCCTGTGTCCCCAGGAAGGAGAGCCACAGAGCAGGCACCAGGGCCACCTCTCCCAGGCCTTCCCTCAACCCAGCCTGGGAGACAGGGACAAGGGGCGCCAAATTGAGGCCTGCAGCTCCAACCCACACAAAGGCCCCAGGCTGCCCAGCATTTTTGTTCAAATTCGTTTTCTTCCCTGAGGGATACTTCCCGCTTCCACGGATGTTTGGATTGGCTTTCTGGAAAACTGGGTGGGAATGAAAATAGGAGCTGCTTAAGACAGGCAGGGAGGAGGGGGGATGCAACATTCACTAGGAGGAAAGATTCTCTCCCCAGCCCAGGAGAAAGAAACCCCCACTCATTACCCAAGAGGAGGCCCCCTCCATCACCAACCCAGGAAGAATAAACACACACACACACACACACACACACACACACACACACACCCCATCCTGCCCTGCCCTGGGAGGAAGGAAGCTCCTCTCCCCCGCTCAGAACCCCCTCACTCCCCAGAAGCCCGCAAGGCTGAGGCTTAGGAAGTAAACAAGTCCAGGGGCTGGGGGCCCAGCCAGGCCGCCACACTCACTCTGCTGGTGACAGGAGGCACAGGCTTCCAGATGTGAAATGCTAAGAGGCTTTAATGGCTTCAACTGAACAGGAAATATTTTTCCAAAGCCAAAAGAATGTAATCTTTTCAGTACAATGTAAAATGCTTTTATGAAAAAGGCACACAGTCAAGACGATAATTCACTGCAGACTGTAAAGAAATTGAAACCCTCCAGCAAACCCCAAATTTAAGAATTCCCTTTAAGCATAGGTTGGCATAGTTACCTTCAAAACAAAAATGATGGTATGTCTTAAAGTGTTTTTAGGGAAAATATTTAAAATCATTCAGAATCTTTGTATCAAAGCTTGAGTTCTCACAGTTGCATCAATAGCGTGATTCACTCCCCTAGCCACTGCCTGTCCCATCAGCCACCACCACGCTGTGTCAGTCACTGCTGATTGGTCCAGCGAGGCCCAAAGTCTATGGCCCTCCCTAGCCCCTTTTGGTCCTTCCTATGTAAACTGCTATGACAACTAATGAAGACCTTGTAAGGGATCAATATTCTGCAAAAATCATTGATTTAGTATCACTTGCAAAATATTCTCTCCAAAGACTGCCTTACCCACAAAGGTTAGGAAAATCTTTTCATTTTAACAAAGGTAATTTTTCTCATACAGGCTCATTATTTTTTTTTTTTTTT
>NW_016107334.1:8387726-8400843 GCF_001604975.1 Cebus imitator
TTTTAGTAGAGACGGGGTTTCACCATGTTGACCAGGATGGTCTCGATCTCTTGACCTCGTGATCCACCCGCCTCGGCCTCCCAAAGTGCTGGGATTATAGGCGTGAGCCACCGCTCCCGGCCATAGGCTCATTATTTTAAGAAACATTACCAAAGATATTTTAAATTTTACTAGGCCCACTCTTAGAAACTTGGACTTTGCTGAAAGCCACTACCTGGCAGTAACTATGAAGCAATATGTCATGGGAAAGACTGGCTGAAATCACTTGATTTTTTTAATAATGTGGGCTGTCATTCTTCAACTACAGTAAGAACAATTCTTTTTTTTTTTTTTTTTTTTGTAAGAATTCTTGATCAGGATAATGTGAACACATTTTTAAGAATACAAAATTATGAAGTAGTATTCAAGTCTTTTTTTTTTTTTTTTTTGAGGCAGGGTCTTGCTGTTACCCAGGCCAGGCGCAGTGGCACAATCACAGCTCATTGCAGCCTCCACCCCCTGGACTCAAACAATCCTCCTGCCTTATTTTTTTTTATTTTTTTGTGTGTGGAGACAGTCTCACTACAGGCTGGTCTCAAACTCCTGTGCTCAAGCGATGCTCCCATCTCAGCCTACCAAAGTGCTCGCTGGGCTTACAGTTGTCAGCCACTGCACCTGGCCATCGAGTCATATATACATGTAAATATTTTGAGATGCAGTTTCACCCTTACTGCCCAGGTTACAGTGCAGTGGTGCTATCTTGGCTCACTGCAACCTCCTCCTCCCAGATTAAAGTGATTCTTCTTCCTCAGCCTCCCAAGTAGCTAGGATTACAGGCACCTACCACCATACCCGGCTAATTTTTTTGCATTTTGACTAGAGACGGGGTTTCACCATGTTGGACAGGCTGGTCTCGAACTCCTGAACTCAGCTGATCCACCCGCCTTGGCCTCCCAAAGTGCTAGGATTACAGGCATGAGCCACCACGCCTGGCCTCAAATCATATTTTTAAACAATAGTTAGGAATAGATATTGCTTATACAAAATCCTTTTTTATTTTGGTTTTTATTTTTTCACATAAGTGGTCTGTTTCTTTCTTCACAAATAAATTTTCTTGTAAAAGGAATTTATCAAAGAAGAAATCCTTATTAAATAAGAAACCTGCCCCGTGGGGATAAATGATTAATTTTGGGCTTAGCAGAGGGCATGAAAATTAGTTTCTTATCAGAAAGAGGACAACACCAGAAAATACTGGAAGCTTGTGGCAAGCACTCTGCAGGGGTCTGGACTCAGGTGTTCTTTACACCCATAGTGGCGGAGTAGCATATAAAGGGAGAAACGTTCTAAATGCCATCTCAGCAGCTCAGAATCCAGGACCAGAAAAACACCAGGGGCCCTGATTTCTAGTGAGGTATACACTTCACAGCACAGTCAGGTCCCCAGAGCTACGTGTCCTTAAGCTGCATGCTTTAAGAAAACTAAATACTCACAAATACACACTTCATTCTGAGCCTACAAACCTCACCACAGGATGCTTTAAAACTCAGAGCTGCTGGGCATGGTGGCTCACACCTGTAATCTCAGCACTTTGGGAGGCCGAGGCAGGCTTATCACCTGGAGTTCGAGACCAGTCCAACCAACATGGAGAAACCCCATCTCTACTAAAAATACAAAATTAGCCAGGCGTGGTGGCATATGCCTGTAATCTCAGCTATTCGGGAGGCTGAGGCAGGAGAACTGCTTGAACCCGGGAGGCGGAGGATGCAGCGGTGAGCCGAGATCGCACCATTGCACTCCAGCCTGAGCAACAAGAGTAAAACTCTGCCCCAAAAAACAAAAGAAAAGAAAGAAAGAAACTCAGAGTTACTTTTAACTTAAAGTATGCTTATGTTTAATTTTCTTTTTTTAAAGGGGGCCTGTGAGATTCAGTAAGGAATGCCCACAGTTGTGGCAGTGCCTGGCATTTGTTTAATATCAAAGAAAGTGAGGTTTTGGTGCAGTCATCACTACAACCTTCCCGGTATGATGCTGGCCTTTTCTCAAGCGTATCTGTGGAACTCTAGCTCCACAAGCTATGTTTGAGATATGTTCCTGAAAGGGGATTTCTGAAGTCAGCAAGATTAGAAAAGGGTGACATTCCGCACCAATGAGAAATCGAGGACTAGCCAGTTACGGTGGCTCACACCTGTAATCCCAGCACTTTGGGAGGCCAAGGTGGGCAGATCACGAGGTCAAGAGATGGAGACCATCCTGGCCAACATGATGAAACTCCATCTCTACTAAAAATGCAAAAATTAGCTAGGCATGGTCACGTGAGCCTGTAGTCCCAGCTACTCGGGAGGCTGAGGCAGGAGAATCGCTTGAACCTGCCTGGGAGGCAGAGGTTGCAGTGAGCCAAGATAGCGCCATTGCACTCCAGCCTGGGCAACAGCGTGAGACTCCATCTCAAAAAAAAAAAAAAGAAAGAAAGAAAGAAAAAAGTAATCGAGGACGACTTTTGGAAATCCTGCAACAACAGAGTTTACTTAACTCAGCATTTAAATCCCAAATGCATTTAACTAGAGACCCTTTGTCCCAGAACATTGACAGGTTACAAAGCCACCTTGGAGAAGAGTGCTTTGGAATGATGTCACAGCGGAAGGACCCATCACTATCAGACAGAGGGCAAGCAGGCAAGCACCCAGAGTTCAAAGTCAGAGCGTAAGAACTCACGGCCATTTGCAAGAGCCATAGTGACAGCGGTACATCCCTCTATATACAAGAGGAGAGAACAGAAGGTAAGGCAAATAAACACTTGGATATTTTTGTTGTTTTTTGAAGAGCATCTGATTGCCAAAATATTCTTAGCAAAGAATATTTTTTTTAAGTTGGAAGACAGAATGTAGAATATGTTAGAATTTCTTGAGCAGATGAGCAAAATTGTCAGGGAATGAGGAGGCGCTGCTGGAGGTCTGCAGGTGGTGTCGGTGAAGTTCTTATTAGCCAGTAATTGACAGGCGGCCCGTTGCTCTGTTATCACATATTTAGTATTGGCCAACTTGCAACTTGTCATTGCCTTGGCTGAGAATAAATCACTTGTCCCAAATCTAAGAAGGTAAAATATGCAGATGACTTTCTGAGCCACCCACACAAAGGTTTATATAATCCCAATTGCTTTTAATAAGAAGGTCTCGTAATCTGAGCATCGATACCTCTTACTTTTAGGCACTTTTACAAGAATAAAACTATTTTTTCTCTTTGAATCATTCAGAAGGAGATGAGGTAGGACAAAAACATACAGTTCCTTTTGCATTCAAAGAGGTGTCATGTCTGGGGACCAACAGCTCTCCATCTGGGGCAGACAGGAGGATATAACACCTCAAATACCTGCTTCCTTTTGAATGATAACCAAAGACAGGTCCTCACCTTACAGCGTGCAGGAAGCTCAGGCGTCCCTCACCACTGGCCATGAGCCAGCCCATCCTGTGGTCATCATGATGGTGCCCTATTTGTCTAACCTTTACCAGGAAGGAAGAGGGCTTTGGCACAGGCACAGGACAACACAGAAAGCCTGACTCTTCGTATCCCGAATTTAATTGACCAGGAACTTATAAAAATACCAAGTCCCAGTGTCAGTAACACCACAACACCATGCGGTGACCCCAAAGCTGGTGGGAAAATGCTGTGGTGGAACAAGTGTCCGGCGTGGATCCGGAGCCCTAAACCGCACAGCACAATGAGAAGAAAAACAACTCTTCGTCACCACAATCCGCTTACCCACTCATCACAGAAAAACAACATTTCTCAGAACTTACCCCAACATTGTGTCTATCAATAGGCTTTATGAACTGTCATCCAAAAATCACATCCTTACATGTTCATCTACTACATTTCAAACAATAAAACCTCTGAAAAGGGAAAAAATGTTTTTCTATTTGGCATGCCTAGCTCTGCACAAGCGATGAAGAGACTTGAAAGCACACTGGTCCTCGTCCATACAGCCCAGTTCTGGATTAAGTTGGTGCACACTGTCTAAGCACTTGGACTCCAGACATGCAGCACTTGAAAAACGAATGGTGTTGAATGTGTTCATCTTAAACTCAGACAATGATTTACTCAGGGAAAATGCAGTCGCTTCCAAATAATTGGAAATGTATTAAGATGACTACATTTTTACAAGGGCACTGAACTCATTTGTGTAAAACTGGAAAGTAAATGAGGAAGTACATGCAGAATACTAATATTTGTATCAAGGTTGCAATATCGATACCAACTCAGTTTTAAATTGAAGAAACAGTAAAGGAATGTAACACTCCGCCTTCTGCAGGTAAACAATATTTCCAAATTACTTATTGGGAGAAAATATAAGGTATTACAAAACATGGTGACATGTTCCTCTATTAAAATGTACTCTTTTCAACCTTGCATTTGCATAGCATTTTCCAGTTTACCAAGGGCTTTCACATTTCCTCTCTTGTTTGAAATTTACATCAACCCTATGAAGGCAATGAAGCAGGAAGCCCTAACCCCATTTTTCAGGCGTGGAAACAGAAGTTCAAAAACAAGAAGTTGGTCGGGCGTGGTAGCTCACACCTGTATACCAAGCACTTTGGAGACCAAGGTGGGAGGATCACCTGATGTCGGGAGTTCAAGACCAGCCTGACCAACATGGTGAAACCCCGTCTTTTAAAAAAAAAAAAAAACAGAAGTTATTACTAATGAGGCTGGGGCTCAAACCCAGGTCTTGAGATTTCTAGCAGAGCCTTCACTGACTCACCTACTTACTAATTTCTATTGTCCTACCTACACGCTGTGCAAATGGCAGCCAGCACTCGGCAGAGCACTGTTGAAAATACCACTGAACTAACTTGCACACCCACGTCCATAGCAGCGTTATTCACAATAGCCCAAAGACAGAAGCAACTCAAGTGTCAACAATGGGCGACTCGATAAACAGAATATGGTACACACATACAATGGAATATTATTCAGACTTAAAAAAGAAGGAAATTCTGACGCATGTCATAACATGGCTGAACCTTCAGGACATTATGCTAAGTGAAATCAGCCAGTCACAAAAGGGCAGGTGCTGAATTATTCTACTTATCTGAGGTACTTAAAATAGGCAAATTCATAGAGACAGAAAATAGAAAGAAATTATCAGGGGTTTTCGGGAAGGAAGAATAGGGAGTTTTGTTTAATGTTTGCAGAGTTTCTGTTTGGGATGATTTAAAAAGTCCTGGAGATGGATGGTGCTGAAGCTTAGACAACAATGTGAATTTACTTAATGCCAGTTAAAAATGGCTAAGATGGTAAATTTTATGTTATGTATATTTTAACACAATAAATAAAATGTTGGCTGGCATGGTGACTCACCCATAATCCCAGCACTTTGGGAGGCTGAGGTGGGTGTATCACCTGAGGTCAGGAGTTTGAGAGCAGCCTGGCCAACATGGTGAAAACCTGTGTCTACTAAAAATACAAATAATTAGCTGGGCGTGGTGGCATGTGCCTGTAATCCCAGCTACTCAGGAGGCTGAGGCAGGAGAACACTTGAACGCAGGAGGCAGAGGCTACAGTGAGCTGAGATCATGCCACTGCACCCCTGCCTGGGCAACAAGGGAGAAATTCCATCTCAAAATAAAATAAATAAAATGTTAAAAAAAAAACTGAATATCTAGCCCCTTCCTTCAAAAGTTTCATTTTATGCAGAAAAATATGACACATTATTATTTTAGAATGTTTTCACAGAGTTAAAATATATATAACATAAAGTTTATCACTTAAACATTTTTAAGTATACAGTTTTGTGGCATTATGTACATTCACACTGTTGTGCAATCATCACCACCGCCTATCTCCAGAACCTTCTCAATCTACCCAGTAAACTTCTGTACTGCCTGTTCCAGTGACTAACCCTCCCTGGCAACAGCCATCCCACTTTCTGACTCTATCAATATCACTACTCTAGGTACTTCATATAAGTAGAATCTTACAATATTTGTCTTTTTGCAACTGGTTAATTTCATATACCATAATGTCTTCAAGTTCATCCATGTTGAAGCACATGTAAGAATGTTCTTCATTTGTAAAGCTGAATAATATTTTTTTCAGATTATTAGGTTTATTGAAACTATCCTCTTTTCATTATATGATTAGACCACATTTTGTTTATTCATTTGCCCAGCAATGGACACTGGGGTGTTTCCACCTCCTGGCTATTGTGAAGAAGGCTGCTGTGAACACAGGTGTACAAATATCTGTTCAAGTCCCTGCTTTCAAGTATTTGGGGTACATATCCAGAAGCAGGATTGCCGGATCATACAGTAATTTTATGTTTAATTTTTTGGGGAACTGTCACACTGTTTTCTGCAGCAGTGACACCATTTTATATTTCTATCAGCAATGCACAAGAATTCAAATTTCTCCACATCTTCAGCGACGCCTGTCATTTTTTACGTTTTTGTTTGGTTGTTCTTGTTATTTTGTTCATTTGAGGCGGAGTCTTTGTCTGTCGCCCAGGCTGGAGTACCATGGCACGATCTTGGCTCACTGCAACCTCCGCCTTCTGGGTTCAAGCAATTTTCCTGCCTCAGCCTCCCAAGTAGCTGGGATTACAGATGCCCACCACAACGCCCAGCTAATTTTTTGCATTTTTAGTAGAGACAGCATTTTACCATGTTGGCAGGCTGGTTTTGAACTCCTGGCCTCAGGTGATCCACCCACCTCAGCCTCCCAAAGGGCTCAGATTATAGACCTGAGCCACTGTGCCTGGCCAGTTCTCATGTGGTTGTGATTTGCATTTCTCTAATGATTAGTCACGTTGAGCATCTTTTCATAAGCTTATTGGCCATGCGTACATCTTCTTTGAAGATGTGTCTATTCAAGGCCAGGCACAGTGGCTCATGCCTGTAATCCCAGCACTTTGGGAAGCTGAGGCAGGGGGGAATCACTTGAGGTCAGGACTTCAAGACCAGCCTGGCCAAGATGGTGAAAACCTGGGAGATGGGGGTTGCAGTGAGCTGAGAAGATCGTGCCACTGCACTTCAGCCTGGGCAACAGAGGAAGACCCCATCCCAAAAAAAAAAAAAAAGAAAAGAAATGTCTATTCAAATCCTTTGCCTATGCATTCACAAGTTTTAGCATCAACTTTGAAAAACTTGAAAGAGGCAGAAAGATAGGCATTCGTTCAGTAGGTGATAAGAGGTAAGGGGTGTGTGTGTGTGTGTGTGTATTGCTGCTTCCTCTAGAACACACCGCAATAGGAAACCAAATCAGAGAATCAGAGTGCTGAGAGTTCAGGCAAGATATGATGACAAGTTAGATGACTGATGGCATTGAAGATGGAGAGAGACAGATGGGAGACTGGAGCCAGGTCTTGGCAATGGGACATGGCAGAACTTGCTGCTAAGCTGCAGATGCAGGGTGAGGGGCCAAGCCGACCTTCCACTTTAACTCTTCCCCTCAACAAAATTCAACTGGCAGCTTCCAAATTGTGACAAACTTAGACTGTTTCCAATGTTCCTTTATAAACCTATTAAGATCCTAGCCTAAACGGTTAAACTGATGAACACTCCAACAGAAGAATGAGATGCACATTACCCTAAAACCTTCAATATTTGTAGGGTGTTATAAACTTAGCAAGTATGAAAAGGCAGATGAAATGCCCACAAAAGGACGGCTTTCATAGCTTAGACTGAAACCTGGGGAAACTCAAAGAGTGATACCGTGACTCTCCTCAACATTACGCCACACAGATGTTTGGACATGAGGGCAAGGGTACCAGCTCTGAGGTCATTCTGACTTGATTTCAAAAATACCTGAGCACATGATTAAAGAAGTTTCCATCAGCACAAACTACAGAATTGGACTGATATTAAAGCCATTCGCTACAGAAGATAATGATATTAAATATGTTTCAATAAATTTAAATAAAGAATTTAAAGGGCCAAGATTTTTCAAATTGCCCAATAAGATTCCAGGGGGAAAGAACCTCTGGAAAGGAATGTTTTTAATAGCCAATGAACTGGAAAATGTATCTAAAGAAATTCCCCAGAATGCAGCACAGACAAACACACATATGGAAAACTTGAAAGGCAGGTTAAGAGAAAGGAAGAATAGAAACATGAAGCCTGCTAACTATCTAATTGACGTTCCATATAGAGAAATTAGAATGAGAAAGAGTCAAGATTTGAAAAAAGAATGCTTGACATTTTTCCAGAATTAATGAAAAACATCTACCCTTACATTCTGGAATTCCAACCAATCCCCAGAGAAGGAAAATAAGAGAAAAATTCCCACTTAAACACACTAGTCAAACTGAAAACCAATAAACACAAAAAGATGACTATAAAAGGAGCAAGAAGGGCCAGGTGTGGTGGTCCACACCTGTAATTCCAGCACTTTGGGAGGTCGAGGCAGGTGGATCACCTGAGGTCAGGAGTTTGAGACCAGCTTGACAAATATGGTAAAACCCTACCTCTACTAAAATTACAAAAATTAGCCAGGCATGGTTGCATGTGCCTGTAGTGCAGAGATCGTTCCACTGCACTCCAGTGACAGAGCGAGACTCTGTCAAAAAAAAAGGAGCCAGAAGGAAGACAGATCCTTTCAAGAGAACGGCAATTAGAGCCAGGCACAGTGGCTCACTCCTATAATCCCAGCACTCTGGGAGGCCAAGGTGGGCAGGTCACCTGAGGTCAGGAGTTTGAGACCAGCCTGGCCAACATGGTGAGACACAGTCTCTACTAAAAATACAAAAATTAGTGTGGTGTGGTGGCACACACCTGTAGTCCCAGCTGCCTGGGAGACTGAGGTGAGAGAATCAGGAGGCAGAGGTTGCAGTAAGCCAAGATCACACCACTGCCTCCAGCTTCGCTAACAGAGCAACACACTGCCTCCAAAAAAAAAAAAAAAAAAAAAAAGCTGAATGGCAATTAGACCGACAGCTGCCTTCTTGAGAGCAACTATGGAAGCCAGGAGACAATGGAGTATTATTTTTTGAAGTGCTAGAAGAAAAATCACTTTCATCCTCCATCTAGCGAAAGTCACTTCCCAGTACGAGGCAAAATAAACCAATATTTAGAAAAATAAGACACAAGGGAATTTGCTACCAGCAGATCCCCCTAAAGTTATTTCTAAAGGATGCACATCAGGGAAAAGAAAAATGACCCCAGGAAGAAGAGGTGATGGTTGGCATGCCTACATGAGGGCGATTTGGCAGGCGCTCCCCACTGAAGTGCTGTGGCCAGTGGACTGGGAACACACTGGCCCCTGCAGTACAGCAGGTGCTAAACCTTGAGGGGCCAGAGAACAAAGCCATAGGCCTGGTCCCAGCACCCCCACAGGGTGAGAGCCCACAGCCCAGGGGGGCTGAGCTGTGCCCTTGGCCCCTGAAGTCTTCCAGAAACCAAGCCAGTTGACTGAACCCACCTTATACCAAAGTCAAACCCTTAAGGGTATCAAAGAAGATATAAGCAAAAAACCAATCCAAAGGACAGCAACTTCAAAGATTAAAGAAAAATCAACCCACACAGATGAGAAAGAACCAGCATAAGAACTCAGTCAACTCAAGGCTGGGCACAGTTACTCATGCCTGTAATTCCAGCACTTTGGGAGACCGAGGCGGGCAGATCACAAGGTCAGGAGTTTGAGAACAGCCCAGCCAACATTGTGAAACCCGATCTCTACTAAAAATACAAAAATCATCTGGGCATGGTGGTGTGCGCCTGTAGTCCCAGCTACTTGGGAGATTGAGGCAGGAGAACCGCTTGAACCTGGGAGCCTGTGGTGAGCCAAGATCATGCCACTGCACTCGAGCCTGGGCAACAGAACGAGACTCCATTTCAAAAAAAAAAAAAAGAACTCTATCAACTCAAAAAGCCAGTGTCTTCTCACCTCCAAATGACCACACTAGTTCACTCTAAATGGTTCTTATCCAGGCTGAAGTGACAGACACAGAATATGAATCCAGATAGGAATGAAGAACATCAAGATTCAGCAAAAAGTTGAAACCAAATCCAAGAACTCTAAGGAATCCAACAAAACAGTACAAGAACTGAAAGATGAAATCACCATTTTAAGAAATAACCAAGCAGGGCATGGTGGCTCACACCTGTAATCCCAGCACTTTAGGAGGCTGAAGCTGGTGGATTATTTGAGCTTAGGAGTTTGAGACCAGCCTGGGCAACATGGTGAAACCCCATCTCTACAAAAAATACAAAAATTATCTGGGCGTCATGGTGGGCGCCTGTAATCCTAGCTACCTGGAAGGCTGAGGCATGAGAATCAGTTAAACCCAGGAGGAAGATTTTGCAGTGAGCCAAGATTACACCACTGCACTCCAGCCTGGGTGACAGAGCAAGACTCTGTAAATAAATAAATAAAGGCAAGAAATGAAGAGAAGATGATCTGCCAATAACCATGTTTAAGAGTTATTCTTAAAAGCAGGTAGCAGGTATTCATCAGCAAATAACTAGACTTTTCTTTTGGAGGACAGATTTTGTGTTTTTTTACTCCAAGTATTTTTTAATATTTTAATTTAGTATTCATATATTATGAAAAAAAAATAAAGCAATACCTTTTCTCCTGCATAGCTTTAAAAAAGTTTTTTTTTCAAGATGTTCCAGCAGGTCAAATGTGGGCAGTATGCGTGTATTACACAAATCGCTTGTTGGGAAACATAAAAGTCAAAATGAATAACCAGCTATAATCCACTGTTTGAATATTATACAACTCTGCCACATACATGCACACACCAAAATTCATCTGCTAAGTACACATCTAATAGAATACAGCTGGGCAAGGGAGGGGGGGCAGTACTGGGAGGAGCTTTATGCAATGAAGACTCTGCAAAATCAACTTCATTTCAAAATGCAATGAAGAAAGGAACCCAGCTTTCTCTATGTTCATGGAACTTGTAAATCGTGGTTACAGACTCGGTTTCCAAAAAAACCACATTTATCTTAATTTCTGCAAGTAAAGGAAATCAAGTGGTCTAGGAGGGCTTGGGCCATGGGAGCCCCCCTACAACACACACGCACACACACACACACACACACACACGCACGCACACACCCCACAAGGAGTTCCCCTTCTGCCCTCCCCAGGCACTCCCAGGCTTCAGCCTCAGGGCAGTTCCTGGTAGTTCTGTGGCTGCCCTGCTTTGGAAGAGCAAAGAAGCATGAAACATTTTCTGTGCCTTGGGAGTTAATAGGCATTGGTTGGAGCAGGTTCCTCTTGGCAGGGAAAGGAAGCCACTGTCTGGTGATACAGCATGCAAAGGGTTTGAAGTGAGAAGGCGCAGAGTGAACTAGAGAATGGAACAGGAAAGAAAGACAGGGAGAAGAGCAGCAGGGGGTGGGGGGACATGCCTGGATTTCAACAGTGGCCTTTGGATTCACGTAGTCTGTGTGCCCCACCTTTGCCCAAGCCTGCTGGCCTCTGGCCTTGGAAAAACAAACCCACAACCACAGGTAGGTACACTAGAAGGCATGGCATTTCTAAACCACTGCTGTTGCATGCCAAGGTTCCAGACCTTCAGGTGTCACTGACCTGCCACTGCTCCTCCAGCCCTCTAGCAACCCTAACTTTAAAAGTCACGTGACCCCCTAGGGCATCTGACCAATAATTTATATTTTGCCCTAAAGTTTCTTTCTATATCACAAAATAGTCATTTTCTACAATCCTCTGAATTTCCCAGGGCTAAGCTCTAAATTGGAGTATCAAAGGAGCCAGCAGCTAGCTGACGTCAGGAGTCCAGCAAAGGCCAGTCAGCTGGCCACCAGACTAGGGTTTCAAAGGTCAAAATGATAATACCCAGCATCCACTGCCCTGCCACCACCCCATCCGAGTCCCAGTCGCCCAGTCATTCACTCTTCCCATCAGGCCATGGCAGGACCCATGCAGAGGGGATCAAGACAGCAGCCATTGCATGCTGTGCAGATCCCATGTCATACAGATACCCTACATCCCTGATGTGTAGAAAGGGGGTGACAGGAACCATCTCTAGTATAGATGCCACTACACGGCAAGGAATCACAACAGAAGATGGGGATACAGATACAGTGCAATCTCAGCTCACTGCTCAGGCTGCGTGAATCCAAAGGTCACTGTTGAAATCCTGGCATCTCCATCCACCCATGACTGCTCTTCTCCCTGTTTTTCTTCCCTGTTCCATTCTCTGGGCCATCAGGGGAACTCGCTGTGGACCTGGACCTCCCAGGAAGAACCTGGAAAGACATTCCAGGGAATGGGCTGCCCAGAGCCCTGGCCAGGAGGGTGGCAAACCAGCTCGCCGATACACCCAATCACAAAAACATCCCTCCCAGCAAACTTTCCTACAACCACAGAACTTACCAGAGTCTTTGCAGCACGTAATAGGAAATGCTTCCTCCATGCCACACTCACAGAGCACCTGCTGCATGCCAGGTACACACAGGGCTCTAGGGCTGGAGGATCAGCTCAGGCATTGCCCTCGGACAGCACTGTCTGCTTGAGTAGGAGGTAAGTGACAACTTCCATGACCAGGAGGATCGCTTGAGGTCAGGAGTTCAAGACCAGCCTGGCCAACATGGTGAAACCCCATATCTACTAAAAATACAAAAATTAGCTAGGAGTGGTGGCACATGCCTGTAATCCCAGCTACTCTGGAGACTGAGGTAGAAGAATCACTGGAACCCAGGAGGCAGAGGTTGTCAGCTACCTCCTACTCTACCAGAAGCCACCTCATCCTTTCCTTTCATACCGATGAAGAAATGGGGATAGTCTGTGCCAGTGTTATGAGTCCAAATATCCAGCCCAGCCCCTGTCCGCGGTCCCCAGGGTGGCCCTGCTCCCCAAGAACTGAGATCCCACACGTGCTGGGTCCACGTTCCTCTACAGAGACAGTTACACATTACAGACTAGAGAAGATCCAAAATGGCTGATGACTATTTGGTTCTGAGGAATTTATTATTTTTTGAGATGGGGGTCTCACTCTGTCACCCAGAGCTGGAGTGCAGTGGTACAACCTCGGCTCACTACAACCTCCACTTCCCTGGTTCAGGCAAGTCTCGTGCCTCAGCCTCCCAAGTAGGTGAGATTACAGGCATGAGCCACCATGCCTAGCAATTTTTTTTGTTTGTTTGTTTTTGTTTTTTGGTGGTTTTTTTTTTTTTTT
>NW_016107334.1:8400898-8411221 GCF_001604975.1 Cebus imitator
TTTTTGGTAAAGACGGGGTTTCACCACACTAGCCAGGCTGGTCTTGAACTCCTGGCCTCAAGTGATCCACCCGCCTCAGCCTCCCAAAGTGATTGGATGACAGGCATGAGCCACTATGCCTGGCCTGGTTTTTTAAATGTTATGTCTACACGAGGTCATCTCTGAAGGAGTCCCCTTAGAAACGGAATCATGAATTATTTACTTGCTGGGCCTCCACTTTTTTAGAGGGGACCTCCACTTTTTGGCAAGGGAGGGAACGTCTACTTTGAACCTCACCCTCATGACACTTTCCTTTCTCTGGGAGTCAAACCACCACCAACCCGATGGCCACAATGCCGCTTACTACCCAGGTGACCTTAGGCAAGTTACTTCATCTCTGTGCCTCAGCTTCCTCACCAGTGAAATGAGGATAATAACAATACAGTAGTCCCCCCTTACCCTCAGTTTCACTTTACAAGCCTTCAATTCTTTCTAGTCCACCACGGCCTGAAAATATTAAATGGAAAATTCTAGAAATGAACGATTCAAAGGTTTTTAATTGCATACCGTTCTGAGTAGCATGATGAAATCTCGAGGCATCCGGATCTGTCCCACTAGAGGCATGAATCATCCCTTTGACCAGCGGATCCATGCTGTCAACACTCCTTGCCCATTAGTCAGTTAGGAGCCATCTCAATGATCACATTAATTATCCTGGCGTCACAGGGCTTGTGTTCAAGTAATTTTTATTTTACTTAATCACCACCCCAAAGCCTAAGAGAAGGGATGCTGGCAACTCAGAAATGCCAAAGAGATGCTCTAAAGTGCGTGTGTACATGCGTCCGTCCGTCCATCCTTCCTTCCTTCCTTCTATGCCAAAGAGATGTTGTAAAGCGTGTGTGTGCGTACGTGCATGCATCTTTCCTTCTTTCCATGCCAAAGAGATGCTGTGAAGTGCAGTGCTTACTTGCTTTCCTTCCTTCCTTTTTTTTGAGACAAAGTCTCTGTCATCCAGGCTGGAGTGCCATGGCACCATCACAGCTCACCGTAGCCTCAATCTCCCTGGGTTCAGGTGATGCTCCCACCTCAGCCTCTCAAGTAGCTTGCACTACAGGTGTACACCAGCACACCTGGCCAATTTTTGCAATTGTTATAGAGACAGGGTTTCGCCATGTTGCCCAGGCTGGTCTCAAACTCCTGGGCTCAAATGATCTGCCCACCTCGGGCTCCCAAAGTGCTGGGATTACAGGCATGAGCCACCACACCCCACCGGCAAAGTGCTTTCTTTAAGTGAACAGGTGAAAGTTCTCAATTAAGTAAGAAAGAAAAAAAATCATATACTGAGCTTGCCAAGGTCTACAGTAAGAATGAAATTCTATCCATGAAGCTGTCTGTGAAGAAGGAAAGAGAAATTCATGCATAGTATATGTAGGGTTCAGTCCTGTCCTCGGTTTCAGGCATCCACCAGGGGGTCTTGGGACGTTTCCCCCCAGATAAGGGGGAACTTTTGCATCCACATTTACTATTTATCGCTAAAGTCATTTAAGGTAATGTGGGAAAGGGCTTAGCACCATACACAGCATACAATTAACTGTTTCTAAAGGTTTACTAAAAATATATTAAAGCCTCCCCCCGGACCCAAAAGCACAAAAGAAAAGCCATCTTCCCTAACACTTAACATCACTTCAAGCTCAGCCTTCTCCCTTTTCTTATCCCTGCAAAACTTTTGGCAATGGCAGCTGTGCCCAATCCTGTTGAAGGTCCTGAGATATACCAACTCTTCCCTCTGATCCTTTTTCTGGGCATCCCAAACCTGCAGGTATCTCTGTCTCCCTCAGCATCAGGCCTTTCCCTGGTTTCTTTCCTTTCTGGTCTCTCTCCTTTAGGGCCTTGCCTCTGGCTGACTGATGGCACCATGAACACCATGATAACCTCTGTGACTTGCAGGGACACTCCAGATGAGCTCCTGGAAAATCTGAAGTAACTGGAAGACCATGAAAAGGGGAAGAAATGATCAACCCCTGTGGCACCTAATTAACTTTAAGACATTCTCTATTGTTCCTTATTCCAGCCCAATTGCCTTATCAGTTGGACTTTGTAACTGACCTTGGGACTCCAGACCCTACGACCCCCTCCCAGCTTGCAAAAACCTTCCAAACCTATTAAAACCAACTCCTATCTGACGGCCCTCCATTGACTCTCTTTTCGGACTTAGCCCGCCCACAACCGGGTGAATAAACAGCCGCTTTGCTTGAGCAACATGGCTGTTTAGTGAGGGGGTCTCTTCATTCAGAGTGCGCATTTTAACAGTCTCAAAATCAGGTCCTCAGCACTTCTCAAGTCTACAGTAAGAATAAAACAAGCTCACCTGTCCTCAGCTCCTCTACTCCTCCACGCCCCAAGGTATGAGACAGCCTTTCCGGGGTTCCATCTGCTCTGCTCTCTCTACTAAGTAACAGAGGGTCCCTCAGAGCCCAGGTGCAGGCACTGGCTTTTCTAGAATTATGCACTTCAATTCCCCCGAAGCTCTGGACTTAATGTTTCTGCCCAACTCTTCGTATCTCCAAAGGGAGGTGTATCCTGAAACATTCTGAAATCACTATGTCTCGATCGCACCATTTTCCCCACCGAGAGTCAGTTCCGCTGTGGGTGTCACCACTGTCCCTGTTCCTCGCCCCCAAACCCAAGCTTCTGAGTCGCCCTCAATTTTTCCTCCCCACTTGCTAGCTTTCTAGTTTACCAGCCCTCTCTGCTTTTTTGTTTTTAAGATGGAGTTTCGCTCTTGTCACCCAGGCTGGAGTGCAGTGGCACAATGTCAGCTCACTGCAACCTCCGCCTCCCAGGTTCAAGCAATTCTCCTGCCTCAGCCTCCCGAGTAGCTGGGATTACAGGCACCTGCCACCACGCCCAGCTAAGTTTTGTATTTTTTTTTTTTTTTTTTTCTGAGAAGGAGTCTTGCTCTGTTGCCAGGCTGGAGTGCAGTGGCGCAATCTTGGCTCACTGCAACCTCCGCCTCCTGGGTTCATGCGATTCTTCCGCCTCAGCCTCCCGAGTGGCTGGGATTACAGGCGCATGCCACCACACCCAGCTAATTTTTGTATCTTTAGTAGAGACGGGGTTTCATCATGGCGAGAATGGTCTCGTTCTCTTGTCCTGGTGATCCGCCCGCCTCAGCCTCCCAAAGTGCTGGGATTACAGGCGTGAGCCACCGAGCCTGGCCTTAAGTTTTGTATTTTTAGTAGAGACAGGGTTTCACCATGTTGGCCAGGCTGGTCTGAAATTCCTGACCTCAGGTGATCCACCCGCCCTGGCCTCCCAAAGTGCCAGCCCCTCTCTATTATCAGTGCAAATTGTCAGAACACCCAACTTTTCCAAATTCAAACACTTAAGTGACTTCCTAAATGAAGGTCATGACATACACAATTCTCACAAGGCTTTGGTTTTGTGGATAAACAGAAGGGAGGAGGTCAGAACAAATGGCTTTCTCCACAATCTACTCTCAGTTTCACCGGTCAGTTCTTATGCACACCGTCTCATCTAATCCTTATGAGGCAGGTTAAGTTCTTATTTTATAGATAATGGAAGGCCAAAGTAAGGGATGAGGGCCATAACAGAATCGGGCTGTGTCTGACTTTCTTTTTTCTTTCCACTGCACTCCAAGCTGAAATGACAGCAACAGATGGTCTGGTGGAACCTAAGAAGGTTTGCAGTGTCGGGGAAATTAAAAACATATACACACTCTCAGAAATCCCGAGAGAGAGAGAGAGACAGAGAGAGACAGAAACAGAGAGAAATCATATGCATATATGTGCTCCTGGGGGGGTGCAGGTCAAAACCTGAATTATCTGGGGTACCACCTCCAAAGTCTCTTTCAGTGCACCTGCCTCCTGAAAACCAGACACCCCAACACTGAGGAGCCTTGTACAAACAAAGCACAGCTCCCGGGGGGATGTCATGTGCCTTCATGGGGCCTGAGCTACAGTGTTACCTGAAAGGCTAATTCTTGGTTTCATGCTTCCTTGCTACAGGAAATTGGATTCCCAAGTAGACATGATTTGCTCAAGCCCTTTTTGGAAAGGGGCTACCACAGTTCAGGCAATGGTTCAGCTACGCAAAACTCCAATCCATTAGGATCTAGCACATGTGGAAATGATTAATGTGTAACTGCTGTGTGTCATCTTGGCCATCAAGGACCACAAAGCCACAGCAAAAGTTGAAATACATACAGGAAAATCCTTATGTTTAAGCCAACTATACTTTTCCAGAAGATGAAATGACCATTACTTTTCCCATTAAAAGGCAAGGAGACTGGGTAGAGTACGAGATTTCACTAAAGCAATCCTTGGGAGGAAGCCTATGACTCATGAAATCAATCCCAGGCCGAAGGGCAGGGAGGAGCTTCCAGGAACACCTTAGTGTAATAGTGCTCTACAATAAACCCCTAAGTGGGCAAAATCTTCATTTTGTTGATGAGGAAGATGAGATTCAAAGAGCAAATCACTTTTTTTCCTTGCCCTAGTTCTCCAGTGGGTAAACTGAAAACAGTACTCAACATCCACAGCCATGAAGGCCAGCTTTCTAAAAAGAGCCACAGAGAAAACCATCAAAAAAGAAATAGTAACTCCCTTTCCAAAACAAAAGACAAAAAACCTGTCTCGGCTGGCTGTGGTGGCTCACAGCACTTTGGGAGGCCTAGGCAGGCGGATCACTTGAGGTCAGGGGTCCGAAACCAGCCTGGCCAACATGGCGAAACCCCCTCTCAACTAAAAATACCAAAAGTAGCCGGTCATGATGGTGGGCACCTATAGTCACAGCTACTCAAGGGGCAGAGGCAGGAGAATTGCTTGAACCTGGTGGTGGGGGTGAGGGTGCAGAGGGGGAAGGGGGGAGGTTGCAGTGAGATGAGATTGCACCATTGGGTAGGTGACAGAGAGAGACTCTATCTCAAAACAAACACACAAATAAACAAACGAAAAACCCTTTCTCAATCTCTTATCTTCGAGAGACCAAAGGATTCCCTATTTCATAAATAATATTGGGAAAACTGGCTAGCCATATGGAGAAAACTGAAACTGGACCCCTTCCTTACACCTTATACAAAAATTAACTCGAACTGGATTAAAGACTTAAATTACAAGACCTAAAACCATAAAATCTCTAGAAGAAAACTTAGGCAATACCATTCAGGACATAGGCATGGGCAAACACTTCATGGCTAAAACACCAAAAGCAAAGGCAACAAAAGCCAAAATTGACAAATGGGATCTAATTAAACTAAAGAGCTTCTGCACAGCAAAAGAAACTAGCATCAGAGTGAACAGGCAACCTACAGAATGGGAGAAAAATTCTGCAATCTATCCATCTGACAAAGTGCTAATATCCAGAATCTATAAAGAACTTACACAAATTTATAAGAAAAAGACAACCCCGTCAAAAAGTGGGTGAAGGATATGAACAGACACTTCTCAAAAGAAGGCATTTATGTGGCTAACAAACATGAAAAAAAGCTCATCGGCCGGGCGCGGTGGCTCAAGCCTGTAATCCCAGCACTTTGGGAGGCCGAGGCGGGTGGATCACGAGGTCAAGAGATCGAGACCATCCTGGTCAACCTGGTGAAACCCCGTCTCTACTAAAAAAAAAATACAAAAAATTAGCTGGGCATGGTGGCACGTGCCTTTAATCCCAGCTACTAAGGAGACTGAGGCAGGAGAATTGCCTGAACCCAGGAGGTGGAGGTTGCGGTGAGCCGAGATCGCGCCATTGCACTCCAGCCTGGGTAACAAGAGCGAAACTCTGTCAAAAAAAAAAAAAAAAAAGAAAAAAAGCTCATCAACTCTGGTCATTAGAGAAGTGCAAGTCAAAACCACAACGATGGCCAGGCAAGGTGGCTCATGCCTGTAATTCCAGCACTTTGGGAGGCCGAGGCAGGCAGATCACCAGGTCAGGAGTTTGAGACCAGCCTGACTAACATGGTGAAATCCCATCTCTACTAAAAATACAAAAATTAGCCAGGTGTGGTGGGTGCGTGCCTGTGATCCCAGCTACTCAGGAGGCTGAGGCAGGAGAATTGCTTGAACCCAGGAGGTGGAGGTTGCAGTGAGCCGAGACTATGCTATTGCACTCCAGCCTGGACGACAGAGTGACACTCCATTTAAAAAAAAAAGAAAAAAACACAACGAGATACCATCTCATAACAGTTAGTATGGCGATCATTAAAAAGTCAGGAAACAACAGATGCTGGAGAGGATGTGGAAAAATAGGAATGCTTTTACACTGTTGGTGGGAGTATAAATTAGTTCAACCATTGTGGAAGACAATGTGACAATTCCCCAAAGATCTAGAACCAGAAATACCATTTGACCCAGCAATCCCATTACTGGCTATGTAGCAGGACCTGCAGCGGACAAAACCTCTCAAACACCGAACTGAGAAAGGCAGTGGCTTTTTATTCAGCTGGGAGCTGTGGCAGGCTAATGCCTTAACAACCGAGCTCCCCAAGAAGCAGCTCTTTTCCCCTTTCATAGGCTTACAACTCTAAAGGAGAAAACTGAGGCGAAATGGTATAACTGTCCATTGGCTGGACAATTGACCTCACAATCTTTGGGTTCATTGATTCGTTAGTTCATATGCAGAAATAGGCAGGGGAAGGCGTTTACAGAGACAAGACAAAGGCAATAAATCATTAGTTGGCAGAGGTATTTTGAGGAGGGGGGCTCAGTCATGTAAACATGGAGGATATGACCCAGTGCCGGGCTCTGGCTGGTAGTGATATTCTTTGCAACACTTTCAAGGCTTATAGATAGCTTAGACGCTGGGAACTGAAAAGGGAGTTATCTTCCCAGTCCTTGGGCCTTGTTATGGCCCAGTCAGTAGCGTCAGCAAGTCCCTTGGCCATGGATTCCAGTTCTTTGGTATTTTATCTTTACCCTCCTTCTCATATGGAGGGAGGAGTGGAGGCCTTCAAGGAGGGAGATGGGAAGGGGGTCTCCCCTCTTAGATATATACCCAAAGGATTATAAATCATTCTATAATGACACATGCACACATATGTTTATTGCAGCACTGTCCACAATAGCAAAGACTTGGAACCAACTCAAATACCCATCAATGATAGACTGGATAAAGAAAATGTGGCACATATGCACCACAGAATACTATGCAGCCATAAAAAAGGATGAGTTCATGTATTTTGCAGGGACATGGATGATGCTCGAAACCATCATTCCCAGCAAACTAACAGGAACAGAAAACCAGGCACTGCATGTACTCACTCAAAAGTGGGAGTTGAACAATGAGAACACATGGATACAGGGAGGGTAATATCACACACTGGGGCCTGCGGGGGTCGCGCAGAGGCTAGGGGAGGGAGAGCATTAGCAGAAATACCTATGTAGATGACAGGTTGCTGGCTGCAGCAAACCACCATGTCACAGGTATACCAATGTAACAAACCTGCACATTCTGCACATGTATACCAGAACTTTATAATGAAAGAAAATTAAAAATATAAAAAATAAATAAAAATAAAACATCCACAGAAAAATGTGACTAATCCATACAATTGGCTAATAGTTACCTTCCCTCCTTAACTCACTCACCTAAAATCAGGAGAAAAGCAACTCAAAGTCACAACTTTTAGATGCAAGTCATAAAATATGCGAGTAATTCGCCACTGAGGTTGCCTTCCAAGAAAAGGCACAGTGGAGCCTTGATGAGAGAGTTTTGCTCCCTTACCGCGTCGTGTACGTGTGGCGGGAAAAAGTGGCCAGTGCGGCTGAACTGCGGCTGGGTAGGGCGGGCCACCAGCGGCCAGGGCGCCTAGCAGGCCAGACTGGACGAGGAGGGGATGGGAGCAGTCTGTCACCTCGCACCCGGCCGGCCTTGCCACGTGTCCCCACAGGGAGAAAGGAGGGGAGCAGGAGGAAAAGAGGCACTTTCTCAGCATACAAAGGCCCTACTCCTGCTCCTATCCGAGCACTTTAGGGGCTGGCGGGCTTTGACGGGTTTTGTTCCACGTGCTTTCACTTTGAGAAATTGCACCGGCTCTGCCTGGTTTTCTGAAGAGACGGCCAAGTATGGCATCCCCTAGGGGCCGGGAGGCGGCGGGCTCGGGGAGGCGCGCTCCAGGGCCAGAACTGGCGCAAACCCCGGGCTCCCCGCCACCCCGACCTGCTCCACCTCCCCGCCCCCTGCCACAGGAGGCGTCCTGGCCCGGGGAGGGTCGCAGTGGCGTTAAGGGGCGCCGGCAGTAACCCGAGCGGCCATACCTAATTCTCTCCCACTGTGCGGTTCCCATTTCACAGACAAGACCGCGGGGGCCCTAGGCAGGTAGCGGCTCGTCCACGCTCCCGCGCCTGGGAAGCAAGCCCAGGTCAGTCCTGGCGCCCGGTGTCCCCAGGGGAACTCTCACGTGCATCGAGTTGATGCTGGCAGTGCCTTCTCTGGCTCCCTCGATCATTTCCTCCCCACTTTTCCCGCGAGGGCCTTAGACGCTCCGGGGGCTAAGAGAGGGAGCCCCGCCAGCCCCGCACTCGACGCCTAGGCCCCCAGCCCTCCCCTTCGTTCCGTCCCTTGGCAGCAACAGGTGCGCGGCACGCGGCAACCTGGCGCCGGCTCCGGAGAAAGTTTCCCTGGCCGCCGCGCGCTGTTTACGGGCTCCTGGTGCAGTGCTGAGACCCGGAGCTTTCGGGCAGGCGGAGCCATTGAAACCCGAGACGCTGGGAGGAGCCGTCGGGGTGCGCGGGGAGGGAAGCGGGAGGCTCTGGGCCCGGCCAGAGACGCTCCCCTTACCTGCGGCTCCGCAGGCGGCCTCAGTCTTCATCCCAGGCTCAGGCAGTACTGCGCCCCGCCCCGGAGGCTGTCCCCGTGACCCTCGCATCCTCCTCTCTCTCATTCCTCCCCCGGGGCTGTCCCTGCCACCCGCCCCCTTCCCCTCCCCCAGGGTCACCACCGAGCTGTCTACCCTGCTACCAACCCCTGGCTCCCCAGTTCGCAAAGAGCGTTGACTCCACCTCCCCAGCTGATTCGCAACCCCCAGGAGAATTTATCTCTCTTTCATTTGTGGGGAGAAGAAACCGTTAGCGCCCCCACCCCCCACTCACACGCACGCCCTTGCCACTGCCCCGGCCCGAACTAAGCACATCCCAACCCCCTCCCACGCCCCTTCACACTTCTATTATTTCTATTTCTTTGAACAAGAATCATTTGCGTTAATCCTTTTCGAAAATGTACAAGTTGTTTCACTCCAGTAAGCTTATTTAAAAAAAAAAAAAAAAAAAGGAAGAAAATCAGGAAGAGGAAGAAGGAGGAGAAGGAGAAAGAAGAAGAAAGAGGAGGAGAGGGGCAGGAAAAG
The DNA here is from genome assembly GCF_001604975.1 of Cebus imitator. Lineage (NCBI taxonomy): Eukaryota > Metazoa > Chordata > Mammalia > Primates > Cebidae > Cebus > Cebus imitator. Next base: position 8,410,230 of record NW_016107334.1, read on the forward strand.
TAAATTCACACAGTTGAAAAGGGAGGAGCTACTGGGAGACTGAGGCAGGAGAAACGCTTGAACCAGGGAGATGGAGGTTGCAGAGAGCTGAGATTGTACCACTGCACTCCAGCCTGGCAAAAGAGTGAGACTCTATCTCAATAAAAACATTTTTTTAAAAAGTAAAATATATTTCTTCAAGGTATGAAGAAGTATACATTTTTTGGTGTATGTTTTTGTTACATTTTTTAAAGTTCTCTTGTTTTAAAAAAATTACATGTATAATGCCTGAACAGTTCCTTTAAAACACGTGTGTGTGCGCGTGTGCATGTATACAGTATATGTAAAGAATAATGAACTGAAAAGGTCCCTGCTTCTCATTTAATTCCTATTTCCAAAGTCAGTATTAGTCAAATACCTCTTCTTTTCATTTTAGTTCCTGAGTTTTGCATCTTGCATGAGTAACTTGAACCTACTCCAAAACTAGAACATAATTCTTGTAAGTTTACTTCCAGTATTTCTGCTGTTTTGATTTTTAGACATGAATTTTTAATCCAATCTTAATTTACTGACCTATATGGCATAGGAATGGATTTAACTATATCTCATGCTTCCCACATCATTAAATAGTATATTTTTTCTACTAATAACTTGAATTATCTCTTTAATCATATATAAAATTATCATATACATTCTAGCTGTTTTATTGACAGTTTTACTATTTCTACAACAATACTGCATTATTTTAATTACCGTAGTATTTAGCATATTTTTAGATATCTGGGAAGGCAAGCCCTTTCTTGTTGAATATTGAAACCAGTTAGTTAAGGATACCGGGGTTTGATGAGAATGCATCTAGTCTAACATCAGTTTGCATAAACATTTTTAACGCTTCAAATCTTCCCATTACAGCATTACAGAATATAGCATCCTTCGGTTTATTTGGGTCTTTTACGTTTTTTTGCTAAAGTTCCAAGTTCCACAGTTGTTTTTTTTTTTTTGAGACAGAGTCT
>NW_016107334.1:8412387-8413680 GCF_001604975.1 Cebus imitator
AAAAAAAAAAAAAAGAAAAAAGAAAAATGCCCTTAATATATGTATCCCAGAAAATAGGGGCCTCTCAAGGGCCTGGAGTGTGTTCCAGTACACCCCCTACCTTCCATTTCATGAGGATATTAAGCTGTCTGCTGCACCCTCCATCTGGCCTCATTTATCTACACAGGAATTTCCTCAGTGTTAAGAACATAAACGCTGCAGTCATTCCCAAGATATTTGTGAAATTTGAAAGAAAAATCCAGTATTTAAACAGCAGGGCTAACAAGCTACTGGATTTTAATAACTAAAAAACTTCCTGTTGCCATAGTTGTTACTTTGCAGTCAAGAAGCTGTAGTACCTTAAAAAAAAAAAAAAAAAAAAAACTTAGAAAACTTTAAAAAGAAACTTAGAAAACTTTAAAATTGTCTAAAAAAAAGAAAAAAGAAAAAAATAATTAATAAATTATTCAAACTTATGCGGTGGCCATAGGAATCCTGATTTATAACCAGTCGGTCAGAAGCGAGAGGTCACAACCTAAGGCTTCAAAACTGGCATATGAAATATTGGGGCAGCCGGAGAGAGATCCAAGATGGCTGATCACTAGCAGCTTGGGATTGTAGCTCCCACTGAAAGTGCAGAGAACGAGAGGACGCCACACTTGCAGATCAATTTTTGCTGCTCACGCACCAGGAGATTCCCAGCGGAGGAGCCCCACAGTTCGCCAGCGCGACTCTTGTGGCCGGCGAGGCGGTTTTGCCGCTGCCTTGGTGCCGCGGTTCTTGGTGCAGAGTCAGAAAAGCACCATCAATCTTAACGCTGCTATTTTGGCCGGAGCAGTGGGTTGCTCAGATTTTAGCGCCAGGAATCAACAAGTTGGACGTCCATTCAGAAACCCAACTATAAAGACAGTAATTATAAAGACCACAGATGGATAAATCTATAACGAAGGGAAGAAACCAGCCTAAAAAGGCTGAGAATACCCAAACTCAGAACGCTTCTCCCTCTACAGGGGATCACATTTCCTCATCAGCAACGGAACAAGGCCTGATGGAGAAAGACTGTGTTCCATTATCAGAAGCAGGCTCTAAAAAGTGGATGATAAGAAACTTCTGGGAGTTAAAAGAACTTGTTCTAACCCAATGCAAAGAAACTAAGAACTTTGAAGAAAGACTTGACAAAATGTTAACAACAATACACAATTTAGAGAGGAATATAAGTGAATGAATGGAGCTGAAAAACACAACACGAGAACTTCGCGAAGTATGCACAAGTTTTAACAGCCGAATTGATCAAGCAGAAGAAAGGATATCAGA
>NW_016107334.1:8415762-8427593 GCF_001604975.1 Cebus imitator
TGTGTCAGAGACAGTAAACCAACCCTTTTAGTCACTTTTCTTGCTTGAGTAGGAAGTCACCACTTGCCAATGAGAAATTTAAAACAAATACCACAAAGTTTTGAGTTAGTCCAATACACGAAATAGTGTAGATCTTGGGAGTTTGTAATCTTGGCAACTCCAATTTGCTGTCCCTGGTGAGAACACTTGTGTACTACTGTTGCTTACTTTCTGGTTCACTAAGAGGGTTGCACCTTGCCCTCTTAATCCTAGAGTCAAATCTGATTACAAACATTTTCCTCTCGGGAAACTAGCTTGTAAGGAAGTTCACTGTGCTTTCTCTTAAATAAAACAGCTCCATTTAGTTGCCTTCTTCATTCTCAGACTTACTGTATCTCATCGGCCTGAAGACTGTGTTTGACATCAGCAATTGTTAGAGACCATTTGTTTTTACAATAAAAAGAAATAAAAGGGCAGATGTCAGACCTCAAAATCCATACTTTTTGGAGCTATTTTCATTCTCGAAAGTAGGAATGTGCTGGGTTTTTTTGTGTGTGGAGAGGGGACAGGTGAATGAATACAAACATAGACATATCACTGTGACTAAGTCAAACATTTCATATGTTTTCTTTTTCTATTTCAAAATTAGAGAAAACTTGAGAACAGAAAATATTAAGTGAATTATGGGAAAGTGAAAACTCCAGGACACATTCCAGTTTGGTTAAAAGAAGAATAGCTCATGTGTGGGAAGTAGAAAACTTCCTTCTTAAAGTTTCCTTTCTTGCTAAAGAATAAGTGTGCTAATAACTTTGTTAAGCCCTATCCTATGTAGCTGTTAGACATGCCATGCTTACAGGCACATAGTACATTCTACATCCTTGTACTTTAACCAAGAAATCTGTGCTGGATGTGCTCAGAAGCATGTCCCAGCCCTCTATTGCTTTTACCTGTTTAGAAAAGTTTTAAGTTATTAGTCAATCGGGTTTAATTATGAGGTCTGGCTCCAGCCAACAGAGATCAGACACAGCAGTAGGGATGATCCCAGATTCGTAAGGAATAAATTTGTGTGTTTTCCTTCGTTCATTGTACTCTCGTGGCATGATAGCTAGCAAGGGTACCCATCCTGCAGTCCAAGAAGTAAAAATTATGTTGCAGAAAAATCCTTTGTCTCAGTGCTGATTTTTCTTTGGGGCACCAAGCATCTATTTCCAACATCGATTTCTAATATCATATCAAATCAAAAAAATAGTAATGATGGAAATTTCACCTTCGTTATCAGAAAAGTAGTATGGTTAAAGACAGGCAGCCTTAGCACTTTTGGAGTCTGCTTAAATACAAGTTTCTACTACCAGACCTCATGGCTGAATGTTAACAGAGTTGGACCCTAGCAGCAACCAACTTTACAAACGTGGGGATCTCCTCCTTTAACTGTGCAGAAGAAGCCAAGCCCTCATGATGTAACTAGGTAAGTGACAGGAGCCAGGAGAGCTAGCTGCTCACCAGAGAAGGTTGAGACCAAGTTCACAAGTGCCCAGAGAGTATGAGAAACTGGGTAACTTTCATGAAATGAGACAAAGTACAAAGCCCTCTACATCTCACTCAACACAGGTGGGCCCCAGCTTCCCAGGGCAGGGAGTGGGAGGCCCATGGGAGCAAATGCCATTTCCTACCTGTTCTTGGCTGTAAAGAAGCCTGCAGCCCACACCAGGGGCCAATTAAAGGGAATTGTGCTTGCTTCAGAGTCCCAGGAAGGCATCAAGTGGAGTCAAATCCCTGGCGGTGATCCCAATTAAAAGGGAGCACTTTATATCGGGAGGACAATTAAGCAGATGGAGCCCCGTGATCCCGCTGTCACATTGATCTTTCTAGAGGTGGCTGGGTGCTTGAGAGGCTCTGCCTGCTTCCCTGAAGGGAGCTTCTCCTACCCAGGCCTAGATGGGGAGAGAGAATTATGGCTCTTCTTCCTACTAGACAGCTTTTGAAAAATAGTATTTTTAGTTTAAAAGTTTTTTAAAATATTTCTAGAGACAGGGTCTTGCTCTGTCACCCAGGCTGGAATAGAGAGGTGCAGTCATGGCTGACTGCAGCCTCGAACTCCTGGGCTCAAGGGATCCTCCCGCCTCAGCCCTCCGAGTAGCTGGGACTATGGTCACACATTTTTCTCTTTTAATTTAATTGACTCAGTCTTGCCATTTTGCCCAGGTTGATACTGAACACCTGCCCTCAAGCTATCCTCCTGCCTTGGCCTCTCATGTGGCATGGTAAAAAGCCCCATAAAACTGCATACCTCAACCAGTTTAAACTTTCTGTTTAAACTGCTCCCTCTACTGGTTGGATTAGGCATTGCTAGCTCCACTGCAGTTGGAATATCAGCTCTTATAACCGGGGACCAAAATTTTAAAACTCTCTCTCAGCACACAGATACTGACCTAAGCCACTTGAAAAACTCCATTTCCCAACTCACTAATCAGGTTGAGTCTTTGGCTGAAATAGTCCTCTAAAACAGGCGAGGAGTAGATTTACTGTTCTTAAAACAAGGGGGGTTATGTGCCGCCCTTAATGAACAATGTTGCTTCTATGCTAATAGGTCAGGCCTTATCCGAGAGAGCCTCTCCCTGGTCAAACAAACTCTCAAAACCAGAAAACAACTTCAAGAGGCTTCAGAAAGTTAGTATCAAAAAATGTTCTCCTGGTCCCCTTGGCTCACTTCCCTCCTCACGGGCCTGGTGGGACCTCTGGCCCTACTCTTACTGGGTCTCATGATTGGCCCCTGCCTCCTAAACCAACTGCTCAGGTTCATAAAATCTAAGATAAACTCCAGAAAATTAATGATATTAAGATCTCAGTATGAGTCCTTAGAACAAACAGTACTAACCTGTTAGAGGAATCAATGATTTAATTCCCATAAATAAAGCAAGGGGGGAATGTGACATGGCAAAAAGCCCCATAAAACTGCATACCTCAACCATACCTCGGCTTTCTGTTTAAACTGCTCTCTATAACCCAAATGTGAATGAGCAATTGAGAACTAGAATCGCCACCTTACCCAGACAATGTGTAAACAAATGCTAATCTTGACTTTTGTGAATCACTTAAGTAACAACCAGAATGTCAAAAAGGGCCCCTGGCCCTCGGAATGTCCGGAGCCCCTCACCCCATCTTCGCCCAGGAATCCACCAGAATGTCCAGAGCCCCTCATCCCATCTTCGCCCAGGAATCCACCAGAATGTCCGGAGCCCCTCACCCCATCTTTGCCCAGGAATCCACTGGAATGTCCGGAACCCCCTCACTGCCACTCCCCGACCCTCTCCCTCACGCCCAAGGTGATTTTTACTGGTATAAAGGGGTCTTGACACCCTCCTTTGGGGGCCACGGGTTGGAGAGACGCGAGTCCTCCGTGGCCGCCGGCAATAAAGACCCTGTAATTTGGCATACTTTTGTCTTAGTATTGACTTTCTGTGCTCGGTCCTGTACAACACTCAAAGGGCTGAAATTAAAGGCTTGAGCCAATGCACCTGGCCAACGGGTTTTTTTTTTTTTTTTGAAATGAAGTCTCACTTGTTGCCCAGGCTGGAGTGCAGTGGCATGATCTCGGCTCACTGCAACATTTGCCTCCTGGGCTCAAGTGATTCTCCTGCCTCAGCCTCCCCAGTAGCTGTGATTACATGTGCGTGTCACCATGCCGGGCTAATTTTTGTATTTTTAGTTGAAACGGGGTTTTGCCATGTTGGCCAGGCTGGTCTCGAACTATCTCGAACTAAAGTGTTCTCTGAAAGATCAAGATGTATAACACAGCTTCTTCAATAGACGAAATAACCCCAAATGTTAGCTTTTTCAGTTATTCTGACACAATTAAAAAGAGGAGGAGGCCAGGTGTGGTGGCTCAGGCCTGTAATCCCAGCACTTTGGGAGGCCGAGGCAGGGGGATCATGAGGTCAGGGATCGAGACCATCCTGGCCAACAAGGTGAAACTCCGTCTCTACTAAAAATACAAAAATTAGCTACGCATGGTGGCATATGCCTGTAGTCCCAGCTACTCAGGAGGCTGAGGCAGAAGAATCGCTAGAACCAGGGAGTCAGAGGCTGCAGAGAGCCAAGATCACGCCCTTACACTCCAGCCCAGGGGAAAAAGCGAGACTCCACCTAAAAAAAGAAAAAAATAGGAGGAATGTCTGCAGAGCCAGGTGGCATGCTGCGGCTGTGGCTCACTTGTCGGGGTACACTTAAGGAGCCCACCACAGTGTCAAGTAAGTACTTTGATCAGACAGAACACAGGGTGGTGAGCATAGAGCTAGCAAGCCTCCAAAGACATTAGCTAGGTGGCAAGCCTCTGTCCCTCAGGGCCGATGGAGCTGGGGACCGTGCCTAGGGCACAGAAAGAATCCATACATGCTCTGGTGCTGTGATCCTCATTTCTAAGAACAGGAAACCTGAGTACAGAGGTTAACTTCACTCAGGACCCACAGCTTCCAGGCAGCGGTGCTTGCAATCAATATTTTAAAAGTAGATGCCATAGCTTCATCTACGGTTTTGTTTTCTTTTTCTTTCTTCTTTTTTTTTTTTCCTTCTCACATATTTGGTGGAATCCATTTCCAGAGCAATCAGATTTTACCAGATCACAATGGCCAAACACAATAAGGGGCTCTGGCAGGGAGGGGTGATTACTAAAGAGGAAGAAATAAGATCTAAAACAATTTGTAGGGTGGCCCGTAGTACCCAGGACGGGACCCTTTTGAGCACATTCTAGGGTTCCGTCCAAGACACCCCTCCATCCCAGGCAAACCGGGACAGCTGGTAGCCAAACCTCACCTTTGAACCACCCCGAACAACAGAATGATCCAGACCCAAAGGTCCAGAAAGTCCCTACTGGCGCTCCGACCCGCTGTCCTGAGCCTGCTCGTTCTGCTGTCAAGGGGCATTGCCTTACCACCCTCCTTCCCGAGATCCTTGGCCTTTCAGGGCCCAGAAGGCTACGGAAGCCCGGCGGCCGGGAGGGGCTGCGCTCCTGCCCGATAGTGCCCCGAGGCCAGCACGTGGAGGAGACGCCCGAGCTCCCAGCGCGCAGGTCCCGGGCCGCTCCGCCGCCGCCCGACCTAGGAGGTACAGCGCCGCTCCCACTTTCCCTGCATGGATTCCCAGTCCAGCTGCGTGGTGGTGACTGGTAAGACTTACATATATATTTTTTCTCTTCTATTTGTTGTTGAAAAAACGCTCGCTTTGAATGAAAAGACCTTCTAAACAGGCTTTGTGTGAGCAACATGGCTGTTTACTCACCTGGGTGCAGGTGGGCTAAGGCCGAAAAGGGCATTAGCAAAGGGCAGTGGGATAGGAGTTGGTTTTACAGGTTTGGGTAGTTTTTTGAGGGGCGGGGTGTTGCAAAGTAAGTTCAGTTACAGTGTTGGTGGGTAGGAGCAAGGAGTATGTATTACCACAAGTTCAGTTACAATGGCAGGGTTGGGTGAGAGGTATTTACAATATAAGAATAGTTAAGATGGCAGGGTTGGGTGACGGGCTTGTCCGGGGAAGCTCCGCTGGGGGATCAGGGACAATGGCAAAGCAGGATGGGGTAGGACACGTCAGCCGAGGCAAGCAGGACTTCAGACTTTCAGGCTCCAGGCTTGCATACGGAGACCTGACAGACCTGTCTTTTTATATACATAGAGAAAGAATTAGGGAAGAGGGGGTGATAACAGGTTTTAGGGGGTGGGGGCAAAGTTTCTCAAGGCTTCTTTGAGCAGGATTGGGGGTGAGGTGGAAACTTTAAAATGGGAAAGAAATTAGACTGCTGGGAGATTTTGGGGAAGAGGGTAATATTGTGGGGTTGTTAGGAGTATTTGTCGTATATTGACTGATTGGTTATTGCTGGTATATGATTTTGTAGGAATTGAGAGATTAATTAGAAAAACACAGTGTTTAAATAAGAGAAGGAGAAAGATAGTATTAGAAGACTAAGGACTGGAAGAAGCCATGACTCCCAATTAGACAGTGTCCAGCCAAGTCCAGAATAACCATTTGTCCGATTAGTGGGCTTTTGGGCTCTGTCTCTTAATTTATAAATGGCTTTATATACGAGGCCAGGCTGGTTTACATAAAACAACGTTTTTTGGAGCTTTGGACCTGAATGTCAAAGGAACCAGCAAGGGCTGCTGCTGTTGAAGGTTGTATCGGGGTTGGTGGGATCACTGTGTGGAGGGAGAGCTTTTGTTTTCATGGTATATGAGGAAGCGTGTATTTATAAGCAACCGTTCACTTTTATTAACAAGATTGGGTATCAGCAGAGAACGGCAGCCAGATAAAGAGTGAAATCTTAGCTCTAATTGCCTGGAGGAAAAGTGTAAACCCGCAACTTAAAAGCAGGGCATGTAAAAGTAAATGAGTACAGTGAATTTGAGCACAGTTAGGCAGGAAATAATAGAAACAGACTTTTTGAGGTGCAGTTTAAGTAGTAGGGGTGACGGCATAAAGGTGGAGAAGGCGAGGCGCTGAAAGTGTGAGGCGTAAAGAGAAAACTTTGGAGGCTATGAGAGCTAGAGGGTAAATGGGGCACAGCCTGTGATTTGGGGCGGCAGCTGCTGCTTCGTGTTGTCATGAGGGCCAGCCCAGGACTGTTTGGTTGTTTGGATAAAAAGGCTGCAGGCCATGGGCCTGGCTCCTATGTGAGAATCCTGACCGCACAGCCCTGGATTTTAGCAGTATAGAATGAAAAAGTGTTGAGACGGGTTAGGGAGAGCTATGGAGGGAGCAGTTTTTAGAGCTGTGTTTTTTTTTTTTTGTTTGTTTGTTTTTTTTTTGGGGGGGGGGTTTCACCGTGATGGCCAGGCTGGTCTTGAACTCCTGACCTCAGGTGATCCACCCACCTCGGCCTCCCAAAGTGCTAGGATTACAGGCTTGAGCCACAGCGCCTGGCCAGCGCTGTTTTTTAAGGAGTGAAAGGAAGAGCGAGGAAAGGATTTAGGATTAATAGCGTTGGATAAGTTTTCTTTAGTAAGTTTATACAATGGCTTAGTTAGAATAGCAACACCTGGTATCCCGAGGTGAACGTAGCAAACACACCCAGGAAGGAGAGAAGCTGTTGTTTGATGGATCGGGTTGGGGTTTGGGAAATTAACTGGATACGGTTGGCGGGGAGAGTGTCTGTATGCTGGTGAAAGATTGTAACAGATGGGGAAGAAATTTGGGCTCTGGAAGGGGATACACGATACCCCTTTGAGTACAGATGCTACAGAAGCAGGAGGGTGAATTAAAAGGCCATGTTGCAATAGAGGGTGATAACAGGCTTTACTTTTAAAGCCTGTGTGGGATGGGATACTGGGGCTGGGAGGGTAAGAGTGGTGAGGTTTTAAGGGGATGAGGAGGGGTGAGTGACTTGTACCAACGATGGGAAGGTGGTGTTTTACACCCTAGGGTTAAGGTTGGGGAACATAAGGGGAGCTATTGAGGGAGGTACAGGTTTGGGGAGGAGGGCGGCAATGAGGTGTGGCTGTAGCTCAGGAATAGTCAAGGAGGCAGACGATTTCGCTAGGATATCCCGGCCTAACAGGGGAACTGGACAAGTGGGGATGATTAGGAAAGAATGTGGAGAGGAGTGTTGGCCTAATTGACACCAGATGTGGGGAGTTCTGAGCGTCCTGGAGGCCTTGCGGTCAATTCTCACCACAGTTATGGAGGCCAAGGAGACGGGTCCTTGAAGGCAGCGTGGAGTGGGTGCCTCCGAGGTAATTAAGAAGGGATGGACTTATCCTCCACTCTAAGAGTTACCTGAAGTTTGGCGTTCGTGATGGTTCAGGGGGCTTCCGAGATGCTCGGGCAGCGTCCGTCTTTACCCGCCAAGCCAAGCACTGGAGCTTCAGGAGCTCTGGGAGCAGTGACGTGAGTCAGACAGTTGACTTTCTGTGGGGGCCCCGCACAGATGGGACAGGGCTTAGGAGGAATCCCAAGCTGCGGGCATTTCTTGGCCCAGTAGCCAGGTTTCTGACACTTGAAGCAAGGTCCAGGAGGGGCGGCTGGACGCGCTGCAGTCTGGGTGCTTTGAAGTCTTTGTGAGCTGGTGGTGTGGCTGGGGTTTGTCTTAGGCAGAGGCAAGCATCTGTAGTTCTGAGATGCTTTTCCTATTAATGAACACCTTGAAGGTGAGGTTGCTTCATTCCTGTTGTGGGGTTTGAGGACCAGATTTTAATTTCTGTACCTTTTTGCAATGTTGGGGTTGATTGGGTGATAAAATGCATTTTAAGCGTTTCTTAGGGGTGAGAGTTGAAGTAACGATGACACTATATTATTCCAGGTGAGATTATAGGACTGGGTTAAGTATTGGAGGATTTGATGAAAAGGAGCCTAACCGGTGGCCAATTTGGAAAGGTTGGATAAAGGAAAAGGAATGTGCGCCCTAACTATGCCTTTGGCTCCAGCCACCTCTGGAAGGGGGAATTGTTGAGAAGGGGCAGAGGAGGTAGCCACAGGACTAAACTGTAAGCTGGGCCATGTATGAGGTGGGGAGATGACAGGAGGGGCATAAGGAGGTGGGTTGTGGGCAGAGGAAGAGGAGGAAGGCTCTGGGGGATGGGATTAGGTTTTCCAGCTTAGGGCCTGGTTGGGCAGGTGGGGAGGAGAACGGTTGGAAGGGTTGATGGACAAGGAAGATTCTGGCTTACCAGCAGAGGAAGGAGGGGCAGACAGAAGGGAAGAGAAAGAGTGGAGATTAGGGAGGGATTGGTGTGTAAAAAATGCCTGGACGTAGGGAATTTCAGACCGTTTGCCTGTGTTTTGACAAAAATTGTCTAAATTTTGTAAAACAGAGAGGTTGAAAGTGCCATTTTTTGGCCAGTTGGAGCTGTTGTTTAACTTGTATTGCGGCCATGCAGTGTTACAGAAGAAGATGAATACGTTTGGGTTTTAGGTCGGGAGATAGTTGAAGAGGCTTGAGGTTCTTTAGAACACAGGCCAGTGGAGAGGAGAGAGGGATAGAGGATGGATGATTGCCCATGGTTCTGGAAAGGCAGCAGAGACAAGGAGAACAGGCACGCAACCCAGCTGCTCAACAGGTGTCCCTAGTTGAGCCTGGGATGAACCTCGTCATTGGTGAGCGGTCAAAGAGAGCGTCCTCCACGTTGACCTGCCACCAATATCCGCCGTGAGCCTGGTGGGTGAGTGACTAGGGTGAACGTCTCCATGACAACCCAGCCCCTGGGGAAACCTGGGTCCCCGGATCCGTGACCTGCGTAGGATTTTTCCGGTCGTGAACCTCATGGAAGAACTTGGTCTACCTGATTTTCCTTGTCTTTGTGGTGGAAAAAGGACAAAACCGAAAGGGGGAGGAAATGGAAAGGAAAAGACAAAAGGATGGGAAAGCAGAAAAGAAACTGCTTCCTAAAATAGCCGGTGGTGTTAGTCTATGGGCTGGTCTGATGACCCCAGGTTGGTGGGTAGATCTCTTCATGGAGGGAGCACAAGAACAGGGACGGGGTTTTGGTCTCCCGTAGGAGTTCCCCCGTCCCGGGTTTCCGGCGCCAAATGTTGAAAAATTCGTGCTTTGAATGAAGAGACCTTCCAAACAGGCTTTGTGTGAGCAACATGGCTGTTTATTCACCTGTGTGCAGGTGGGCTAAGGCCAAAAAGGGCATTAGCAAAGGGCAGTGGGATAGGAGTTGGTTTTATAGGTTTGGGTAGTTTTATTTTTGGGGGGTGGGGTGTTTGCAGAGTAAGTTCGGTTACAGTGGTGGGAGGTGGGGCAAGGAGTATACATGACCACAAGTTCAGTTACAATGGCAGGGTTGGGTGAGAGGTATTTACGTGATTATAAGAACAGTTAAGATGGCAGGGTTGGGTGAGGGGTTTGTCTGGGGAAGCTCTGCTGGGGGATCAGGGACAATGGCGAACGCAGGCAGCGGGTGGGAGACATCAGCGAGGCAAGCAGGACTTCAGACTTTCAAGCTCCAGGCTTGCATACGGAGACCTGACATTTGTTGCTGCTTTTAGCTTGCCCCTGGAATGCACACTGGCCTGATCCTGGGTCTTAAACAGTTCCCTGAGGGGAAAACTGAGTGGCAACCAGTGGTGCTAGTAATCCCAGATGGATACGAGCTTCCTGCCGTGCCCTATTAATAATCAGTCACAGAACACAGGCATTTCTGCGTCTGCGGCTCATTCGCTTCAAATAACTCTAGAGTGGCATACACGAAGGTGCCACTGGTGACTTACGCTCCGATCCTGTCCTTCAACCCAGCAGGGAGGAAACTGAGGCTGGTACCTGCTTTCCCTGAGTGGGGCCCAGGGCACATGAGGTATCCCTTGAGGAATCTGTGGGCAGAGAAACCACAGGGCCCCCACAAGGCTTGGAAAGCCCATCTATAATGGCCACCCGCAAAGGAACACACAGTCCCCACTCCCAGAATGAGCGCTTTCATTTCTCAGGGAGCTCTGACACCCCCTGAGAGCCACTAGCTGGAGACCCTGAAACCCAGAAGGTCAACTTGGAAGGAATAATGGCTGTTCACTCCTGCAAACACCAGAACATCCAAAATCATCCCTGGCCACATGTACCTCACCAAGACAGCATCCCAGGCAGTCCCTGGGTCCCTGGTCTTCACAAAGCTCTTTATTTTTATGTTTATATTTTTCATTTTTCTGAGATAGTCTCCCTCTGTTGTCCAGGCTGGAGTGCAGTGGCTCAGTCATAGCTCGCTGCAGCCTCAAGCTCCTGGGCTCAAGTAATCCTCCCTCCTCAGCCTCTTGAATAGCTGGGACAACAGGCACTCACCACCACACTCCACTATTTATTTTATGTTTTAGTAGAAACAGGGTTTTCCTATATTCCCCAGACTGGTCTCTTAACTCCCAGGCTGAAGTGATCCTCCTGTCTTGGCCTCCCCAAATGCTGGGATTACAGGCATGAGCCATTGTGCCCAGCCTTCATTTTTAGTTAGACACATTTGGCCAGTTTTAAGTTTTCTGAATTGTGTTGGAGGAAGAGACAGGGTTTCCTGGATGAATGGAAAATCAAAAGTTGCATCACTTAATCTTTTCAGACTATAATTCAAACTCATATCGACCTGAGAAAAAGAAAGTTCTTTGGGAAACTTTTTGTCTTCCTTGCTCTTCTGTGTGTTATTTTGGTTCTGGAGATTGAATGGTTCAAATTACTCCTGAATTCCTAAGGAAACTGTACTCCTAATACATGCAGTGCTTGTCATGAATGAAATATGAATATTGAGGCATTGTCTTAGAATCACACTGACCCCTGCCTTTGCCTTGTCAGCCTGTGGTTTGCTGGCAAGGTGGAGATTGTTTGACGAAGTACCTGATAATCAGCCTCGAATTGGGAATGCCTGCTGGATTCCAGAGTGTGGCCTTCCTCTGTTCGAAATGCTTTGAGCTGCCAAGGGCAGTCTCTTCATTTAATTGGATTTGCTTCGTTTGTAAATTTGCCAAGACAATTGGCACGTAGACAGACGATGGGAGAACCAGGCTTTTGACAAATTGCTTCGAGATTAAGGTGTTCAGACTGACACCAACAGTATCAATAAGTGTGAGAAAACATGCATCCTTCCCACAGGCCTCTCTCTCCCTTCCAAGAGATTTCTCCAACCCCTTTTGCAAGTTCCACTGGGGGGCCGACCAGGTTTAAAGTGAGGCTCGACTCTGTAACACAAGAGCTTCAAACCTTCACTTGCAGAGTTGTTTTTCTAATTTAAAACAGATAAGAGATGTCATATTTGTGGATATAAATATGATTCTAAAGCAGAATGTGATTTCTGTGTGTGTTGCTGCATTTTTATTATCCCAAGAGGTACCTGGCTGCTCAGTGCTTTTTTTTTTCTTAATATCGTTACTTTCTATAACTGCCTTTTTTTTTTTTT
>NW_016107334.1:8427753-8430033 GCF_001604975.1 Cebus imitator
TCCTGAGTAGCTGGGACTACAGGTGCATGCCACCACACCTGGTGAATTTTTTGTATTTTTAGTAGAAATGGGGTTTCACCATGTTAACCAGGATGGTCTCAGTCTCCTGACCTCGTGATCTGCCCGCCTGAGCCTCCCAAAATGCTGGGATTACAGGCATGTGCCACCGCGCCCAGCCTTTTTTTTTTCTTTTTGCTGGCTGTTCCTGGGGCAGCTAAAGTCTTATTTATTATAAAGGATTTGGTCAAATTAAAGGACACCATGGGCTTTTTGGGACATCCTGTCCAAAACTTTTTTATTCCCTGAGAAAGATTTTACCCCTCGTGAGCCAACCCTGTTTGTGGTTCCAGACCCAGATATTCAGGAATTGCAAAGGCATAATTCAAGTTTCTCTCCAGAACTTGTTCCTACTCTAAAGGCCTGAGGTCCAGGGAGCCGGGTTTTCAGAGACTGATATTTAATCACAGCCCTTTCCTCATCTAAGTATTCGAATGAGTTGAGAACTATGTCACAGGATTCAGAGAGATGGAACTGAAAACCTCAGCTTTGCCCCGGGATAAAGCTGAGTTAGAGAGTTCTGCTTGTATCTGCTGCCCACTTTTTTTTTTTTTTTTAAAGGAAAAGAAAGAATAAAAAGAATGAAAGAAAGAGGAAGAGAAAGAGGGAAAGAGAACAAGAGTCTTGCTTTATTGCCCAGGCTAGAATGCAGTCTAAAATTGAGTGTTAAAAACCTCTTTTATGCCAATAATTGTGCTTAACAAGAGACAGGAAGGAATAAGGGAGGAAAATAACAAACAAGCGGCCAACCAATATTTAATTTAAACCTGTGAAATGCTACGCAATTACTGAGGAGTGATTTACTTCCAATTATAGAGTCACTATTAGAGTAGATGTGTTGTGGTGCTGAGAAGAATGTATATTCTGTGGATTTGGGGTGGAGAGTTCTGTAAATGTTTATTAAGTTTACTTGGTCCAGGTCTGAGTTCAGGTCCTGGATATCCTTGTTAATTTTCTGTCTCATTGATCTGTCTAATATTGACAATGTGATGTTAAAGTCTCCCACTATTATTGTGTGGGAGTCTAAGTCTCTTTGTAAGTCTTTAAGAACTTGCCTTGTGCTCCTGTATTGGGTGCGTATATATTTAGGATCGTTAGCTCTTCTTGCTGCATTGATCCTTTTACCGTTATGTAATGTCCTTCTTTGCCTCTTTTGATCTTTGTTGCTTTAAAGTCTATTTTATCAGAGGCGAGAATTGCAACTCCTGCTTTTTATTTATTGTTTTTGCTCTCCGTTTGGTTGGTACATCTTCCTCCATCCCTTTGGTTTGAGTCTTTGTGTATCATTGCATGTGAGATGGGTCTGGATGCAGCACACCGATGGGTTTTGGCTTTTGATCCAATTTGCCTGTCTGTGTCTTTTGACTGGGGCATTTAGTCTATTTAAATTTAGGTTTAATATTAATATATGTGAGTTTAATACTGCTATTTAATGCCAGCTGGCTGTTTTGCCCATTAGTTGATGTAGATTCTTCATTATGTTGATGCTCTTTACCTTTTGGTATATTTTTGGAATGGCTGATACTGGTTGTTCCTTTCTATGTGTAGTGCTTCTTTCAGAAGCTCTTGTAAAGCAGGCCTGGTGGTGATGAAATCTCTGAGTACTTGCTTGTTCACAAAAGATTTTATTTTTCCTTTACTTATGAAGCTTAGTTTGGCTGGATCTGCTGCCCACTTAATTGAGCACCCAACTCTGTCACAGGCATATCTGGCACTGGCTGGTCTCCCACACAGGAGGCCACACAGTTTTTTTTAACTTTTTATATTGAAATAAATATTCATAGGAATTTGCAAAGAAGTATACAGAGAGGTCCCCTGTACTCCTTACCCAGCCTCTCCTGATATTGGCATATTAACATTTTCAATGTAAAAGCCAGGATATTGACATTGGTATAATTCAAAATTTGTATGTGCATGCAGTGTGTGTGTGTGTGTGTGTGTGTGTGTGTGTGTGTGGTTTCAGCCCATGTGTAGCTTCATATAACCACCACAGCAATCAACATACCTAGCAGTACCATCACCACAGAGCTCACTGGTCACATTTTGATGTTTCTATTTTTTTCACTGCTGAGTAGTATTCTATGAGATAGGCGAAACGTGACTTGTTTGTTAACCCACTGAAGAACATTTTGGTAGTTTCCAGCTTTGATGTACCACAAATAAAGCTTCTATGAACATTTTTGTATGTACTTCTATATGCAAATAAGTTTTCATTTCTCTGAG
>NW_016107334.1:8430160-8434882 GCF_001604975.1 Cebus imitator
CTCTTGTTACCCAGGCTGGAGTGCAATGGCACGATCTCGGCTCACCGCAACCTCCGCCTCCTGGGTTCAGGCAATTCTCCTGCCTCAGCCTCCTGAGTAGCTGGGATTACAGGCACACACCACCATGCCCAGCTAATTTTTTGTATTTTTAGTAGAGACAGGGTTTCACCATTTTGACCAGGATAGGCTCGATCTCTTGACCTCATGATCCACCCGCCTCGGCCTCCCAAAGTGCTGTGTTAAATAGGCTAGAAATTTTTTCTTCTTATTCTTTTTATTTATTTATTTTACTTTAGATTCTGGGGTACATGTGCAGGTCATGCAGGGTTGTTGCATAGGTGCATACTTAACCAGGTGGTTTGCTGCCTCTGTTCCCCTTTTGACCATATCCGGCATTTTTCCCCGTGTTATCCCTCCCCACCCCTGCTGTCCATCCCGAACCCCCCCCCCACCAGCTGCCCCCAGTGTGTGATGCTCCCCTCACTGAGTCCACGTGTTCTCATTGTTCAACACCTGCCTATGATTGAGAACATGTGGAGTTTGGTTTTCTGTTGTGTCAGTTTGCTGAGAATGATGGTTTCCAGATTCATCCAAGTCCCTACAAAGGACACGAATTCATCGTTTTTTTATGGCTGTGTAGTATTCCATGGTGTATATGTGTCACATTTTCTTTGTCCAGTCTGCCATTCATGGGCATTTGGGTTGGTTCCAGGTCTTTGCTATTGTACACAGGGCTGCAGTGAACATATATGTGCATGTGTCTTTATAGTAGAATGATTTATAGTTCTTTGGGTATACAGTATACCCAGTAATGGGATTGCTGAGTCAAGTGGAATTTCTATTTCTAGATCCTTGAGAAATTGCCACGCTGTCTTCCACAATGGTTGAACTAATTTACACTACCACCAACTGTGTAAGAGTGTTCCTATTTCTCCACATCCTCTCTAGCATCTGTTGTCTCCAGATTTTTTAATGTTTGCCATTCTAACTGGCATGAGATGGTATCTCAATGTAGTTTTGATTTGCATTTCTCTAATGACCAGTGATGACGGGCATTTTGTCATGTGTTTGTTGGCCTCATATATGTCTTTGGAAAAGTGTCTGTTCATATCCTTTGCCCACTTTTGAATGATGTTGTTTGTTTTTTTCTTGTGTATTTGTTTTAGTTCTTTGTAGATTCTGGATATTAGCCCTTTGTCAGATGGGTAGACGGCAAAAAATTTTTCCCATTCTGTTGGTTGTCAGTTCACTCTAATGATGGTTCCTTTTGCTGTACAGAAGCTCTGGAGTTTAATTAGGTCCCATTTGTCTATTTTGGCTTTTGTTGCCATTGCTTTTGGTGTTTTAGCCATGAAGTCCTTGCCTATGCCTATGTCCTGGATGTTTTTGCCTGTGTTTTCTTCTAGTGTTTTTATGGTGTTAGGTTTTATGTTTAAATCTTTAATCCATCTGGAGTTAATTTTAGTGTAAGGTGACAGGAAGTGGTCCAGTTTCTGCTTTCTGCACATGGCTAGCCAGTTTTCCCAACACCATTTGTTAAACATGGAGTTCTTTCCCCATTGCTTGTTTTTGTCAGGTCTATCAAAGATCTGATGGTTGTAGATGTGTGGTGTTTCTTCTGAGGCCTCTGTTCTGTTCCATTGGTCAATATCTGTGTTTTGGTACCAGTACCATGCTGTTTTGATTACTGTAGCCTTGTAGTATAGTTTGAAGTCTGGCAGTGTGATGCCTCTGGCTTTGTTCTTTTTGCTTAGGATTGTCTTGGCTATGTGGGCTCTCTTGTGTTTCCATATGAAGTTTAAAGTGTTTTTTTCCAGTTCTGTGAAGAAGGTCATTGGTAGCTTGATGAGGATAGCATTGAATCTATAAATTATTTTGGGCTGTATGGCCATTTTTATGATATTGATTCTTCCTAACCATGAGCATGGAATGTTTTTCCATCTGTTTGTGTCCTCTCTTATTTCATTGAGCAGTGGTTTGTAGTTGTCCTTGAAGAGGTCCTTTACATCCTTAGTTAGTTATATTCCTAGGTATTTTATTCTCTTTGTAGCAGTTGTAAATGGGAATTTGCTCTTGATTTGGCTGTCTGTTATTGGTATATAGGAATGCTTGTGATTTCTGCACATTGATTTTTGTATCCTGAGACTTTGCTGAAATTGCTTTTCAGTTTGAGAAGATTTTGGGCTGAAACGATGGGGTCTTCTAAATATACAATCATGTTGTCTGCAAATAGAGACAGTTTGATTTCCTCCTTTCCTAATTGAATACTCTTTGTTTTTCTTGCCTGATTGCTCTGGCTAGAACTTCTAATACTATGTTGAATAGGAGTGGTGAGAGAGGGCATCCTTGTGTAGTGCCTGATTTCAAAGGGAATTCTTCCAGCTTTTGCCCACTCAGTAAGACATTGGCTGTAAATTTGTCATAAATAGCTTTTATCATTTTATGATACATCCCGTTGATACCTAGTTTATTGAGAGTTTTTAGCATGAAGGGCTATTGAATTTTGTCGAAAGCCTTCTCTGTGTCTATTGAGATAATCATGTGGTTTTTGTCTTTGGTTCCATTATGTGATGGATTACATTTATGGACTTGCATATGCTGAACTGGATTTGCATCCCCGGGATGAAGCCTACTTGATCGTGATGAATAAGCTTTTTGATGTGCTGTTGCATTCAGTTTGCCAGTATTTTATTGAAGATTTTTGTATCTCTGTTCATCATGGATATTGGCCTGAAGTTTCTTTTTTACTTGAGTCTCTGCCTGGTTTTGGTATCAGGATGATGTGGTCTCATAAAATGAATTAGGAAGGATTCCCTCTTTTTGTATTGTTTGATAGTTTCAGAAGGAATGGAATCAGCCCCTGTTTGTATGTCTGGTAGAGTATGGCTGCTAACCTGTCTGGACCTGGACTTTTTTTGGTTGGTAGGCTATTGATTGCTGCCTCAACCTCATCCCTTGTTATTGGTCTATTCAGGGTTTCAACTTCCTCCTGGTTTAGTCTTGGTAGAGTACAAGTGTCCAGGAATTTATCCATTTCTTCCTGGTTTACTGGTTTATGTGCATAGAGCTGTTTGTAGTAATCTCTGATAGTAGTTTGTATTTCTGTGGGATCAGTGGTGATACTCCATTTATCTTTTTTTTATTGCATCTATTTGATTCTTCTCTCTTTTCTTTTTTATTACTCTGGCCAGCAGTCCATTTTGGTGATCTTTTCCAAAAACCAGCTCCTGGATTTATTGATTTTTTTGAAGGGTTTTTTGTGTCTCTATCTCCTTCAGTTCAGCTCTGATCTTAGTTATTTGTCTTCTGCTAGCTTTTGAGATTTTTTTGATCTTCCTCCCCTAGCTCTTTCAATTTTGATGTTAGAGTGTCAATTTTAGATCTTTCCTTGCTTCTCATGTGGGCATTTATTGCTATTAATTTCCCTCTCAACACTGCTTTAAAGGTGTCCCAGAGATTTTAGTAATTTGTGTCTTCATTCTGATTGGTTTTGAAGAACATCTTTATTTCTGCCTTTATTGCATTGTTTATCCAGTCGACATTCAGAAGCAAGTTGTTCAGTTTCCAAGTGGTTGTGCAGATTTGAGTGTGTTTCTTAATCCTGAGTTCTAATCTGATTGCACTGTGGTCTGGTAGACTGTTATATTTCCATTCTTTTGCATTTGCTGAGGAGTGATTTGCATCCAATTATGTGGTCAGTTTTACAATAAGCATGATGTGGTGTTGAGAAAAATGTACATTCTGTGGATTTAGGGTGGAGCATTCTGTATATGTCTATTAGGTCCACTTGGTCCAGCTCTGTATTCAAGTTCTGGATGTCCTTGTTAATTTTCTATCTCGTTGATCTAATATTGACAGTGGAGTGTTGAAGTCTCCCACTATTACTGTGTGGGAGTCTAAATCTTGTTTTAGGTCATTAAGAACTTGCTTCATGTATCTGGGTGCTCCTGTGTTGGGTGCATATATATTTAGGATAGTTAGCTCTTCTTGTTGGCTTGATCCTTTTACCATTATGTAATGCCCTTCTTTGTTTCTTTTGCTATTTGATGGTTTGAAGTCCATTTTATCAGAAACTAGGATTGCAACCCCTGCTTTTTTTATGTCCTCCATTTGCTTGGTAAATCTTCTATCCCTTTATTTTCAGTCTATGTGTGTCTTTGTATGTAAGATGAGGTTCCTGAATACAGCACACTGATGGGTCTTGACTTTTTATCCAGTTTGCCAGTCTGTGTCTTTTGATTGGGGTGTTAAGGCCATTTACATTCAATGTTAATATTGTTATGTGTGAATTTGATACCGCCATTTTGTTACTGGCTGGTTTTCTTTGCCTGTTAATTGACTCGTTTTCTTCATTGCATTTTTGGTCTTCGCCATTTTGTGTGCTTTTGCAGTGGCTGATACTTGTTCCTTTCTGTGCTTAGTGTTTCTTTCAGGAGCTCTCGTAGGGCAGGTCTGGTGGTGATGAAATCTCTTAGTAATTGCTTGTCCATAAAGGATTTTATTTCTCCTTCACTTATGAAACTTAGTTTGGCTGGATATTAAGATTCTGGGTTGAAAGTTCTTTTCTGCTGGGCGCGGTGGCTCAAGCCTGTAATCCCAGCACTTTGGGAGGTCGAGGCGGGTGGATCACGAGGTCAAGAGATCGAGACCATCCTGGTCAACATGGTGAAACCCCGTCTCTACTAAAACTACAAAAAAAAAATTAGCTGGGCATGGTGGCGC
>NW_016107334.1:8435807-8439766 GCF_001604975.1 Cebus imitator
AAAAAAAAAAAAAAAAAACTTTTGTGTTTGCTTCATGTAGTTCTTGTGCTGTGTTTTTCAACTCAATCAAGTCGTTTATATTCTTCTCTAAGACAGCTATTCTAGTTGGCATTTCCTCTAACCTTTTTTCAAGTTTTTGGGTTCTTTGCATTGAGTTAGAACATGCTCCTTTAGCTCAGAAAAGTTTGTTGTTATCCACCTTCTGAAGCCTGTTTCTGTCAGTTTGTCACAGTCTTTCTCAGTCATATTGTGTTCCTGTGTTATCGAGGAGTTGTGATCTCTTGAAGGAGAAGAGGTGTTCTGGTCTTTGATGGTTTCATCTTTTTTGCACTGGTTTTTTCCCATCTTCATGGATTTACCTGGCTGTGATCTCAGGGAGCTGCTTGATGAGGTTGCTTGTCTGCCTGTTGAGGAGCTACTACCTTTTTGTTTTGTTTTGTCTTGTTTTTTGAGACAGAATTTTGCTTTTGTTGCCCAGGCTAGAGTGCAATGGCATGATCCCCGCTCACTGCAACCTCTGCCTCCTGGGTTCAGGTGATTCTCCTGCCTCAGCCTCCCAAGTAGATTAGATTACAGGTACCTACCACCACGCCTGGCTGATTTGTTGTATTTTTGGTAGAGACAGGGTTTCACCATGTTAGCTAGGGTGGTCTTGATCTCCTGACCTCGTGATCCTCCCACCTCAGCCTCCAAAATTGCAGGGATTACAGGTGTGAGCCACCACAGCCAGCCGACAGTACCATTTTACATTCCCACCAGCAATGTGTGAGTGACTTAGTTTCTCCTCATCCTTGCCAACATTTGCCGTTATCAGTATTTTTATTTTAGCCATTCTAGTAAGTGTAGTAGCTGGGATTATAGGTGTCCGCCACTACACTCAGCTAATTTTTGTATATTTAGTAGAGACGGGGTTTCGCCATATTGTCCAGGCTGGTCTTGAGCTACTGACCTCGGGTGATTTACCCACCTTGGCTTCCCAAAGTGCTAGGATTACAGGTGTGACCCACCATGCCCAGCTACTTTTGCTTTTTGGATTTAAGTCCATTATTCATTTGGGTTAAGTTTTGTATAAGGGGTGAGGGTTAGGTTGAAGAATTCGTTTTTTTTGTCTGTTGGTGTCTAAATGTTCTGACACCATTTGTTGACGGGCCTATCCCTCTTCCATTGAAACTGTTTTTGCACCTAGGTCAACCAACAATTGGGCATATTCATGTGGTCTCTTCCAGGGTTCTTTACAAACCATGCCTTTTACTCAAGACGTGTGTGCACACATGTTCTTAAGCCATCAAAGCTTGGCAGTGGGTCAGCTCCATGTTCTTTCTTTGCTCCTCTACAATGCCTCACACGTGAGGACGCTGAGAATGCTCCCAGACTGGCACTGTTGCAGCCTCCATGGGAAAGCAGATATGCAAAGATCTCTAGGGCCCAAGGTCATCTGAGGAGCAGGAAGAGAGTCTCATGAGATGGGGCCTGGCGCTCGAGAGTCCAGGAGTAGAGGCCCCAGTCCCAAGTTCTGGCTTGAGCAAACCTGGGCATATTTGGTTTCAGGTTTTGGGCCCTTCCTGTAGCACTTGGTAAATTCCAGCTGGGAAGCAGTGAAGGTAAAAACCCTGCAGCTCAAGATCCAGGAGCTCAGTGCCCAGTAAAGTTCTTCTGTGGCTGCTGAGAAACCCCCAGTGTGCAGGCCCTTGGTAACCAGATCCACAGGTCGGAAGGAAAAACAAGTGTATGGAGCCTGGGAGAATAGCTGGAATTTGGCCCTTGGGTTGTGACTTGTCTGCCTCCAGGAGCCCCTCCTGCCTCTGAAGTAAAGAAAGCCTAGGCCAGGCATGGTGGCTCACACCTGTGACCCCAGCACTTTGGGAAGCTGAGGTGGTTGGATCACCTGAGGTCAGGAGTTCAAGACCAGCCTGACCAACATGGAGAAACCCCATGCCTACGAAAAACACAAAATTAGCTGGGTGTGGTGGTGCATGCATGTAATCCCAGCTACTCGGGAGGCCGAAGCAGGAGAATCACTTGATCCTGGGAGGCGGAGGTTGCCATGAGCTGAGATTGTGCCCTTGCATTCCAGCCTGGGCAACAAGAGTAAAATCCTGTCTCAAAAAAAAAAGGAGCCTAAAGGGACGCTCCTGGGAGGGATGGGGAGTGTCTCCAGAGTAGGTTCGCTGGCCCACAGGTAGGATTCTATTGTCTGTACCCCTCCTGACTGTGGGCCCAGGGAAAGTCATTTCCACCAGCCTCAGTTTCCTCATTCATGAAATGAGGGAATCGTACAGCAGAGGCTGCAGGGTTGTTCTGAGGATCCAAAGAAATAAGTAGCTAATGCAAAGCCACTTTGTACAAGCAGCTATTTTAGCACCTGGCCACAGAGTAAGCACTTAATAAATGTTTATTGTCATAAACAACATATTTATTTGTAAGAAAGTAGGCAATTAGGAGAAAGCACAACTTCAGGCAGGCCATGAGGAGGGAATTGCCTCTCCTCCTTGGGGCACTTGTCTGCTGTCTGTCCCTGCACAGCTGTCACTCAGGTGACACACCACCAGCTGCTCATTCACACTTGGCCATCAATTTCATGCCTCCATTGGATTAAGGTGGGGTTTTGAGTCTATGCTGAGTTTCCTGGTCAAGCTGAAACTACAGCAAAAACCACTTGCACCATGCATTTGCAGCAGCTGTAGCACAGGTTTTCTAGGCTGTCAGTATACATCCAGTCAGGGAAACTCTCAACTCTTGAGTTAGAATTTAGATTTCTTTCAACCAGGAAAAAGCTGAGGGAATTCCAGAGCCACTGCCAAGCCTCACTGCTGCACACAACATACCAGAAAGGCCAGCTTGGGGCTTTCATGGGCTCCTGTGTGTCTGCAGCCAGTTCCTCGAAAAGCAGACCTTTTCTGCCAAATCCTGGATGATCCTGAACCCTTCCATTTCTTTTTGCAGTCGTGAGAATGGAAAAGAGCCAGGTCTCCTGGGCTTATCTCCCAGTCCAACAGTTGCAAGCTGTGAGACCCGAGACAAGTTACCCAGCTTTTCCACGGCTCAGTTTTCTTATCTGTGAAATGGGAAGGTGTGATGATTAAGGGAGTTAACACATGTAAACCCCTTAAAACCAGGTGGGGCATACTGCCAACGCTGACAGATATAATTCTTCTCTTACTAAAAGGCTATTCCATGAGTCAAGGTTCTCAGTTGCAGGCAAACAGGATCAGACTTTGGTGTTCACAGATAAGGTAGATGTTACTAGGTAAGAAAGAGCTTCTGTGCATGGCTGGGCAAGCAAAAGGTAAAGGTTACCTCTGAGGACCAAACACATAGCCACACATGCATACACACACATAAATACATATACAACATGCATACACACAGGCATACACATGTGCATACATATATACATATACAACACGCACACACAACACATTTACATACATGCACGCACATACATATGTTTATGCACACACATACATACACCCCTATATACACGTGGGTATACACCTAGACGTACACATACATGCATACCAAGAGATTCAGGCTGAGGTGAGCGAGTGGTTAGCACATATACACAAGTGAGGGTGAATTCCACGATCAGCATTGTGAGCAGCAAGGGGGCTCTTTCTTTAAGTCAGACTCTTGATAAGGGACCTTGTGGTCTCAAGCACCCTGACTCCTGCAGAAGCTTATGCAATTTCTCTTGAATTAAAACCTCTGATTTTTCACAATTTAAGATGAACTAAATGTTAGTTTCCAATTAAAGATCACCAAATATACAGAGAAGCAAACTACCATGAGTAAGAATCAGTAGAAGCAGATTTAGAAGCTCAAGGACTTCAGCTACAAGAATGATCAGAAAATAGCATAACTACATGTGCAATATTTAAAGATAGCATCACAAAAGTAAGCAAAAAGAGACTATCAAAAGATCAGGTAAATTGAAAAGGAGAGTAATGAAACTTATAGAA
>NW_016107334.1:8440287-8443416 GCF_001604975.1 Cebus imitator
AGAGACGGGGTTTCACCATGTTGACCAGGATGGTCTCGATCTCTTGACCTCGTGATCCACCCGCCTCGGCCTCCCAAAGTGCTGGGATTACAGGCGTGAGCCACCACGCCTGGCTGAAACTTAGAGAAATTTAAAACACAGTTGTTGAGGTGAAAAATTACATGATTTAAAAGGCAGGTTAGAATTATGGTAAATGAAATGCACCAGTCACAGAAGACTACATATTGTAAGATTTCACTTATGTGATTGTCCAGATTAAGCAAATCAATTGAGACAAAAAATGGATTAATGGTTTTCTAGGGTAGGTAAAGAGGAGGATGTTGGTGTGGAAATGGGGAATGACAGTTAGTGAATATGGGGTTCCTTTTGGAGTGATAGGTTCTAAAATTGATTGGAGTGATGATTACATAACTCTGTGCATCCGCTAAAAACCACTGAGTCATAAACATTTATTTATTTATTGAGACACAGTTTAGCTCTGTCGCCCAGGCTGGAGTGCAGTGGCGCAGTCTTGGCTCACTGCAACTTCTGCCTCCCAGGTTCAAGAGATTCACCTGCCTCAGCCTCCCAGGTAGCTGGGATTATAGGCATGCGCCACCATGCCTGGCTAATTTTTATATTTTTAGTAGAGATGGGGTTTCACCCTGTTGGGTAGTCTCAAACTCCTGACCTGAGGTGATCCACCCCCCTCAGCCTCTGAAAGTGCTGGGATTACAGGTGTGAGCCACCGCACCTGGCCTGAATTGCAGACTATAAATGGGATAATTGTATGGGAGGTGAATTATATCTGAATAAAGACAGATTAGACTTTGGTGATCTGCCCACCTTGGCCTCCCAAAGTGCTAGGATTATAGATGTGAGCTATCCTGGGCCACTCCAGGTCCTCCATTAACATGTCTGTAGACTCCACATGTCTGTAGAATTTCCAAGCTGAACGGTGCTTTAGGATGAAAGCTGAGTCCTGTTCTCAGATAGGCAAATAACTGCAAACCTTTCCAAGTAAAAGAAAATTGTTTCTTTTGATTCTTCTTTATTTTCTTTCCCAAGAGGACCTTTATTCTTCCCACAAATCCCAGGACAAAACCTTTTTCCAACCTTGGTGAATACAAACATATATATGACAGACATTTTTCCAACTAGTCCAGAGTGGTTTTGTTTTGTTTTCTGGTTTGGGACCTCACTGGTAGTGCCCGCTGAAAGTGCTGGCATACGGCCAACCGTGTCCATGGTAGATATCATCATCTAAGTGGCTGCATTAAGGTAAAGTTCATGTACATACATTTGACCCATTATGCAGATATAGAAATAGACTTAGGTGGGCTGGCTAATGAACAAAAGGGCAATGGCATCTTGAGTCAATACAAGCATCTCACTGTCTCTAGGGACCTGCCTGGACACCTCCCCATTTCCACAGAGGACCTGGCTAGGTATTGACTGGGAACATGAATGAATATTTTTATTTTCTATCCTCCTGCATTCTCCCAGCAAAAGTCAACTTTGTCAATATCATGAGCATTACCAGGCAATGTTTAAAGAGTACTTAGTCCACTGCCAGGCATTATAAATGGAAACACATGGAATTACAGATAGTGAGGGGAAAAAATGTTCAATTCTACACTAGCAGCATTTTGTCTCTAAGAGAGGTGAGCTATTAACAAATAATAACGCAAATGCATTTTTGTTGTGGTTGCTCATAAATGGGAAAAGGATGTTTTGAAAAGAAGAAAAATACAGAAAGATTATTATAAATGCTAAAAGTACACAATGAAAGAGGCAGTTCCTACAAACTCCCAGAAAAGCAACTTAATGCTGTTTACCAGCAGTATGTGCCAAAGTATTTAGCATTGACCTAGACTATGACAGGCATGCTTCCCTTCCTAGTCTCAAGTTTTACATAGTGACTTATGCAGTGGCTACATCATTATCCCCTGGTTTCTGGGTACTCTAATTTTGAAGCCACTACCACCTCATATTTATTTAAAAGAAATTACATCCTTAGCTCTTCTAGAAGTGCCTGAGCCTAGAGAGTCAGCAAATAAAACAAGGGTTTTTGAAAACGCACCCTGGGTCAGATGGGCCAAGACATTATGTAACTGCACTTAAAATACTCACAGATGGCCAGGCGTGGAGGCTCATGCCTATAATCCTAGCACTTTGGAAGGCTGAGGCAGGCAGATCATGAGGTCAGGAGATCACGACCATCCTGGCCAACATGGTGAAACCCTGTCTCTACTAAAATACACACACACACACAAAATTAGCTGGGCATGGTGGTGTTTATCTGTAGTCCCATCTATGCAGGAGGCTGAGGCAGGGAATCGTTTGAACCCAAAAGGCAGAGGTGGCAGTGAACAGAGTTCGCGCCACTGCACTCTAGCCTGGCGACAGAGCAAGACTCCATCTCAAAATAAAAAAATTTTAAAAATACATCCTAGGTAGCCAAGAGATCAAGATTCTTCTTATATTTGATAAATTTGATATGCAGAATAATTTCTCTTTGCCCCAAAGATGAGGTGGCCTAGTGCCTTGCTTACATGTTGCTTACAATAATAATACTAATAAAGAATAAAAGGGAGTGAATCAGAACAAAGAATTTCCAAGCTGAACGGTGCTTTAGGATGAAAGCTGAGTCCTGTTCAGGGATAGGCAAGTAACTGCAAACCTTTCTAAGTAAAATAAAGTTGTTTCTTTTGATTCTTCTTTATTTTCTTTTCCAAGAGGACCTTTATTTTTCCCACCAAATCTCAGGACAAAACCTTTTTCCAATCTAGGTAAATACAAACAGATGTATGACAGACATTTTTCCAACTAGTCCAGAGTGGGTTTGTTTTGTTTTCTTGATTAAAATGAGAAAGCCTCAGGCTGGGCGGGGTGGCTCACGCCTGTAATCCCAGCACTTTGGGAGGCTGAGGTGGGTGGATCACTTAAGGCCAGGAGTTCCAGACCAGCCTGGCCAACACAGTGAAACCCCGTTTCTACTAAAAACACAAATAGCAGCTGGGTGTGATGGTGGGTGCCTATAATCCTAGCTACTCATGAGGCGGAGGCACGAGAAGTGCTTGGACCCGGGGAGGTGGAGGCTGCAGTGAGCCAAGATCATACCACTGCACTCCGGCTTGGGTGACAGAG